>NC_134092.1:72336036-72688536 GCF_000715075.1 Nicotiana tabacum
TTAATCCAAAGATTTGTGAAATGTTCACTCATCTATCTCATGGGAATGTCACAAGTACGGCTTCAAGTACCATAGGCTTGTCCTTCATGTAGATCGCCACTAATGTAAGCTCACTCGGCTTGAAATCACGTAGGGCTTTTTCGGGATGTAATGAAGGTTTTTGGACCAAAGTTGGATACACTATGGTTGAGTGGGTTCACCTTTCCTTAAGCACTCTATTTGTTTATTCTCGGCTCATGCTTTGCCAATTCCTTGAAGCACTTTCTTTTCCTTGGGGAACTAGAGAGACGTAAGATTACTCTTTCTTGATCATGATAGTCATTTTCTCCCTCTTTGATTTCTCCATGCTTTGTATCATTACGTTTCTTTGAATCCCTTCAACTTTTTCACTTATTCACTTTCTTTTTGTATTTTTCTTTTTGTTCTTTCCTTTTCTTGCCTATCCTTCTCATCATTTCTTTTCTCTTTTTGTGCCTTAATACCTCTTTCAAGTGCCTCTTCTCTCCGCCAAACTTATGTTTTTAGCCAATTGTTTCACAAGAGTGTTAAGGAAAGCTCGGGTGCCAAGAGAGGGTTACGATAAAACGGGTAAAGGCTTGTAACATGGTTATCAAATGAGAAAGGCTCGAGGATCAAATGGGTTGACTAGGGATAACAACATTGGTAGGCTATAGAAAAATATAAGCGGGTTAAGGAAAGCCTACAATCACTTCTCAAGCCAAGCAAAACTTAAAATTTCGCCTTGAAACATATTCGGGGCAAGTTCTACACCATTCGCACGGGTACTTGGACCTGCAACAAAAGCACCCCACCCCTTACGCAACTGGATTGTTAAAGAGGATATAGTTGAGGGCCCACAACGACCATATTCAAGATTGAAAATCACTATGGTTCGACTAAACCACTCGATGATTGGCTAAGTCAACACAAGAGTCACAAGGTGACTAACTAAATCTATTTCTTTCAAAAACCTTGTTTCTAACCATAAGCACGTAGTTCAGTGTGTTGGTACCAAGTGAAGCATGTTTGACTGTTAGAGCATGACTTAATTAGGTCTTTTTATTCATTACTACAACTATTATTGCCTAAACACCAAAAATAAATAGACTCAGTCCCTTAACAAGGTTGTCACGCCATCCATCATTGGGAAGAGTCACCCGATTCACACAAAAACTACATTTGGAAAGAACCGTGGCATTAAGAAAATCGAAGGCTTATTATCTACTAAAACATAAAAATAAGCTACTAAATCGAAAAGAAGCTACTAATTCAAAAAGAAGTTACTAAATAGAAAAGAAGCTACTAAATTAAACATTAACTTGTAAGAGAACCAAATATGAAAAAGCTACAAACAAAAACTATTGTAAGCAATACGAATATACACAATGAGAGAAGATATATACATAATGAGAGAAGAGAAGAGAGAATATATACAGAATAAGGAAAAACAAGAGAATACTGCCAGTTATTACAAACCAATTGTGTCAGAATCATCAAGTCATATCAAATGAACTCCACCCCCACCCCCGAATAAAAATAAGCATTATCCCCAATTCTTAACAAAATAAAAGTAAATAAAGGGTATTTGCCATCTCTATGTCCACAGCAGCATCACCACCCTCAGTCTCCTCCAACTGGATCTCATCATCCTCATCTCTGGGAGTGACTGGGTTGGTGAACATCTGATGCACTGCCTCAGCAGTGTCAGCAACAGAGTCTGGCTCCTCAGACTGGCCAACTGGTGCTGTAGGTGCTGTGGGATCTGGGCCTGGAAGGTATGGGTCAATCAGCGTATCAAATAGAATATCTCCGGCTGCCGCAAGCTTGGTAACCTATCTCCGGAGCTTGTCCACTGACTTCTTGGATTCCTGGGACTCTCTCATCTTTTTCACTTCCTTGCCTAGTTCTTCTATCACTGACCCATGCTGCACTAATGTAGCCATAATCGTGTTCTGGTTCTCCAAACCCTCCTTCAATGTTTCTTCCACTATTGGGGGCATCTGACGTGCCAGAATGGAGGATTGTGCTACAACAGTACTGGATATGTCAGACAGCTTTGCAGTAGCTATATGCATCCAGTTGTTGAGGCTCGCTAATGTCTGGGAGACTCGTAACACAGAGAGTGGGATAGTAGGCATCGGCACCGGCCTCAAAGCCGCGGTGGAACCTGTAATAGGGGCTGCTGAAGGCACTGAGACTGGAGGTGGATGCATAGCTGCTGCACTAGCTGAAGGCTCGGCTGAAGTGGATGGAATGTTAATTGCCTCTATAGCTACCTTCGATGGCTCATCAGACTATCCTGTGGTGGTAGACGACTGACCCTTTTTCTTAGGGTTTTGTGCATCCATCAACGAGTACAGTGAAAAAGGCTTCTTCGCCCGCACCTTCGTATCAAAATATCTCGGCTTCACCCTCGCATCCGTAAGATACTCAGTAATGGTGTTGGGATACAAATAGGATGTGTCAGCTTGCCTGGCGACCATAGAGATGTTGGCTGACATCACAGCACCCACATTGATCGGGTACCCGGCCATGATGGAGGTGACTAGAACTGCCCGCGTGATCGGAAGATTTGTCTCATTCTGATACGGGTCTAGTCGGCTACATACAAAGGTCTGCCAGCCCTTTACCTCAAAACTCAAAGTGTTTTTGTGAATAGCCACCCCTGCTGTGATCCATGGTGGTGGTGCCCCAGGAGCTGCTAGAATTTCAACTAGCCACGGGCGAGTTGCATCCCCAAGTTCCAACTTCTCCAAATACTATGTGGGCTCGACATCATCAAACACCAAGTAGGTGTTCAATGTGTGCTAGTCAAAACGCACCTTGAGGTTCCTCACTTTAGTTACCTTTACCCCTTTCTTAATATGTGCCACATTGGCGTAGAACTCCCGAACAAGGTATTCCATTGCATCCACCACGCTCTGGGTGAACCACATCCATCCCTTGCGCTCTCGGAACTGCCTCAAGACTACATAGTTGTACTTTTCTAGTTCTTTCAATTGGAACTGTTGCTCAAGAGTGAGCGACCTCAGCGGCCACCACCCACGGACGCTAGAGAAGGCAGCCAAACTGATGAACCTATCCTCTCACACCTCTTTCTTCTTCGACCGCTCAAGGATGTCAACTATAGTATCTCCCCCTCGGCCATCATCTGGGATGTCTGGAACTAATGTCTCTGGTGCCTGGGGGCAGGTGTAGTGGAAGGCTCTGAAGCCTGACTGGAACTCTCTGAACCCTCGGAGGTCCTATGTGATGAAGACGGCTCATCCTCTGCCAACTGCTGTCTTCTTTCTAACTTCAAGCTGTTGGGCTTCCTTTTGATCTGTCACCCCAGGAAGGGTCACCCCTTCCTTTTGATGTGTCACCTCGTCCTCTAGAGCGAACCATGTTATGTACCAAGCAAAGGCAATTGTTAGTTGCAATTCAATTTCAGAAACAGAAAGAATGCAAGGACACACAAGAGATAGCAGTGAAAAATATTGTAGAAACATGCTTGTAGGGTAGAGAAGTGCGGTCCGCAGAATTGTCATTGTGGACCGCACAATTCCAGTGCGGTCGCACTGGGTTGCGGTCCACACAATTTGTTTTGCGGCTGCACTTGAGATGTCACCAAAATGCCAACTCTCTGATGACTGAGAATTGGTCATCTTGCGGCCGCACTCAGTTTTCTGCGGTCCGCATAATTTTCTTTGCGGCCACAATTGAGAGTCACCAAATTGACAACTCTCTGATCACAGAGAATTGGTTGTTTTACGACCGCACTCAGATTTTTGCGGTCCACACAATTTGTTTTGCGGCCTCACTTGAGTCACCAAATTGACAACTCTATGATCACAGGGATTAAGCTGTTCTGCGTTCCGCACATTTTGCCTTGCGGCCGCAGAACCATGCCTTACTATACTGTCCTAATCTTTAACTTATGTGGACCACACAATTTCTTGTGTGGCCGCAGATTCTAATAATTATGAACAGATGGTTGTTTTTCACCTAGGGCTTCAAATGTTTGCACAATTTTGACATGGAAAAAACATCTAAGCATGAAAATAAACTTACCCATTCCCCATATAGCATTTACCAGTCTGCCCACTACATATTTACCCCACATGGTTGTTCAAATAGATTCAATCAGACAAATGGTCAAAAATATTACTAAAAATCTAAAAATACAAAGAAATTAATCAAGATGATGATGCATACCAGATATGAATTTGTGCAAGAGATGAGTGATCACAGTTTCTAAGCTTGTGAGCAGCTAATTTAACATCAAATTTCAAATTTGTGCACTTTGTGAGCTAAGAAAGTGAAAAAAGGAAACAGTGCCCTAGCTTTTGCTATTTATAATGAACGATGTCTGGCATAGTAAGAGGGCTTGAGTACGGCTGCACAATTCCCATTGCATTTCACATTCTCTTACCTGAGGGCCCAGTTACCCTAGAGTTTTGCGGTCCGTAGAATTCATGTCGCGGCCGCATATCGACCATTTCTCTGATGGACCAACTTCAGAGAGTTGACATTTTCCACCTGCAATTTGTGCGGTCTTCAATGTATTTGTGCGGACGCAGAGAACCTTTTGCTGCAGCAACAAAAATTGTGCGGTCTGCATAATACAATTGTGGTCCACAATTCATTCCACACTTAGCCAATCTTTGCACAATTTTGTAAAGTACATTCATCCCTAAAACACACTTCAAATCCAGTTAGCACAAAAATAACACCTATCTACAAAAGAAGAAAAGAAAAGAAAAAGAAACATGGGTTGCCTCCCAAGAAGCACCTGATTTAACGTCGCAGCACGACACAGATTACCATCATTTTAAATTAATCACCGCCACAACGTGGCCTTCATCAACCTTTCCCAAATAGTGCTTCACCCGGTGACCATTGACCTGGAATACTTCATTGTTTTTGTTCTTCAAGTCCGATGCACCAAAAGGTGTCACACCTACAATTTCAAAGGGACCACTCCATTTAGATTTCAGCTTTTCGTGAGTTGAATAACAGCACAAGATCGCCCACCTTGAACTCCTTATTCCGAATGTATTTGTCATGAAGGTACTTCATCTTATTTTTGTACAAGGACGAACTTGCGTAGGCATGGTACCGAAACTTATCCAATTCATTCAAATGTGCGACCCTCAAGTTACCGGCTGCATCCCAATCAAGATTCAACTTCTTTAGAGCCCACATGGCTTTGTTCTCAAGTTCCACCATAAGATGACAAGCTTTGCCGAATACCAACCAGTATGGAGACATTCTGATAGGAGTTTTGAAAGAAGTACTATAAGCCCATAATGAATCATCAAGCTTCTTTGATAAATCCGTCCGGTTAGCATTCACTATTTTGGACAAAATACTCTTTATCTCCTAGTTAGAGACTTTCCCTTGACCGCTATCTTGCAGATGATAGGGAGTCATAACTTTATGAGTGACACCATACTTGCTAAGCAAAGTGTCAAAAGTCTTGTTGCAAATATGTGACCCCTCATCGATTATGATAGCCCGCAGAGTACCAAACCTTGTGAAAATATTCTTCTTCAAGAATGCCACCACACTTCTCGCTTCATTGTTGGGTAGAGCAATGGCTTCAACCTACTTAGACACATAATCAACCGCTACCAAGATTTAGGTGTCTCCACAAGAGCTCACAAAGGGCCCCATGAAGTCAATACCCCACACATCAAAGATATTAATCTCTAAAATGGTAGTGAGAGGCATTTCATTCTTCTTCGAGATTCCCCCGGCCCGTTGACATTCATCACATCTTTTCACCATATCACTTGCATCTTTGTAAAGGGTGGGCCAATAGAAACTGCAACTTAGCACTTTGGATGCCGTTCTTGCTCTGCCATAGTGACCACCATAAGGCGAAGAGGTCTCAAGAATATCACTCTGCTCTTCTTCCGGGACACATCTTCTAATTACCCCATCCTTGCAAATTCGGAAGAGGTATGTCTTATCCCAATAATAATATTGATAATACTGTTTGAGCTTCTTTCTTTGATTTGAAGAGAACTCATCCGGGATGATGCCACACACAAGAAGTTTGCTAGATCCACGAACCATGGCATCTCATTCATTGAAATAGACAAGAGTTTCTCATCGGGGAAGGAGTCATTGATTTAAAGTCCATCATGCAGACTCCCCCCTCCTCCAAACGAGACAAGTGGCCCGCTACTTGGTTTTCACTCCTTTTTCGATCTTGGATGTCAATATCAAACTCTTGTAACAATAGCACCCATCACATCAACCGAGCTTTTGAATCTTTCTTGCTCATAAGATAGCGAAGTGTTGCATGATCCTTATGAACAATAACCTTTGCACCCATCAATTACGGGCGATATTTCTCAATTGCAAACACAATGGCAAGGAGCTCTTTCTCTATAACGGTGCAGTTGACTTGGGCACCATTCATGGTTTTACTAGCATAGTAGATCAGATGAAAAATATTGTTGATGTGTTGCCCCAAAACAACCCCAACTGTTACGTCACTAGCATCACACATGAGCTCAAAAGGGATACTCCAATTAGAAGCGGTGATAATGGGAGTTGTTCTCAACTTGAACTTTAGAAATTCATAGGCTCTCATGTAATCATCATTGACGTGAAACTTCACATCTTTCTCTAAGAGCTTGCACAATAGATTTGCCACTTTAGAAAAATCCTTGATGAAGCGCCGGTAAAACCCCGCGTGGCCTAAGAAACACTACACGCCTTTCACCGAAGTCGGAGGTGGAAGTTTAGAAATCACCTCAATCTTTTCCTTGTCGACTTCTATGCCATTCTTTGAGATATTGTGGCCAAAGACAATGCCTTCCTAGACCATGAAATTGTATTTCTCCCAATTTAGCACCAAGTTTGTTTCTTCACAACTTGCCAATACTCTATCCAAATTTGCCAAGCAATCATCAAAGGAATCACCAACCACCGAGAAGTCATCCATTAAACATTCAAGGTAGTACTCTACCATATCCATGAAGATCTCCATCATACACATTTGAAAAGTTGTCGATGCATTACATAGACCAAATAGCATCTGCTTGAAGGTAAAAGTACCATAGGGACATATAAAAGTTGTTTTCTCTTGATCCTCCGGAGCAATAAGGATTTGGTTGTAGCCCGAATATCCATCCAAATAGCAATAGAAATCATGTCTGGCTAACCTATCAAGCATTTGGTCAAGGAAGGGAAGTGGAAAATGATCCTTCCTTGTGACTTTGTTTAGCTTGCGATAGTCCATACACACTCTCCACCCGGTCACAGTTCTTGTGGGAATCAACTCATTCTTGTCGTTGGTGACCACCGTTATGCCCCTCTTCTTTGGGACACATTGCACCGGAGAAGTCCATGAACTATCAGAAATGGGGTAGACAACCCCGACATCCAACCACTTGATAATCTCCTTTTTGACCACGTCTTGCATAGCCTTAGTGAGTCTCCTTTGATGTTCAATAGATGGTTTGGCATCTTCCTCCAAGTTAATCTTGTGCATGCAAAATGAGAGACTTATTCCCCGAATATCCTCCAAAGTCCACTTAATAGCCTTCTTCCTCTTGTGGAGCACCGTCAATGTAGAGTCAACCTGCACGTTAGTCAAACAAGAGGAAAGAATAACCGGTAAAGTAGAACAAGGGCCAAGGAATTTATACCAAAGATGTGGAGGCAATGGCTTCAACTCCAAGGTAGGAGGCTCTTCAATTGAAGGCTTTGTAGGAGGAGTTTTACTACTTTCAAGATCTAAGGAAAGTTTTCTGGGGTGCATAGTTGTATGATCCCATCCCTTGCAAAGAGTTTACATATTCCATGAAGCCATCCATCTCGTCATCATCAAAGTTGAGCAAGACGGCCTCCAACATATCACCCACATTAATCGTGGCACTTGTGTCATCAACAATCACATCGGTCACCAAGTCTACGAAAGAACACACTTCATTGCTATTTGGTTGCCTCATTGATTTGAACAAGTGGAATACCACCTTTTTATCACCCACCCAAAAAGTGAGTATCTTCCACATCAACAAGAGCCTTCCTCATAGTAAGGAAAGGTATTCTAAGAATAATCGGCACCTCATAGTCCACTTCACAATCAAGAATGGCAAAATCCACCGGAAGAATGAATTTATCAATACGAACCAATACATCTTCAATCACTCCTAACGGTCTCTTCATGGTACGATTGACCATTTGTAATCTCATAGATGTGGGTCTTGGTTTCCCAATTCCCAAAGTCTTGAAAATCGAATAGAGCTTTAGCAAAATTGACACTTCCAATGGTACAAGGGATTGTGAAAGCACCGGGATCTTCCATTTTAGGAGCCATTGAATGCATAATTGCACTCACTTGATGAGTGACTTTGATAGTTTTAAAATTCATCGACCGCTTTTTTGTCACCAAATCCTTCATAAACTTTGTATAACCGGGCATTTGTTCCAAGGCTTCAACTAATGGCACATTTATCGAGAGACTCTTCATCATGTCAATGATCTTTTTGAATTGATTCTCGCCATTTTTCTTGGCAAGACTTTGAGGATACGAAGGAGGAGACTTGGGCACTGGAACCTTAGCCTTTTGCACTATCATTTCCAGTATGTCAATAATATGATCCCTAGACGGGTTTAATTCCTCTTGAGTCTCTTCCACATTGTCATCAATATCAATCCGAACTTCATCATTTAATTGCATCACATTGCTCGGGATCTCTTCTTCTTGTACCACTTGCTCATCATCCGCAAGTTGCCTTTGACACGAGGTGGGTGCATTCCCACCTTTTCCACTTCTTGTAGTAACGTCCATGGCATGCCCCGTGTTGTTCCCACCCTTTGGGTTCACCACCGTGTCACTTGGTAGTGCCCCCTTAGGATGAGAATTTAGAGCTTGAGAGATTTTTCCCATTTGCACTTCTAAGTTGCGGATCGATGTGCTGTGTGAGGCAATTTGGGCATTAGAATCGGCATTCTTCTCCATCATTTTCTTGAACATGTTCTCAATACGTCCCATTTCATTGTTGGAAGAGTTATGTCCAAGGGAAGGATAAGGAGGCGGTTTGATTGTTTGTTGATTCATCGGGGTCCTTTGAAACCTCGACCCCCGATTTCCTTGATTGTTACTCCAACCGCCTTGATTGTTGCCTCCCCAATTGCCTTGGTTATTGTTGTTATGCCAATTCCCTTGATTATTGCCGCCACTCCAACTTCCTTGATTGTTGTTGTTTTTCCAATTGCTTTGATTGTTTCCACCACTCCAATTACCTTGGTTGTGAGAATTCCAATTTCCTTGATTGTTTTGAGGTCGCCCTTGTTGTTGTCTTGGGCCTTGGAAGTTGTTTCTTTGCCTTTGAAAGTTATTCACATATTGGACCTCTTCTTGTTGGTCATTATAAGAGTTATCTTGATCAAACCCACTATCTTCTTGCACAAAATTATCCACTCTTTGTTGCACTTATGGACCCCTTCCATTGCATTGACTTGCCTCGAGTTTTGCACTTGTTGAAGTTGAGCTTTTGCCAATTGGTTCATGGTGGTAGTCAATTCACCTATGGCTTGCCCATGTTCATACAATTATTTGTTAAGGTGAATCACATTGGGATCACCTTGTGAAACATTAGCTCGGGATTGCCACGCCAAAGAAGTGTCCGCCATCTCATCCAAAATTCACACGCCTCCGCATAAGGTATAGTCATGAAGTTCCCACTAGCAAGTTTATTCACTACACATTGGTTGGTTATGTTGATCCCCCAATAGAAGGTTTGTTGAATCATATTCTCCTTCATATCGTTGTTAGGACACTCTTTAACCATTATTTTATATCGTTCCCATATCTCGTGTAATGGTTCATTGGGTTCATGCTTGAATGCTAGAATTTCATCCCGAAGTATGGCCATGTGCCCGGGAGACAAATACTTAGAAATAAATTTCTCCACCAATTCATCCCAAGTATGAATGGAATGGTTTGGCAAATGTTCCAACCAATCTACGGCTTTCCCCCGTGTAGAGAAGGGAAAAATCCTTAGCCTTAAAGCATCCTCGGAGATATTTGTTTGTTTACTCCCCCAACACGTATCCATGAACCCCTTCAAATGTTTGTATGCATTTTGACCCGGAGCACCGGTGAAGAACTCTCGTTTCTCGAGCAAGGTGAGCATCACGTTGGTTATTTGAAAATTGTCCGCCCTAATACGGGAAGGAACTATTGCACTTGCATATCCTTCATTCGGCAACACCCGTGTGGAGCCGCTCTTGGTGGAGGTGAGGGTGAAGCGGGCACATTGTCTGGAGGCACTCGGCCTCGTCTATTGGCTTGAGGTTCAAGAGGAACCTCATCCATTTGATCATCCTCAACGTCCACATCCACTAAAGCAAAGTTTCCGAGCTCATTGTTTGCCATGGTTGCACCTACAATTTCCAAACACGTTAATAACATGGAAGAGAAAGAATATATTCAAAAAACACACTCAAATATATAGCTAACACCATTTTGAGCTCCCCGGCAACGGCGCCAAAAATTGATCTCGTCCAAATCACACCTCAAAACAAGGATATGAAACGTTCGATTACAATAATAGTAACCCAACAAAGAGTCGGGATCGAATCCACATGGAGTTTATATGGGAGTTAGGAGTATATATTCTAGTACGTGAGTTTGAAATATCTTAATTTACACTTCCACAAATAGGTTTTGTTTATGTTTCTATTTTTTAAAACTAAGATTGCAAAGTTAAGAAATAAAACTAAGATAATTATTTTTGTCATTTTTCAAGTTTGTAAAAATCCCAGGGTTATGACCATTGCCTAGGTGTTCGCCTAATGGGATATAAACCTTAATGCTTGTTTTGTTGATCGGGGTGTATTATAGCTATCAACTCTCAATTACCCACTCAGTACCTCTCGGTCAAGGAGTAGTTTTGCCCAATTTTGCTTTCTAAAGTCCAAATGTGTATCACACAAAATGGTTGATAAGAGCTCAAGTTGGGTTATTACTATCTCTAGGTTGAACCCTTTAATTGGGTTGATCAATCTCTCGATTGACCCAATTTTCTAGTTAGCCAAGTTTTCCTAGACTAAGTCTCTCTTTCTCAAGTAGAGACTAAGTCAATTAGGCATGAACTAATATTTTCAACCATTAATTCCACAAATTAAAGCATGAACAAGGCTAAATAATAAACACCCAATCATAAACGAGCACTAAATTAGATACACATAAGGTTTACACACTAGGGTTGGGTAAGAACCCTAATAAGAATCTTGCTACTCATGCTTGAAATTGAAGAAATAGAAGAAGAAATACTAATTAAACTCATATTGGAAAGTTAAAATGATAAAATCTATGTTAAAATATCTCAAAATATAGAAAACTACTAAAAGAAGCAAAGAAAAACGGCTACACGACTTGCTGGTGTCAAATATTAATCTAATTTTGTGAAACTCGTCTATTTATACATGGCTGGAAATTTCTGACACAAATGCCCTTCGGGAGGTTCTGCGGCCGCACAATTCCATGTGCGGTCCGTAGAAGTCATCATCTTTGTAGGAGCTAGGATTCTGCGGCCACACAATTCTCCACTACGGCCGTGAGGCATCGTTTCTACGGTCCGCAAATTTATCACTGCGGCCACAACCTAGTCTTCTGCGGTCTGCATCTTTACTTCTGCAGCCGCAAGACACTCCTTCTGCGGCTGCATAATTCTTGTGCGGTCAGCATTCTTGATTGACTTAGAGTTTGGTAATTTGCACACCCTCTGAAATTCATCTCCAGTTCTTTATTTGCGGCCGCATAATTCCCGTGCGGTCCACAGTTTGCTAGGAAACCTTGTTGGGATTTTCTTCATTGTTTACGGTCGCAAATGGAATTATGTGGTCCGCACTTTGCAAGCTATTGTGCCTTTTTTTGCCTTGTGTTTTAATTACTCCTTTTTTAGTCGGATTTCATCTTGTGAGTCCGACTTCCAACATTCCTTCAAATTTTGCACATTTCATCAGTTTCGGGAACACAATTAAACATTTTTAGACTAAAAGAAAAGCTAAAAGACGCTAATAAGTAGTCAAAATCCCCACTTATCAACCTGCTGGCTTCATAGAAGGAAGCTGCGAAATCAGAGCTGGCATCGGTCAAGAACTAACTCTGGCTGGCGAAGGACAAGGACGATAAGTGGTTTTAGTTGAATGATGATCTTTGAGCACATCTGAAATCGGTCATTACGGAACGGGATGCCCTTAGGCAAGAATATGTTGTACTGAGGTCCAAACTAGATGCGACCTATGTTGATACCGAGGAAATGGTGGCCCAGTACAAGGCCGATGTGGAGGCAGCCGAGACCCATTTAAAGACAAAGACTGAATACATAAAGTGGCTATCCTGGAGAGAAACCCTCGAAGAAATCCATGCCTGAACTTTTGACTTATCGGCCGAGATCGAAGAAGCTAGGAGGTTCAAGGCCGAAGAAAAGGAGCTCTACGAACCTGAGGGTGCCGAAGGCTCCGAGGGTTCCGAGGGCTCTGAGGGATCCGAGGGTTCCGACGGTCCTGACGACGAGTTGGGCCCCGATGAAGACCAGGCGTAGATGCCTTAGTACTTTTTTAGTTTTTTATAAGAGCAGGCGTAGATGCCTTAGTATTTTTCTAGTTTTTTTTTCTTATTTATTTTTTTATTTATTTTGAGGCCGCTCTATCGGGCCTTTGTAAATATATTTTGGAATATATATAAAACTTTTCCCTTTCTGGCAATATTGTGTCCTTACTTTTCCAGAATCTTCTTGCAATTTATATTCGTGTATTGTTTTGCATGCCTTAGCATAGAATCAGATGTAGTTCTGGGGCATTCATTTTTTGGGGGTTCGAACGAAGCCTAACTTTGATGCAACTTTGTTTGCTCGTGGCTTCGAACCCTCAATGAGACCGGAGGTTTCCAAGATGCTTAAGCGTCTTTAGACGATGTTTTTGCCGAGGGTAACTTTTTAATAGGTTTCGAATTTTCGTAAGGGCCTTACTTTTTGGTTACGGACTTCGGACGCCTCTGAGCTATTTTTAGGGTGGTCGTAGCCTTTTATATTTGGGCACCGCCTAATGGTTTTTGGTGCCTTCGGGATTTGGTAGCCTGTGTCATCCAAATTTTCATCGGGCAACAGTCCCCGAGTAAGAGCAGCCCATGGGCTCGACAGTCCTCGAGGTGGCAGTAGCCCGTGGGCATGACAGTGCCTGAGTAGGGGTAGCCCTTGGGATTGACAGTCCCCGAGTAGGGGTAGCCCGTGGGCTTTAGGATTCGGGATCGAAGAAGGAAAAACGCATAGTAACAAAGTGGAAATTTCTTCCATTTCTTAGCATGCAAGGTATACGATCTAAAGCGTGTAAAAACTTGTGCCATGGCTAGAGTGGACTATGTGGGCACGGTTCATACGACTGTTTGGCCCTTACAATAAATCCTAACCACCAAGCCTTAGCCTTTAGCACACAAAGTTCTCTTTTTCCCTTGCTAAAGAGCTTAATCAGAGGGTAATAGCCCCTCATATTCGAGGTCGAACTCATGAGGGCTCGGATACTGTTGACCTGAAGCAAACGATCATTGACCCCGGTTTGAAACCGGTCCTCGAATCTAAGTTAGCACGTTCAAGGGAAAAAGAGTGCAGCACGTGCTTTCAGACCTAATAGCCATATCTGTCCTCGACCGTCTACCTACATACCTTAAACCGATTTATAACATGGTTAAAATGTAATTGAGTTTGTAGCTTAGCAGTAGTACCGTTTTAAGTGTGTCACGTTCCAGTTATTCGGTAGTTTTACATCGTTTCCCGCTTCAAGTTTATACGAGCCTTTGATGTTAATTCTGACAACTCAATACGGTCCTTCACAGTTCGGTCCCAGCTTCCCTTTGTCCAAGTCCCCGGTGTGTTATGATACTTTCCTCAACACCAAGTCCCCGACTTGAAAGTGTCAGAGGTTGGTTATTCGGTTGTAATACCTTTCTATTCACTATTTCTGGGCGGCCAACTGGACCAGGGCGGCCAACCGGACAAGGGCGGCCTCCCGCCTTTCATCCAACAGTTCCAGGCTTGTGATCATGGCCTCATTGTTTGGCTCTTCTGTTACATACTGGAACCTGAGGCTTGGTTCTCCCACTTCGACTGGCATTAAGACTTTGGCTCCATAGACCAATGAAACTGGGGTGGCCCCGATGCTAGATTTTGAAGTCGTACTGTATGCCCACAGCACTTCGGGCAGGATCTCCTTCCATTTCCCTTTCGCACCGGTCAATATCTTTTTCAGGTTTTGAAGTATGGTCTTGTTTGTTGATTCTGCCTGCCCATTCCCACTAGGGTGATAAGGAATTGATAGTATCTTCTTAATCTTGTGATCTTCAAAAATTTATTACCTTGCTGCCGACGAATTATTTCTCATTATGGCAAACGATTTCGGCCGGTATCCCAAATCGATATGTTATGTGGTCCCAGATTAAATCAATGACTTCTTTCTCCCAGACCTTTTTGAATGCTAGAGCCTCGACCCATATAGAAAATAATCGATCATAAATAGTATGAATTGAGCTTTACCGGGTGCCCATGGTAGAGGACTGACGATGTCCATTCCCCACTTCATAAATGACCACGGGGACAGAACCGAGTGGAGCATTTCTCTCGGTTGATGGATCATCGGGGCATGTCTCTAGCAGTCGTCGCATTTCCGTATGAATTCCTTCGCATCTTTCTCCATTTTTGTCCAATAATAGCTGGCCCTAATTAGCTTCTAAACCAAAGATTCTGCCCGAATAGTTCCCGCAAGTGCCTTCGCGAACTTCTCTCAAGGCATATTCGGTCTTTCCCGGTCCCAAGAATCTGGCTAGCGGGCCGTCGAAGGCTCTCCTAAATAATGCCCCTTTGACCAAGCTAAATCTGGCAGCCTTGAGGCGCATTGCTCTCGATTCTTTGGGATCCGTAGGCAATTTTCCGGTCCTCAAGTAGTCTATGTATTTGTTCCTCCAATCCAAAGTTAAACTTGTTGAGTTTACTTCAGGTGGCCTTCTTCTATCACCGATTTTATTAGTTGCACTACTATTCCCAAACTGAATTCATCGGCATCGACCGATGACCCCAAGTTAGCCAGAGCATCAGCCTCACTGTTCTGATCTCAGAGTGTGTGTTGCAGGGTCCATTCCTTGAATTGATGCAGCATTACCTGTAATTTGTCCAAGTACCTTCGCATCTGTGCTTATTTTACTTTGAACGTCCCATTAACTTGATTTACCACGAGGAGGGAGTCGCACTAAACTTCGATCACCTCATCTCCAAGGATTTTAGCCAATTCTAGACATGCAATCATGGCCTCATACTCGGCCTCATTGTTAGTCAATTTCACAGTTCTAACAGATTCCCTAATTATATTCCTCGTAGACAGTTTTAATGCGATGTCGAGCTCGGACCCCTTCGCATTCGAGGCACCGTGCGTAAAAAGGGTCCAAATTCCTGAAGTGGTCCCCAAGGTGAACAACAATTCCCTTTAGACTTCGGGTATTAAGCCCGGCATAAAGTTGGCCACTAAGTATGCCAAAATATGAGATTTTATGGAGGTTCGGGGTCGATACTCAATATCGTACCCGCTAATTTTGATGGCCCACTTGGCCAACCAGCCCAAGAACTAGGGTTTGTGCATGATGTTCTTCAGCGGGTAAGAGGTCACGCCACATATGGATACCTTGATTCGGCCTCATCTAGAGTTTTATTGACATAGTAAATAGGAAATTGCGTACCTTCTTCCTCTCGGACTAAGACTCCACTTACCGCCACCTCGAAAACTGCCAATTAAAGGTACAATTGTTCATCCGTCTTCGAAGTGTGCAGCAGGGGCGGACTTGATAGGTACCATTTGATTTCTTCCAAAATAGTGAGAAGAATCGATGGCTTTTGTTCGAGGACCTCAATATGAACTGGCGCAGGGTGGCTATATGCCCGATCAACCTTTGAACGGCCTTGACGTTGTCCACCACGATGATGTTCTCTATGGCTTTGATTTTGTCGGTGTTGCTCTCGATCCCTCGCTTGGATACCATGAAACCGAGGAATATTCCCGATCCGACCCCGAATGCACACTTTTTTGGATTCAGCTTCATATTGTATTTCTTTAGTATGTCGAAGGTCTCCTGTAAATATTTCAAATGGTCCTCTGCTCGCATGGACTTGACTAACATGTTGTCAATATAAACGTCATTTAATTTTCCTATATGTTCTTCGAACATCCAATTTACTAAGTGTTGATAAGCAGCACCTGTGTTCTTTAATCCAAACGGCATTACATTATAGAAGTATGTGCCAAATTTAGTGATGAAAGATGTCTTTTCTTGATCATCCGGGTCCATCCGAATTTGGTTGTACCTGGAATAGGCATCGAGTAAACTGAGTATCTCATGCCCAGCCGTTGCATCGATCATTCGATCGATGTTAGGAAAAGGGAAAGAATCCTTAGGGCATGCATTGTTTAGATCTTTGTAATCTACAGAGATTCTTAGCTTATTCCCTTTTGTAGGCACTACCACAACATTAGCTAACCTGTCCGGGTATTTAACTTCCTAGATGGACCCTATTTTAAAGAGTTTGGATAACTTGTCCTTGATGAATGCATGCTTGACCTCAGATTGCGGCCTCCTCTTCTGCTTAATCGGATGGAACTTCGGGTCCAAACTCAGCTTATGAGTGGTTACCTATGGCGGGATCCCTATTATGTCAAGATGGGACCAAGCAAAACAGTCTATGTTAGCTTTAAAAAAATTGATGAGTTTTTTCCTGAGATCGGGGGTTAACCCCGTGCCCAAGTATACCTTTCGATCCGGTAGGTGTTCGTTTAATATGACTTGCTCCAACTCTTTGACGGTCGATTTGGTGGAGTCGGTATCATCAGGAGCTAATAACGATCTTGGAACTCCGTAATCATCCTCCTCGTCTACTCCTCTTTCCTCTGGTTCGGCCGAGACCGACATCAGTGATTGCTATTTAATTTCTTTCTTTCTGGTCGGCTTTGTTTTCCTTGATGTCAAAAACGCAGGCACCGTGATTACCTCATCGACTGCAAAGATCTCCTTTGCAGACATCTGCTCTCTGTAGACCATCTTGACTCCTCCCGGCGTAAGGAATTTCAATGCCTGGTGCAAGGTCGAGGGTACCGCCCTTATGTTGTGAACCCACGGCCTTCCAAATAGGGAGTTATACCATATGTCCCCTTCGATCACGTAGAACATTGTCTATTGGATCGTCCCGATGATGTTCACCAACAGGGTTATCTCCCCTTTAGTGGTTTCGCATGTCATGTTAAATCCGTTTAACACTCGGATTGCCGGCACTATTTGGACCTTTAACCCCAATTGCTATATGACCCATGATCTGATGATGTTGGCTGAGCTACCTAGATCAATCAACACACATTTAACTCGTGATTTATTGATATGTACAAATATTACCAGCGCATCATTGTAAGGCTGTACAATGCCCTCGACATCCTCGTCGCCGAATGAAATGGTTCCCTCCGGGACATAATATTGGGTGCATTTTTCCCTTGTGATAGATACTTTAGTGCACTTTATCATTGGCCCTTGGGGGACATCGACCCCTCCAATGACCATGTTGATGACGTGCTAAGGCTCTACTTGTTCAACCTGTTTGTTGGCATCCCTATTCCCGAAGTGGTTTTTGGCTCGATCACTCAAAAATTATCGGAGGTGCCCATTGTTGAACAACCAGACAACTTATTCTCTCAATTTTTGGCAATCCTTCGTCCGGTGACCATGAGTGCCGTGATACTTACACATCAAGTTACGATCTCTTTGGGTAGAGTCAAAGCTCAATGGTTGGGGCCACTTGGTCTCTTGATACGTCTGATGGCTGACACGATGCTGGCAGTATCAACGTTGAAGTTATACTCTGATAATCTCGGTGCTTTCCTACCCCCGAGTGGCTTGTAAAAACCATTCTTACTCATCAAACCACGGGTATTGGGCCCTCGATCGCTTCTCTTCTCATTTCTTGTGGGGTGACGTCCGGACCCATTTCCTCTTCGATCCGTGTTGTATGGTTGATACCGATCCCGTACCAGCCTTGACTCATGATCAACGGCTCTCTTGGACCTGTCGTCGACCTTGATGGGATAAACAAACCCAGAAGGGGCTCCGAGTTGGTCGCCCTCGACCCTGATTTTTGACTGGTACATGTTGTGGACGTTAGCCCAAGTCACCGTTGGGTACTCTAGAAAATTTTGTTTTAGCAGTTATGAAGCCAAGGAGCTTCGGGGGTGAAGTCCCTGAGTGAATGCCTGAACGGCCCAATCATCTGCGATCGGAGACAGGTCCATCCATTCCATCTGGAATCTTGACACGAACTCCGTGAGCATCTGGTTGTCTTTCTGTTTAACCTTGAAAAAGTTTGACTTTCTGGTCTCGACCTTGAAGGCCCCGGCATGGCCCTTCACAAAAGCATTTGCAAGCATAGAAAACAAGTCAATGAATTTTGGGGGGTAAGTTGTGATACCATATTATTGCTCATTTGGACAAAGCCTCCCCAAACTGTTTCAGTAACACCGACTCGATTTCGTCATCCTCCTAGTCGTTCCCTTTGATTGCGCATGTATAGGAGGTCACATGCTCATTTGGATCTGTGGTTCCCTTGTATTTTGTGATATCAAGCATACGAAACCTCTTTGGGATCAGCTTCGGTGACAATCTCGGAGGAAAAGGCTTTCGGATAAACTTCTTGGAATCCGGCCCTTTCAATATCGGGGATTCTCCCGGGATTTGATCGACCCTAGAATTGTATGTTTCCACCTTATTTTCATTGGCCTCACTTTTCTTTTCACCTGACTCCACCCTCTATGTTAATGCTTCAAGTATTTTCATTATTTCGGGATTGACCCCGGACTCAGCTTCACCCGGTCTCTCGGTGATCTGTTCATTTCTTCGGATGAAAAGTTAAGCAGTGGGAATTCTAAAAATTCCCCGAGGGAAAAATAGAGATGTCTCCTACATTACCTATAATATGTGGAAGTATCGAAGTAATTTCATAGAGTCATTCGGTCTGAATGCTCCCAGGATTGCTCGGGCTCAACCCTCTTGGGGGCGTGACTTTGATTTTGTAGCTGCGCTATTGCCTCTTGTTGAGCCTGCAACGTTTCGAAGATTAACTGTAAGCTTACCCCATTGCCTTGGCCTTCGGGCGCTTCTCGAGTTATTGGTCTGGGTCCCTCACCAACGCTATTTTCGGGATCGGTTCGTAGATTGACATCGATGGTCACCTATGAGTTAGCATAGACCGGATCGGCAACTAAGACTCCGTTGGTATCAGCAGAAGGCACCTCGTTGCTATGCACTAGATTATTATTTTCGCCATGATGGCCAGACTCAACATCAATGTTCAAGTAGGCAGACTGCGAATTTGATATTTTTAAACTGACCTAAATTTAAGACTTTAAAGAACAAGCGTAATAGAGTGTGTTATGGAGATTTGTATCAAACTGTTTATCCTTAAAACATATAACAATTAAATTTGTACGCGGTTTTAAGGATATGTGGATTGATTCAACACAAATAATCAAGAATATTAGATAAATGATTTAAAGATAAAATAAATGACCAAATCAGTTGCAATGTTATGGCCTAGCCCGAATCTAGGTTGAACAGTAGTTTGCCCTCGATCGGTCCCTTGGTTCAAAACCAATTGAGAATGAAGAACAAAACAATTAAGTAAGAGCTTTCACAATACCTAGAAAGCAGAGAATGAATTTGTATTGCTTTGATTTGCGAGTTACAAGGTGTGTTATCAAAGAAAAACTTCTCATTTATATAGTAGGAGAGTTTCATCCCTAATACAAGTCTAAAAAGGTAAAAATTCTCCTTCCTCATTAGTTACTAATCTGTAACCGACATCGGGCAAGATCTACGTCGGTTACGGATCAGTAATTAACGAGGAAGGAGGATTTTTGTCCTTTTTAGACTTGTACTAGGTATGAAACTCTCCTACTATATAAAATGGAAGTTTTTCTTTGATATCATACCTTGTAACTCGCAACTCAAGGCAATACAAATTCATTCTCTATTCTCTAGCTATTGTAAAAGCTCTTACTTAATTGTTTTGTTCTTCATTCACAATTGAGTTCAAACCAAGGGACCGATCGGGGTTAAATTACGGTTCAACCTAAATTAGGGCTACGCCATAACATTGCAACTGGTTTGGTTATTTATTTTGTCTTTAAATCATTTATCAAATATTCTTAATTATTTACGTTGAATCAATCCACATATCCTTAAAACTGCATACAAATTTAATTGTTATCCGTTTTAAGGGTAAACACATTGGTTTTCAAACTACGTGGTAGGAAAAAGAGCGAAGGAATTAATCTAAATTCTAATGCGTATTACAAAATGGGAGTGGAAGTGAAACTTTGTCTCAACGGTATGTTGGCATGCCTCTTACAGAGAGAGAGTTTCGTTATAGGACCCTACATGTTCCTCTTACATATTAACAATTTTAATTGTTAATTTAGTTTTTAGAAATAAAAGTCATATTCAGACATCTGTTAGAATTGAGGAAGTAATATTTCAAGGACCGCAGATAAATTTCAAAGGTAAAATACATGCTAAAATTGTTTTCAGATTAATTTTCTGGGTTTCCTTCATTGAAAAAACAACAACAACAGAAAAGAAAGTTCAGTCAAATTCTATCTAGAGCAATTTTGCTGGATGCCTAACGTGGAGAGTGCTTACTTGGACAATATGAGAGTTCAGTCTCTTGTACAACTATTGCTGGGCCCAATGGTTAAGCAGTAGGCTAGTAGCTATCTTGGATAATAACTTATAACAAACACTCTCTCTCAATTATTTGTGGACTTTATTAACTCAATTATTGTCCTTGAGTAAATCAAAAACAGAAAAGGAAATTCTATTATTGTCTTAATCATGAAATATAATATAGATTTGTCAACATATTTTATGTGTTTTCTTTTTGTGTGTGTAGGGGGGGGCGAGAGATCGGATGGGATTAGGTGAGACTTGAGAGGCGGCTCTATAGGGAAGACTTGAGGGCGGCTAAAATTTTTGAACAATGAATTCAACTGAACCCAATATTTGACAAGAAATCGGAACATACAAATACATATACGTATATAACAACTAAAATTAAAATTTGATCTAATATTTAAATGTACAATGAGTTTAATGTTAAAAACCTTAATTAAAACCACTATCTATATGTGAATTGGGTATGTTACATTTGCTTTATCAATAGATCTTCCAAGAAGTACAATAGTGTTTTTTCTCCTTGAGAAGTACTATATATATATCCTTCAAAAACAATGTAAAACATAGAGAAGAAGTGAAATATAGAGGGAGAGAGAGAGCCATGGTGAAGAAAAATAACAATGTTTTAGTTATAATTTGGATGATAATAGTACTCATGGTAGTCTGTTTCTACACTGGAAATGCAGAGTCTTGCTCTGAGTTTTGCTCCAACAGCTGCTCTTACTGCAATGTTAGGCCTCTCTATGCAGATTGCTGCATCAACAGATGCTGCCCATCCTTGGGTGAATCTCTCCTTAATATCCTCCGCCCCAACTGAGCTAATTAAGTTTTCTTTTGCTATTAATAAATAAGGTAAGGTTCATGCCAAACCCCAAATTCCCTCTTCCCCCCATACCCCCCATAGGAGGTGAAAGACTAGGTTGATGGTTTAATTACAGGAAAAACAAAAGTTAAACCCATGGATGAAAAAAATTCTTCCTCCTATATATAGCTATTTTACCTATCTACCTAAATAAATCTGTAATAAATTGTACTTCCGTGTTAGTGCAGTTGTACCATTCTACTCGTCATGTATGTTGAAAATGATTGGAATCTAACGTCCATATTCTCTTCGTATTAGTGAGGGCGGATTCACATTTAGTAGCGTGGGTGCTTAAGCACCCATTGTCTTTGTCTTCGGGTAGTATTTTGTCATTCCAGATTTTTTTTGTTTTTTAAGTTCCAGTTGTTTACCCATAAAACGGTACAGTTGAATTCGTAAAATGGTTTATAGACACGTGAATTAAATTGATACAAGAATATAAAGTAATGAAGAACAAAATTGAATAAAATAAAATTACTTAAATAAAAGACAAGCCTGGGCCTTGAATTGAACTTCTCTGAAAACAAGAACAATATCAAGAACTAAATTCTAATAGAACAATGTTTAGCAAAATAAGAGAATAATATTAACCTTTTTCATACAAGTATTTTGGTCCTCAAATGACTACAAATTTCTATATTTATAACTAAATTAGGGGAGACAAAATTCACAAATCAAGCTCCTTTTTAAGGTAAATAAAGACCTCTCTTGATAGCCGCATAACGGTTGAGTGTAAATGCTAGGATTCTCTGTAAAGGCTGCTCCTTTAATGGTGCCTTCTTTAATCGGCACCTTGCTTTCGAATTCTTCCCTTCAGTTTTGATATTTTCGGAACTCATACAATATCGGTCACATACTTGTAACCAGTGTCAGCGATTTGCTGACTCATATCCTACCTGTCCTTATTGCCACATGTCAACTCGACGAACATCCACCTGTTATTCATTAATTTTACGTATAGATAATCTCCCTACTTTTCGGTGACTCAACTTGATGTGATCGGGAAATAAATAAGACCTTTTTTCTTTACGGGAAAGTTTTTGAACGGTTTCTAACATTTGAAAGGACGCACGTCTCTTTGATTTTAATGACTCGAACATGTGTTGTCTCGTGATTCGACAATTATGTTTGCCAGTTACCTAGGTAATGATGGCCTTGCATTCTGTCGCCTATAAACTTCTTCCCTTTTCACCACTTTCATCTTTTACTTTTACAAGCTTTCTTCTTAGAGTCTTCATACAGCTTTTCTGCAACTCACCTTTTTTTAGTAAAAATTTACAAATTCATACTTTCTATCACTATGTCTTCTGCTATTTCTTCCCCCCGATTACAAAGGGACTTGCTTCAGCCGTGGTCCATCCAAGAAGAACAAGTCTAAGAAACCCGATGTCGTTTCTCCCTCTACTAACATGATCATCCTTTTTAGTTTTCTTGCAAAATGGATATTGATGTTCAAAAGGAATCTTCTGACCCCGGCAACGACAAAAATATAGTTATTGGTGAATATTCCTCTTCTATTCGTCCGGTCAGTATACCTGTCGTAGAAGAGGATTGTAACTAGAAGAATATTGAGGTTTCAGCCCCTAGTGAAGTGGAGAGGATTACTTTCAGCAAACCAGGGTACATTTACGTTTACACGTACCATTTCACTTTAGGACTTGACAAGGAAATAGACCCAATCATCTTGGAGTTTTGCTGGAACTACCATGTTTGTTTGGCTCAAGTAGGACCGGCAATATGGCACATGGTGGCTTGCCTCTCGATTCCTGTATTCCCGGGCTCAGGAAACCGTTACACTTGCTCATATGATCAACCTGTATGCCCCTATGATTTTCCGTTGAGGCATGATCAAACTCAGCAAACACGATCACGATGCCATCGTCGCCAGTGTTGATGACGATAATGAATGTGGTTGGATGGAGAGGTTTGTTGTTGTCACTCCCGGGGATATTTTATCGGCGTCTGCATCTCCTATTCCTAAATCCTGAAACTACACTCTAAACTTTCTTAATATTCATCTTTTACTTTGTTAAAGGAAATTCCCCTCTTGCTAAACTTCATTTTCTCTCATTTTAGCCACCCGTAGGGTACCTCCAGCAGATGAGAACCTAACACTATGGGTTCAAACAAATTCTAGATACTTTCACACCGGACTCCCGTAAGTGGAAGGAAATTTCAATTAGGCTCAACTAGAAGGCGAAGAACCATGGTAAGAGAAAATTCCCCATTCCTTTATTAACTTTTAACTCTATGCAATAGATAATTTTTGACCTCTTTCAACAACATGTAGGCCTTCTGATGGATCTTCTATTTGTCCCATCATCATTGTTTCACATGACCCGAAGGTGGCCCAACAACGGATTCAAGAGGACCTTGACTGGAAGAGGGCTCGTGATGCCTCTCTTGCTTCCGGTGAAGGCATATCTTCTCTGAGTCCCCAACCCAAGGGAAAAATCGAAAAGAAAGCATACTTATAAGGTTGGGTCTAAGGAGTAGCCTCCAGTAACAGAAGAGATCCCAGAAGGATCAGCCACGGTGGTCCTTGACAAAGATGATATTGAAGATGATGATGGTTTCTCTTCAGAGAAGAAGAAAAAGAAGAACTCCCTCAGCTCAACCGGAGGATGTAGAAGGATTCTTTACTGAGTTCGACTTGGTTGAGAATGTTGAATCCCGCTTTCGGGCCCCAGTTATTGCCTTTGGTTAGAAGGGTTCCTCTTCTGATGCTCCTTCAACTTCTATTCCATCTCCAGCTCTTGTATCACCAGCTCTGCCTCGCCACTAGTTCCAACCGAACAAGAGGAAGATGTGTGTTCCCCCTTATCACCTGATCTAGGGAACATAGAAAATGCCTTCCTGACATTCATCTGGAACCTTAACGGTAAATGCAGTGTTACCTTTTTTGTTTTGAATAAATGCCATTTGCTTTCCACGTCAGTGAGAGTAGCCAACTTCTTGAATCCTATGGCTTCGGATAAGGACTGGAGAAAAATGTACGGTCTCTCCGCGGAATATTTAATCAACAACAACATACATCTTGTTGCTCAGGTATCATCTCATTCTTCTCTTTTACCTTTACACTTGCTAACAATCATCTTTTGCAACTCTAACCTTTGAATTTACAGGCTAACCTAAATCTGGTAATGTCCTTCCCAGGTCGGTTCCAACTTCCCATCATTGACTTCCCGGGTATTATGAGTTATCTTTCATAAAACCAAATCTCCAATTTTAAAATAGTAAAGATTTACTCTACGATTGTAGTATCTTCTCATCCTCTGCTTCTGTGCTGCCATTCATACATAAGACAAGTTCCAATGCTCCTCAAGCAAGTCCAACATAATCAACATTGCTTCATCATTCCCCTGCTTGTTTGCCATGGAATACCTCATGTTCAGTTTACCTATCTCCACCGGAATCAAAGCTTCCGTACCATAAACAAGGGAAAAAGGCGTTGCTACTGTGCTCGATTTTGTTGTTCGATATGCCCATAATACTCCCAGCAGCTCTTCTGGCCAACTGCCTTTAGCATCCTCTAATTTGTTTTTGAGGTTTTAAATTATCACCTTGTTAGTTGACTTTACTTGACCGTTGGCACTTACTGGTGTGCTTCAGTTTTAGTATTGGGCTGTAGGTCTCACATTTGCGATGAACTCTTCCCAAATGCAAACTCCGCTTATGTGAAGTTGAGCTCGCAATTGCGATAGGGGACTGGGCAGGGTAGTTTTCATATTTATGAAGAAATGTTCGCAATTGCGGAATTCCCAGACTTATCTTTTGCGATGGCTTGGTCGCATTTGCGACTGAGCACTAGGCTTTGGCAGGTTCGCAAATGCGAACCTTTGTTCGCTTTTTTTGGTTTGATGCGACATAGCATTTGTGATGGTTTTGTTGCAATTGCGACTAAAGTATGCTGGGGGCACAGTTCGTATTTGCGACCTCTTTCTTGCAATTGCGATGGTCGCAATTGAGAACAAGAAATTGCAATTGCGACATCCGCATCTGGGTAAAAGAGGGGGAAATCGGGACTTAGCCCATTTTATACCATTTCTCAACCCTAAACTCTCTAGAAGTGTTTTTTCAAGAGTTTCTTCTTCCCAAATTCATTGGTATGCAACTTTAATCTATTTTCTTTCAATTACCCAATACTTTTCATGTGTTTTCAATATCAAATCTAGGATTTTCATGGTAGAAATTAGGAATTTGGGTAGAAATTGGAAATTTTGTAAATATTGAGATTTAGATCTGAAATTGAGGTTGGATTTCAAAACAAATCACTTAACTAGGCTCGGGGGTTAATGGGTAACCGGTTTTTGGTCTGAATCTCGGGTTTTAACCAAGCAGGCCTAGGGTTGCCTTTTTAAAATTCTTCAAAGATTGAACCTTTTCCCTTCGTGAATAGTGTCTAAAGCTTATTTTGAATTGTTTGATCGACAATTGGTTAGATTTGGTTGGTTTGGAGGCTTGTTCAGTAGGCAAGGCCATGGTTGGTTGATTAACTTTGTTGCGGAGTGAGGTAAATATTGTGGTTAACCTTGACTTATGGAAATTAGGACTTCTTGGTCTATTTGCTACGTGAATTATATGTATGGACGACGTATATGTAAGGTCTAATATATGCGTCGTTATTGGGATAAAGCATGTGGGTGAAAATTGTTTTATTGTACTATGTTGTTTCAATGACTATGCTTTCCATGTCGTAGTTAGATTATTACTTTTTCAATTGTTCGGTTTCATATCTATTGTTTATTTTGAAGAAGTTGTTGGGATTTTTGAAAGTTGAGTTTAATTATCATTACACTATGATTGAAGTGAAATTGCTTCCTACCTTGTTTTGCTGTTTTGGATTAGTGTTGCTTGGTGAGGAAGAGTGAAAAGCTCGAAGGGTGTTGTCGTGCCTTATTTGCTTCCTACCTTCGTTCTTATCATACTCCCCTTTCTACATGTTCCTTCCTATTTAATATTTTAATTGTCCTGTTATTTTGTATCTTTATCTATATACCTGTACATGATTTACATAGGTGTCTTAACATAGCCTCGTCACTACATCATCGGGGTTAGACTCGGCACTTACGAAGTACATTGGGTCGGTTGTACTCATGCTACACTTTTGCACTTCTTGTGCAGATACTGGTGTTGGTCCCGACGTCTAGTGGTGCTTCTACTCGAATCATATCTACATTAGACACTTGAGGTAGAGCTGCTAGAGTTCGCAGTTCCTGAAGTCCCCATCTATTTCTATCTATAATGTTTATTTCGTTTTGAATAGTTGTATTTCGTTCAAACCATACTTGTAGTATTCTAGTTGCTCATGTACTGGTGACTCCAGATTTCTGGGATTAGAATAGATCGTGTTATGTTATGGGTTTATTTCATGTATTATCGCTTATTTATCGTTAATAACTATTATTACTCTACTTTAAACGGTTAAGATGTTAAACTAGTTATCTAATGTTGGCTTTCCTAGCAAGTAGACGTTAGTTGCCATTACGACCCTGATGTTGGGAATCCGGATCGTTACAAGTTGGTATCAGAGCACTAGGCTGCTTAGGTCTCACGAGTCATGAGCAAGCTGAGTAGAGTTTGGAGGATCGGTATGGAGACGTCTGTACTTATCTTCTAGAGGCTATAGAGCTTTAGGAAAAATTCACTTCTTTCTTTCTCTATCGTGCAATTTTATTCTATCATTGAAGTTTGAATCATCCCATTGTTGTTCTCTCACAGATGGTGAGGACACGCACAATATCCACGGCGGGTTAAGAGCCGGAGCCCGTAGTTGCTGCCATTACCAGGGTAAAGGCCGGTGCCGAAGTCGAGCCAGAGTCAGAGGCACAGGTAGAGCTCAGCCTAGAGCACGTGCAGTCACACCTATTCCACAGCCTCAGATCGAGCAGTAGGAGGAGGTTCTTGTTTAGACCATGCCAGTTAGATCAGCTCAGGTCCCCGATGGATTTATTGCTACCTCAGTACTTCAGGACTCCCTAGTCTGCTTAGTGGGCCTCATGGAGAGTGTGACCCATACCGGTGCATTTTCGATAGCACCAGATGTCTCTCAGGCTAGGCGAGGAGCATAGACTCCCACTACTCACACACCAGAGCAGATGACTCACGGATATCAGAAATCGGTAGTTCTGCCAGTTAGGGTGGATGACCCTATTTTTGCTACACAGGCCGGGGAGAGGTCCACGATGTCTTTTGAGGGGTTGATGAGATTGGACAAGTTTACAAATTTATTTCGTATTCGCTTTGGTTGCACACCTTCTGAGGACCCATAGGATTTCATTGACCGTTGCCATAAGGTGTTGGGCAACATGGGTATTGTGGAGTCCGATGGAGTTGACTTTGCAGTGTTTCAGATGACCGATTCTGCCAAGAGATGGTGGCAGGATTATGAGCGGAGCAGACCAACTGGTTTGCCGCAACTCACTTGGGATCAGTTTTCGTAACTATTTTTGGAGAAGTTCATTCCTTACACTCTGAGAGAGAAGTACCGCCAGCATTTTGAGCACCTTCAGCAGGGTGGCATGACTGTTACCCAATATGAGACCAGATTCGTGAATTTAGCTCGCCATGCAGTTGTCTTACTTCCTACTGAGAGGGAGAGAGGGAGGAGATTCATTGATGGTCTTGCTTTTGGTATCAGACTACAGAGGGCCAAGGAGACCGGGGATGATATTTCTTTCCAGAGGGCCGTAGAGAATGCTAGACGGACCAAGATGATTTGTGGTCAGGGTAGGGAAGCTGATATCTGAGAAAAGGCCTCGTTATTTTGGTGGTTTCAGTGGTCCCTCATCTGAAGGCAGAGGTTCTTTTGGTAGAGGCCACCCTCCCAAGTCAGTTCAGTCAGCATTCCAAACATCCCATTGTGCTTCAGGCAGTCGTGGTCCTTATGGGTATCGTCTTGAGCAGCTAGCCTACAGTGCACCTTCAAGTCCTATCAGTGTACCTCCGATCTAGAGCTATCACGGTGGTTATTCAGGTCGACAGGGTCAGTTCTAGGGTCAGCAGTCACAGTAGCCGAGAATTTGTTATACTTGTGGAGATCTGAAGCACGTCACGAGGTTTTTCCCTAGGTCACAGGGCAGGATGCCATAATAGAGTTCTTGTTCCATGGTTCCGGCACCAGTTGCTCCACCGCCCGCTCAGCAAGCTAGAGGCGGGGGTCAAGCTACTAGAGGTGGAGGTCATGCTATTTGAGATGGAGCTCAGCCAAAGAGAGGCCGCCTGGGAGGCGAAGGTCAGAGTGGTGGGGCCCAACCCTATTTTTATGCATTCCCAGCAAGATCTGAGGTAGAGTCATCTGATGCCATTATCATATATATTGTTACGATTTGCCATAGATATGCCTCAGTTTTATTTGATCCAGGCTCTACTTATTCATAAGTGTCATCCTATTTTGCTTCATATCTGGTTATGCCTCGGGATTCCTTAAGTGCTCCTGTTTATGTGTACACACATGTGGGATATTCTATTGTGGTATATCATGTTTATCGCTTGTGTGTGGTTTCTATCAGGAGTTTTGGGACTAGGGTAGACCTTTTATTTCTTGATATGGTGGACTTTGATGTTATCTTGGGCATGAATTGGCTATCACATTTTCATTCTATTTTGGGTTGTCATGCCAAGTTTGGTGACCTTAGCCATGCCGTGGTTGCGCTGATTAGAGTAGAGGGGGACTCCTAGCCATTCTACTAGGAGGGTTATTTCTTATGTGAAGGCTCAGCATATGGTCGAGAAGAGGTTTTTAGCATATTTGGTCTATATCCGTGATCCTAGTGCGGCATTCCTTCCATGGATTCAGTACCATTTGTGCACGAGCTCCCAAAGGTGTTTCCTACAGATTTGACGGGGATGCCACCCAACAGAGATATCAACTTCTTCATTGATCTGGTTCTGGACACTCAACCCATTTCTACTGCACCATATCGAATTATCCCCAAACCTGGGGAGGCGTAGCCGGCACCTGGTGCCATACTAGGCCTGAGCATACCACTGTATAACTGTGAACTCTTGAGGGGTAGCCCTCAACTTAGGCCAACGAGGCCTACCGGCAAGCTGACAATATCAATCAAGACTAGCGAGGCCATATTCTAAATCATCTAAAAATAAAGTCTCTCTTATCTGAGGGGTAAACATACCCAAAAGCTCATATACATAACTGTGTAGGCCGACGAGGCCGCCATGAACATCTATAACCTGCCATACCAAACTGAACATGTACACAGGGCTGGCAATGCTGCAATATTGATATACAAAATATCTTAGACCCGTCTATATGCCTCTAGAGATAACTGAACTGTATCATGGACGGGATAGGGCCTTGACCTACCTCTCAAACCTGTATCTATAAAATGGACTCCAAGGTGTAGACCTGGTAACTCCGAGGAAGTGCAGCTTACCAACCAAGTTGATGTTTGACTCTGTCTACTGGGGAGGTATATCCAGCTATCTATCAAGACATGCATGCATGAAATGCATTGTCCCCGACAAAGGAAAGTCAGTACAAAATAATGTACTGATTATGTAAGACAATAGAATAACTGAAAGATGAAGCTGAATTAATAATATAATAAATGAAAGTAACTAGGAGTCAAAGAGAATCTGAAGATATGCTTAACTGATGATACTGACTAAACTCTCTCAATATAGTAAGTAAAATAACTGTCTGGCCCTATAAGGCTCGGTACGTGTAACTGCTCTGCCGTAGTACGCTCGCTCATAGGCGCTCGGCCATACTAGGATTTGTATCTCAGCCATTCTGGGCTCGCTCATAGGCGCTCGACCATATGTTCTCTTTAGTAAAAAAAGACAATACTTAACTAAATATAATGTCCTGATAAGGGAGAATACGATAAGACCCTATGTTCTCTTTAGTAAAAGAAGACAATACTTAACTGAATATAAAGTCCCGATAAGGGAGAATACGATAACTTATGAGACTAGGATAATGTACAAAAATTCAGGAATACAAACTTCTCATTATGTCTCGTTATCAAACGCATGTATTTATGGGATCATGCTAAAATGAAGGAAAGGATTATCCTTGACATACCTTAACCCCATTGAGTCCTTAATACCTTCCAAGAAACTCTTCAAACAACTTAACTCAATCTACCATAGCGTAAGGAGATTTAAAATCAGTGCTGAGTAAAGGCTTAGTCCGTAACTTAAGATAGTGGATCGTTTACGTAAATTCAGAATCATCTCCCCTATAACATGGACCTCCTCCAATACCATCTACCATCAACAACAACTAGAGCAATCCTAAAACATATAAGTATCAATAACAATACACCATATAAGGACAACAAGTCACAACTACCTCACGACGGGCGGCAAGCTCCGTTTGGAACCCGTATACCCCATATCACCACTTATAGACTTTTTTCTTTAAGTTAACAGTATCATTAACATGATAATAAAGTCATTCATCAATGAATCTAGCCTTATACCATATATTTATAAGAAAGAAAACAATCCACAACTCCAAATATCCTCAATTAGCAACTTTGTTAACTAGTTCATGTCTAGTCCATCCATTTAACTTAATCAACATCAAGATAACCTTATGAACGTGCAAGAACACAATATAATTATATCCTACAGTAGCTTCAAGTCTAAATTCAAGTTATATTTAGCCTACAACAGCCATCAATAGCAATACAACATCATGGAAGTGACTTGAGCTAATCTTCACTTCTAATCTCAAGTTTCATATGTTTCTTTCATCAATTAACTTGATAAACATATATACATGCATAACAACAGAAACCGTATCATATATAGCAAACATCTCTTCCCCTTTCAAGTGCTATCTTGTAATCTTTCAGTCCAATACCACAACCAACATGTAATTAACCTTAAACACAACTTAAAGGATCTTATACATACCATAGACAGTAGATAAAATTTGAACCCTAAGCTTAACTTAGCTCACCATCATCCTTATTCACATCACAACACCATAGAGGGGTTATTCTTCATCTTTGGCTAACTTTGATGTTGGATTATGGTGTATTTTTTTGAAATTTATTTGTAGCATTGGGGGAACTGTTTGGGAGGATTTGGAGAGTGTGAGGATGGAAGGAGGTCGAAAAATTAACAAATCTCATCCCAAAAATGAGATAAAAATAGGTAAAGGTCGGCCACCGACCAAGTGGGTCCCATAGGGACTGCCTGTGCAGTCTCGCAAAAATGCGAATATCTCTCTACCCTAATGTCTTATTAAAATATGGTTTAATTAGTTAGAAACTAGACTCGTAGATATTCAATTTGGTAGGTGGATAATCCTGCAACTCCAAGTACATTGGGAGAAAGGCTCGGCTACATTTGACCTAATTTTCAGCACATTTATGAATGTAACTCGTGATGACCTTTGCCAACTTTTGCTCCACAACTTGCTTGAATTCAAAACATGTCACCCTAGTCTCACCCCAAAAGGACATGTTATAACATTCCCAACTTGTCAAGTTTCAACGAAACTTATTTTCTTAACTTCGTTTAGCTTCTAAGCCTTCCAACCCTCTTGGTACTTGCAGTTCACGATCGTAAGTATTTGTAACCTCTAATTTTACATGATTAACTTACTTAATGCACTTTAAAATATGATCTCATTTCTGAGCTAAAATCAATTGACTTGCGACGTACTTTTGCGAATAAAAACATGTGGTGTAACATCAACCCCCCTTGGGAACATTCGTCCTCGAATGTTGAATGATGTGCTTATCAGTATCATAACCTATAACTCTTACGAATACTTTAGTTATTTCCTTGCCATCTAGGCAACTGTTCTATGAATAAATCCAAAGGCTAGGGCATTCCCCCCTTTAGACATCTTTCTCACACCACGACCTGTGGTCAGAATTCTTTCAATCTCGTAACTGTTTCTACTTTCTGTCATGCAACATGTACGAATCTGTCCTTGTAAGCGTGCCTATGCGACTCTTCTCTCTTTTTTCGTCCAACTTTTAGCCAATCTATAGGCCACACTTTGTGAACATATACAGTACTATGCCAAGCTGTCGCTCTAGGCATCTGTGGGTGTACTAAAGTTCTCCGCTCGATACTTTATCTAACTTACGGCTATTGCTATATTTTCTTTCATAGCCTCAGTTATCTATCCTTATGGCTTTGCTACATCTAGGTAGGTCATAATATACCTTAACACTTACTTCAGTTTATTATTACTGTGGTTTGCTACCCAACTCACGGTTACTCTCTCGCTGCTTATCCTATATGTATAAATCCAAGTTCTTTAATGCTTTCTCATTACTTTTCATCTTAAGAATGACAGCCTAATCTCATCTCATACTTTGGAACTTTTATCCATCTATTGTTGATTCACCTAAATGTTGATCTATAATCTACCACTGATAACTTGAAACCTCTTACGTAACACATTGTCACTAGGGCTCACGTCTCATCAGGGAACATTTGAAGTGATTTTCCTGATCCACCTAGGGTCGATACTCTACTTCAATAATCTTATTTCATGGCATCCCAATGTGGTTCATCTTATGAGGGTATTCTTATCCCATGCAAGTCATGAAATCCAATTTCCTTAAATCATTACTCAATCAAAGGCCTAGACGACATTCTCTTATCATTTATCACAATTACACTCTCATTCTACTATCAGAGCAACATTCAATCTTTTCTAAATGCCCCTAGTCTTAAACTCCTCTGATTTCCTTAAGGCTATACTAAGCTTTTTATAACTTACAAAAACCACCAGCTCTCTTGTTTTGATGGGTTTAATCCCGAGGACTTACCTATTCTTGTCACCTTCTTACTCACATTTTCTTATCCTTACTCATGTCTACCTAAAACCTTGTCGCACCATACTTTAGCTTGCAACTTACACATATCTATTTATACTTCTCGCAACCTTCCTTTAACTTGCTATCACCATAGATTTTTCGGTACGTGGAAACCATAGGCTCGAAGATATGCCACTGACGACACCACTATCCATTTTCCTTAAATCATTACTCAATCAAAGGCCTAAATGGAATTCTCTTATCATTTAGCACAATTACACTATCATTCTACTAACAGCGCAACATTCAATATTTTCTAAATGCCCCTAGTCTTATACTCCTCTGAGTTCATTCAAGATATACTGAGCTTTTTATAACTTACGAAAACCATCAGCTCTCTTGTTTTGATGCGTTTAATCCCGAAGACTTACATATTCTCGTTACCTTTTTACTCATATTTTCTTAGTACTCGTGTCTACCTAAAACCTTGTCGCTCTACCATACTTTAGCTTGTGACTTACACATATCTATTTATACTACTCGCAACCTTCCTTTAAATTGCTAGCACTATAGATTTCCTTATGTTATTCTTTAACCTCAAGCGAGACATATCATCGTCTCTAGCTCTTCTTGTCTCTTTTAACTAGACTTCTCGGTATGTGGAAACCAGAGGCTGGAAGACATGCCACTGACAGCACCACTATTATTTCTGGATACTGAATCATGACACTTCTAGCCCTCTATCTGAATTGTGGACTATTCACAATTGAGTATCTCGTACCTTCTTTACCTTTACCTTTCTTATCTTTAAATCTTGCATTGTATCTTCTGTCGCTTTCATAACCTCCCTTCCACCTAGGTGGAATTCACATCCATACCTCAAAGCTCTACTATAATACTTATAACTCTGATGCATACACAATCCGGCGGGAGCTTCATACTGACTTCTTATGAGGCTAGTACTCGTCTAACTGGATTTATCGTAGAGCCGTTATAGAATATAGCCGTTGTACTATCTATCTTGTACCTCTGATATTAAGAGTGATTCTGCAATGTTCTGAATCACTATTTCTATAATTATCTAGGCCAAATAATAACCTCCTGATTCACTTAGCTCATATAAGTCTTTAGTTTCCTCTTCTCTCTCAGCCTTTAAGTAGGCTTAAGCTATCTTCTGATATGCGGCTCAGGGTATTATTTATTACTTTAGCCGTTTGTGGACGCTATGGAACATCCATAATATAACCTTCAAACAATTCAAGCCTTTGTTTGTGATGTGAACTCAATTCTTTCTTTTAACTTATAGCGAAGTATCCTATAGTTTTATGAATGTCAACATATATGCTGCATAGACAACACTACGAAATCTTAAGTGCGTTCATAACGTAACTAACTCTGGGTCATTGATCGAATAATTCCTTTCGTGCCTTATCAACTTTATTTAAAAGTAAGAAATTACTTTTCCTGGATGTTCTGCCACTTGTTGCATTAATACTTGGCTTATCTTAGTTCCCACGCATGCTAGAATTTTTGTGCAACTCATATGATCTCGAATATTACTTTTGATTTTACTTCCCGTTCATTAGCCATGATAGGTGCCACTTTCTTATGGAGTGCATACAATGTTCTAGTGAGACTGTTGTTACAAGACCATTTCTTCTTTAGGTCACCATGCTTAGGTTGAAGCCTTCTTCCTTATTTCCTTAGCTAGTCTTTCTTTGTAGTAATTAGGGGAGACCTTTTGACTCATGTAAAGCTGCGAGCTTATTACATCGTATACCCAACTGAGTTTTTGATGTTCGTATTCTCCTACAATTATCCATAATTACTTACCTCCACGCCCTTGTGCTCGTAGGGTTGCTTCTAAACTAAAATTTTGACTGTCTCCCCGTGGCACTCTCTTTTATTTCCGTAACACTTAAACGGTACCTTTAACTACCCCAACTACTATATGAATATTTCTCAAGGATTATGATGTCATATTTACGAGACTGAATTCCCTATGTTGGGGTTCACTACTTTTATCTTGCACGATCTATTGATTTATCTGTATCCTCTTGTCTAGCCATGACTAGACACTTCATGAATCAACTACTAACTACTCATTGGTCCATTCTCATATATATATATTCCGCGTAATCTCTCTTGTGTTATTTCCTTTGTCTTAACGTACCTCTCGCACTGACTCCTAGCCGAAAACCCATACCGCCTCTCTCCGGCATCGTGCTTGCATAATGTTCTACAGTCATAACATATCTGTAGGATTTGAATAAGCGTAATCTCATCCCTTTTGCATTTTTATCGCATTTTTCCTTTACCACTCCATAGTTACTTGAACCACTTAACTCCGACTTAATACCATATCACACCATCTTCCCCCTTTTAAGGGAGTACTAACATGTAATGCTCTGAAGTCTTAGATGCAAATGTTTTGCCTCTTCATCTCCAGTGTCTTTTCACATCTTCAATGACCCTTACTCGCCTTGCGGTAATCCTTCTGTACCAGGGATAATTGAATTTCTTACGCACGGGGGTGACACCTAGTGTAACTGGCACACTTAGTCCCTAAAGCTTAACTCTGCTCACAGTGCTTGATTTTGGGAAGCGTCTTCCTGAATGACCATTAAATGTTATTCTTCTGTTGTCCATTATGCGGTCCCTAATTCATGTTCAGTTTATCTTGTTCACTATCCCATACTGATTTCTATTACTCTGTGGGTCTAACTTATCCTCCTGGTAATCATGTTGGAATTACCAACTTATTTCTTAAAATGAAGATATGACTTTATGGCTTATACTCATTTATTGTCTCAAGGCATGTCTCCTCTTGTACTTTACTTCACTGAATAGACTATAGACTCTATCATCTTGTCATATTTTTATTTACCGTTATAACCCATTTGGGACTTGTGTGAAAAATTTGAGTTCATTCCGAGTTGATTTGATATGTTTCGGCGCGAGTTTTGAAACTTGCAAGTTCCAAATTTATTTAAGTTTGGTTTGAGGTGTGATTCATTGTTTTGATGTTGTTAGATGTGATTTGAGGACTCGAGTAGGTCTGTGTTATGTTATGTGACTTGTTGGCATGTTTGGACGGGGTCCCGAGGGGGCTCGGGCATGTTTCAGACAAAATTTGGCAGATCTGGTGCTTGTTCATCGCACCTGCGCAAAATTGGCCGCAGGTGCGGACGTGCTTATGCGATGGAATTCTTGCTTCTCCGAATCAGAGGTGTCTTGGTAAGTTTCTCTTATGCGAAGAAATAAGCACGAATGCGCAAGTGCTTCTGCGAGAGTGGGCGTGAGCTGGGAGTCCGCTTCTGCGGAGTTGCAGGCGCAGAAGGTGTTTCGCAGGTGAGATCATGGTCCGTCAAGTTGAAGTTGCAGATGCGACTTTTTAACTCGCAATTGCGAGGCCGCAGGTGCGGCATTTTGTCAGCAAATGCGGAAGTTCTGGGCAGACTTATTAGATATCGAAGTTTGGTTCTCTTTGTCATATTTTGAGATTTGGGGCTCGAATTGAGGCGCTTTTTGAAGCAATTTTCATTATGTGGATTGGGGTAAGTGTTCGACACTCGGTTTTGATTATATTTCGGGAATTTATCTTCATTTTGGCAATTGGATTATGAATTTTAAAGAGAAATTGTGGCTTTTAGCCTAAAGTTTCATAGAGTAAGTTTTTGAGTTTTGAACATCAATTCAGAGTCAGAATTGGGTGAAACTAGTATGGTTGCACTCGTAATTGAATGGCTTGTCGAATTTTATATGTTTCGTCGAGTTCTAAGGCACGGGCCCGGATTGGACTTTTGGGTTGATTTTGGACTTTTGATTAAAGATTCGACCTTTATCGGTTGGGTTTGTTTCCTTCGGCATTATTTGATGTATTTGAGTTTCTTTTGGCTAGTTCGAGCCGTTCGGAGGTCGGTACGCGCAGGATAGCATTTTTAGAGCATCGCTTGGCTCTGTCGGTATTGGATTTGGCTTGTTCGAGGTAAGTAACACTTCGAAACTTGGAGCTGAGGGTATGAACCCTGATTATGCGTGTTATGTGATTTGTTTGGAGGTGACGCACAGTGGGCGTGCACCGTAGAAAATAAGATTCAGTCGATTCCATAGAGCTGTGTAATTAATTAACTTGTATTTTCCATGTATTTTTCATGTGTTAAAGAAACTGAGCTATGACTAAATTTAAAAATCATGCTTAGGCAAATGCTTGGATTATTGGGACCCACTGAGGTCATTTCTGATATCGAATTATGTGTTTAAATTGTAATTCTGTACTCAGTCATATTCATTCATTGCATATCATATCTCAGTCTCTATTGTTATTTATTTATACATCATATCATCATTTTGGGCTAGTTTCATGACATTGTGAGCCCGAGAGACTAGAGAGATTGGTGACTGAGTAAGGCCGAGGGTGTAACACCCCGAAAAATTTTGAAGTACTTAAGCGCTATTAAGAAAGTCGATGTGCGCTAATTATATTATTTTATGTGTAGACAAGGACTATTATATAAATGATATCAATTGGTCATGATAATATATGTATGAGGTGCATTAAGAATGGTTTATGGTCTAAGAAGAGCCCCATGGCTAAGTCAAGTTGAAATATTTATGACGGAATAAAGTTTCAAGTGAGTTCGCACAAGACCTAATTTCAAACGATTATACCTCTCTTCATAGGAAGAGGTATATGGTGTATTAACTATCAAATTAAATCCCTTAAAGTCTAGTTTCCAATGCTTCAAATCGTTCGTCATTTGGACATTCCTACAAGAAGTTATGACCAAATACCAAAGGCTTCCAGAATGCGATTCTGCGACCAATTTTGCGACCATTATGCGATCGCAAAATGGTTATGCGACTGCAAAATGGTCGCAGAATGGACCAGAACAGCCCAGTTCTGGGCACCGAATTGTGCGACCATTGTGCGAGCCGCACACCAATTGTGCGGTCCATTGTGCGACCGCATAGTTTAATTCGGAGGGTTAATTTTCCTCTTTTCATAACCTGACCCCATTTTGATAAATAGGCTTTGAGGCTTATTTTGGGGTGTTTTTCTGAGGGTTTTAGAGAGAGGTAAGAGAATTTTAGAGAGAGAAGGAGGGAACCTAACATTATAATCATCTAATCTTGCACCAATCTTCAAGAATCAAGGAAGCTAATCACAAGATCTTCATCTAAGAGGTAAGGTTCCACACCCTAGTTTCCAATTTCGAATTTGGGTAAAAGATTGTTGATTTGGAGTATGATTCTTGGGTATAAGATCATTATTGTCACGCCCCAAAACCGAAGAGCGCAACCGGCGCTCAACCATGTGAACCCGACCGAGCAAGCCTATTTAGATTTTCTTCTACTCAAACTCATTCATGAATAGTGAGAATATATATGTTTTCGTTAATCAACAAATAAAGTGATCATGTCTGCAATACCAATTTCTTACCATCAATTACTTTATTTTAAAGTCTCAATTCCAAACACATTTTTCATAATCGGAAATGGAAAGAGTAATTCAAGCACAACATACGAGTTTGAGTTCCCCAGCACCATTATACAACCCACACTATATCTACGGAACCTCCATAGGTAAAGATGAGTACAATAATAATGCCGACAACAAGGCCTCGGCTATACCTCAAACAGAATACACAAAGAACAAAAGATGCATGACCCCGGGATGAAGTGGGGCTCACCAAGTCAGCTGGGAAGAAGGTGTACTGCTATCACTGACCAATATCTCCTGTTGTTGAACCACCTGCATCTAATTAAAGATGTAGTGCCCCCGGCAAAAAGGACGTTAGTACCGTCGAATAGTACTAGTATGAAAACTAAACACCAATTTAGGAATTCAGAAATACAAGATGAATATGATGAACCAATGCATCAATAGAATAATATAGATAACTGTTTAAACCAGAGTAAGCTTATTAAGAGCTATCAATAACATTTATAGGATTTAAGATGAGATCCTATGTAACCATCTTCACACAAAGCGGCCTCGCCGCCTCACCCGATGTATGCAGGTGGAGGTGAACGTACAATACCACAACTATAATCAAGCGGTCCTACCACCTCCCCCCAATGTATGAGGGTGGATGTATAACCACAGTACCAAGAACCTATACAAAGCGGCTACGCCGCCTCACCCGATGTATGCGGGTGGAAATGCATCAACGATACCAATACCAACACAAACCGGCTATGCCGCCTCATCCCAATGTATGCGGGTGGTGGTGACACAACAATACCAAAACTATACAAAAAGCGGTTGTACCGCCTCACCCCAATGTAAGAGAGTGGAGGTGCAGTCCCACAATACAATAATCCCTACACAAAGCGGTCATGCCGCCTCACCCCAATATATATGCGGGTGGAGGTTTATCACAATCACAATCTCTATACCATAATCCCCATACAAAGCGGTCATGCAGCCTCACCCCAATGTATGCGGGTGGAGGTATATCACGATCACAATCTCTACACAACATGGTATAATAACTTTCACATAAATCACGACTAGAAATTATAACATGTGGATACATAATCCATAGTTTGGGACACATCCTCAATTTATAATGCAATATGATAAGAGCATTTGAAACACGAATTGAACATATATCTTCATCACAAAACTTATCGGAATACTCCATTTATAATCAACATCTCGGAACTTACAAGGATATTGGGAATTCTAATTCTTAAAGAAGAGTTTAGCCAACATACCTCAATTGAGCTTCCTTAAACTCTAAAACATTCCGGAATTCTTAGCAACTTCAATCTATTTTAGAAATATAACAAATTGAATCAAAATTAGGAAGATGATCATGGTTCTATCTAATTTGAGCATTTTATCAAACACTAGGTGTGCATAAGGTGTCAAGGTCCTTTTATGGAGGATTCTATCATCCCACAATCTAATCTTTACCATGCTTAGTTCAACAATATTCCTACACCCCTTGATATCACATGCATGTAAAATAATCAACTCTCATGCCCAAAAATTATCTTGCTCATTACCCATTTTCAGATGATTTCGAAATTAGGGTTTAGGGTGTAGAATCTTACCTCTAGGATGAAGACCTAGTGAGCTTGCCTTTTTAATCTTCCAAAACTTGAGCAAGAATTGAAGAACAATTATTGAAGAACACCTTCTCACTATAGGGCACTCTTTCTCACTCTAAAATATCAGATTATATCTCAAAAATGACCCAAAACGTGTATTTAATGAAGTAGGGTTGGGTTTTAAAAACCCAAAAATAAAACTCCGGAACAGGTTCCGCGGTCGCATATGCGACCGCATAATGGTTAGGCGGACCGCATATCCGTCGCATAATTGGTGTCCAAAATGACCAAAAGATTCTTTATTCCTGGCACGATGGCCGTATTTCATATTCCACACTTTCACCTCTTTCCATTTCAAAGATCACCATCAAATATCAACATATAGAATATTTTAGAAATCATATACTTCAAATCCATTTGAAATGGGAAATTCAAACACGAATGGTTTCTTCACAAACAATGAGGCATACCAACCAACAATATAAACACACATGAAAAATCATAAACAATCAATACACCATTTATTCTTGCAATACTCTTCCCCAGAAATGACAATGTACAATTTCAACACATGAGTATATAGTACTCGAATCACACTGGCTATATTTATAAAGTAAAGCATTAGTTAAAGCAGCTACTGATGGGCACAGCTTGGGTATAAAAGCTCTTAGGCAAATTCTATATTTCCAAATCACTTTTAAAATGGTGGAGTTGAGGCTCATTTCATATTCTTTATCGCATCCTCTAAAATCATATGCACTACTAGCCACAACATAACTTAAATTCTTGGCACGTTGACAACACTCTATTTCTTCAATCAGCTTATTTCATTTTCAAGCATCTTTAAAGATTATCAAAAACAAGACACTTCCAATCAAGTCTTTAGGTACACATATGAGCAATTATGAGTCTTAAGCATATCGAGTTTTTCTCACCCAATTGTTATACTAGTTCTTATTTAAAACACAACTCAAAGCCACAATATTTTAATACGCAAACCATACTTTGAACATCTATCTTTCGACATAAGGCTCATTCGGAATAGGGAATAACCCGAAATATAGAAGTTAGGAATCTTGAGTCAACCATACTTGATCTTATGGAAACATTATGGACACCTATTCTAAGAAAGAAAGTTTAGCCAACATACCTTGGTTTGAGCTTTCCTTAAATTTCTACAACATTTCAGAAATTCTAGCAATCCCAATCTATTTTGAGACATAACAAAATATGAACCATTATTAGCAAGATATTCATGATCTCAGCTCATTTGAGCATTTTATCAAATACTAGGTGTGAAAATCTAACTATTAGGTTCTTCTACAACATTTCCTTTACCCCACAACCCAATCTTCACTTATTTGAGCTCAACAATCTTCCCACAAAACCTTATTAGTACAAGCATGTATAAATAATTTTAAGGCCCCATAAAATTTTGCAAAAAGAAAATAATATTTCGTGGTGCCGAATTGGTTTTACTTGTTGAGTATTATACAAATTCTTAGCGGCGAGCTTGCCGCGGCGAGGACCTTTTGGGTTGAACAATGCACCGGAAAGTAAAGGAAATGTTTTGGTGGAAAAGTGCATTTCAGCGGTCCACTATGCGACCGCAGAATCACTCTGCGGACCGCATAATGGCCGCAGAGTGAGCAGTTAATTGGGTAAGTTGGAAGCAATTATGCGGTCGACTATGCGACCGCATAACTTTTATGCGGTGTACTATGCGACCGCAGAACAAAGAATCTTGTGAATGGCCTAATGAGCCAAGGAAATATTGTCGTTGTGAACTACTGGGAATACAAATGAGAATTTATACAATGTGAAAGATGTTGATGTGAGTGCAATTGTATTTATGATATTTCTGTTTGCAAATCAAATCAAAAATGTTTTTGGGAGCATCATTAGAAAAACCGAGGAAGGGTGGGTCATAAGGCTCATACCTGAAACTACACGTGCTGGTGTAGGGGTGGATTGTGATTATTCCCCTTATTTGGGATGAAATTGGAACCTTTGGGAAATTGTGATATTATTCCCCTTAATTGGGATGAAACTGGAACCTTTTTGGATTGGAAAAGTCAACCCACACGGCATATGTGGGAAGGCGGCTTAGCTGATCGGGTGGAGATCAGACGCCATGTTGCGCACATGGTGGTACTACACTCGATAACAAATTTCTTTTGCATCGCCTATCAAACCACATTGTCCATGGGGAGATGGCCTAGCCGATTGGGCGTGATCGGACTTCGTGCTAACAAAGACGGTGGTATATCGGTGCTAATGATCTCCCAACCAAAATTATATATGAAGTTCGTATTTTGAAAATTATTATGTTTTAACTGGACATTTGGATATTGTTGATTGTGACTTGCTATTTCTATGTGTTTCCTTTTCTTATATGGGCATTCTATTTTGAAAGAGAATTTTTAGCTATACATACTAGTGCTATTCGACAGTACTAACGTCCCTTTTGTCGGGGGCGCTGCATATTTAATGGATGCAGGTGGTTCTACAGCAGGCGATATTGATCAGTGATAGAAGTACACTCTTTTCATCCGATTTGGTGAGCCTCACTTTATTTCAGGGTCATGTATCTTTTGTTTCTCATGTACTGTGTTTTGAGGTATAGCCGAGCCTTGTTGTCGGTATTTCCATATTACTCTTCTATTTGGTAGACAGATTGTGGGTTATGGTTGATGTTAGGAATTGAACTAGAAATGTTGGTACTTGGAAATCATGTTTTTCAGTAATTTTATAAACTCATAATAGTTTGGAATTTATAAATGAAGCTGCTAATGGGAATGAAATGGAAGTTATTAATGAACTATTTTCAGTGTTTATTAATTGAGTACATCTCCTCTTTATACATGGATGAGTTTGGGTAGAAGGAAATCTAACAGGCTTGCTCGGCCGGATTCTCTCGGTTGAGCGTCGGTCGCGCTCCCCGAGTTTGGGCGTGATAGAGGGCCTGATTGTGAGTGATACTTATGGGATTGGGCTGACGGTCGCAGCATATTTTTATTTATTTGTGTCTAGACCTAGCTTATTATAGTGCTTGGGCTGAAGTAGCCCCTCCGGAGTCTGCACACCCACAATGAGCGCAATGGATATTATAGTTGGGATGGAGTTCCCTGGGCATGGAGTTGCCCTATATATTGACCTTTGGGATGGAGTTCCCTGGGCATGGAGTTGCCCTATATATTCACCTTTGGAATGGAGTTCCCTGGGCATGGAGTTGCCCTATATATTCATATTTGGGATGGGGGTCCCTGGGCATGGAGTTGCTCTGTATATTTATATTGAGGGATGCATCTTCCCAGGCTAGACCTTCCCCGCACAGTACTGAGTGATTAAGTACTCTGAGAGTTTGAGTACATGAGTTCATAATTGAGATGCATTGCATTCGACATGCGTACTTGAGATACAAGCATAGAGATGCATTTCCTCATGCTACACGATTTTGGTTACATTCATGATTTCACCTGTATATTGACATGTAAGCATAGAGATGTATTTTTCTCATGCTATATGAAATGAAACATCTTATTTATTGTATAAACGTTTTTGGGAAAATCATAGTTTTTCAAACTTATTCATATATTTTTGAGGTTTTCGGTGAAAGATCTGAGATCTACTGTTATACTTGAAAAGCATGCCTATTTTCCGTAACTGTGAACCAGCTGAGTTATTCCCTGTACCATCTTTATTATATTGTTATGAACTGTTGCTGGTTATTGGAGTTGGACTCTTACCCTTGTCCCAGCTCATCACTACTTTCAACCTAACGTTAGGTTTGTTACTTATTGAGTACATGGGGTCAGTTGTACTCATACTACACTTCTGCACCTTGTGTGGAGATGATGGATGTTGATGTACCTACGTATGGAGGGAGCTGGATCTGAAGATGTACCTGCGTTCCAGTCATAGCTGCCTCTTGATCTTGGTAGCTTTAATATTTCAGATCTAATCATGTATATTTCAAACAGATGATGTACTTTATTTCATACCAGCTTTGTAAATTCTAAATCTTAGAAGCTCATGATTTGTACTACCAGTCTTTCAGAAATTCTTGTATAAAAGAAGTTGTATTATCATTTCTTTTCTTAATAAATCTCATTAAATTTGATAGTTGTTAATTGGCTTACCTAACGGGTTGGGGTAGGTGCCATCACGACTAGTTGGATTTTGTGTCGTGACACTAACGCTAATAATCTATCCACCAATTTTGGTTACTCTAACCCCAGCTGGATCCTGATATCTCATCCTTCTCTTAAAATATATATGTTAGATCCCATAGGGCATAACTGAGATGGGTATGGCCAATTGTACATACATATGTTACTAATGAAGGTTACTTATAATGCTTATATTTCTCTACCTTAATTGTAAATACTGATAATCTTCACTAACTGGGTACCTCGTACCCTTCTTTACCTTGTTTTTGTTACCATTCAAAACTTATACTTTTACCTTCTGGTACTCCCATGGCCTGCTATTCGCGGGGTATGTTAGATATTCTTGTCTTTGGGTCTTAAGTAGGAAATTTGCACATCTGTTATGCACGATCTGATATGGCCTCAAATTGGGCCACGTTGTCAAGAATTTTCTCTCTACTAGTGCCCTTACTTGTTGTTGTATTAGACCTCTAGCTAGTTGTAATGTTTCTAATTGCAAACATCTCTGTATCATTAGCAAACATAAGTCCTGACTCGAACTCTTATGACTCAGCTCTTTTGCATGATTTTGATTTGAAGGAAGGGTAACAGACTCCTAAATGCCTTGTAGCTTCCTGTTTATATAATGCAGTGTACAACACACCTATAAATAAGGCTCTACTAGACACGGCTTGTAGACTCCCTATGATTGAAATGCTGTGATACCAAGTTTGTCATGCCCCAAACATAGGGAGGTGTGGCCGGCACCCGCTGCCATACTTAGCCCGAGCGTACCACTCTATAACTGTGAACTCTGGAGGGGTAGCCCTCAACTTAGGCAGACGAGGCCTAGCGACAAGCTGACAATACCAATCAAGACCGTCGAGGCCATATTCTGAATTATCTGAAAATAATGTCTATCTCATTTGAGGGGTAAACATAGCGAAAAAGTCATATACATAACTATGCAGGCCGACGAGGCCACCATGAACATCTACAACCAGCCATACCAAACTGAACATGTACACAGGGCAAGCAAGGACACAATACTAATATATAAAATATGCAGGACTCGTCTACAAGCCTTTAGAGATAACTAAACTGTATCTTGGTCAGGACATGGCCTCCACCTACCCATCAAACATGTATATATAAAATGGACTCCAAGGTCTAGACCTGGTAACTCCGAGGAAGTGGAGCTTACCAACCTGATGTTTGACTTTGTCTACTAGGAAGGTCTATCCAGCTTTCTATTAGGTCCTGCAGGCATGAAATGCAGCGTCCTCGGCAAAAGGGACGTTAGTACAAAATAATTTACCAAGTATGTAAGGCAATAGAATAACTGAAAGCTGAAACTATACTGATAATATAATAACTGAAAGTAACTAGGAGTCAAGATGATCTGAAGATATGCTTACCTGCTGATACTGACTCAACTCTTTAAATATAGTAAGTAAAATAGCTATCTGGTCCTATAAGGCTCGGTACGTGTAACTGCTCTGCCGTAGTAGGCTCGCTCTTAGGTGCTCGGCCATACTACGCTCTGTATCTCGGTCAATCTGGGCTCGCTCATAGGCGCTCAACCCTAATAGGCTCCATTTAACTTACCATCTGATTAGAGGTTGTGCAATAGGGACCTGCCCAATGATTATAACTTGGTGGTGGAGAAAATACTGTAATATATATATATATATATAAACCCTCTACTCTCTTGTCTAAAATAGACAATACTTAACTGAATATAAAGTCCCGATAAGGGAGAATACAATAACTTATGAGACTAGGATAATGTAAATAAATTCAGGAATACAAACTTCTCATTATGTCTCTTTATCGAACAAATGTATTTATGGAAACATGTGAAAATGAAGAAAAGGTTTAGCCTTAACATACCTTTACACCATTGAGTCCTTAATATCTTCCAAGCAACTTTTCAAACAACTCAACTCAATCTACCATAGCATAAGGAGAATCAAAATTAGTGTTGAGTAAAGGCTAAGTCCGTAACTTAAGATAGTAGCTCGTTTACGTAAATTCGGCAGTATCTTCCGTATAACAAGTGCATCCTCCAACACCATATACCAACAACAACTATAGCAATCTTGCAACATATAAGTATCAATAACAAGACATCATATAACAATAACAAGTCAAAACTACGTCACAACGAGCGGCAAACTCCGATAGGAACCCGTATGCCCCATATCACCCCTTAACATGGTAATGAAGTCATTCATCAATTATTCCAGCCTTATACCATATATTTATAACAAAGAAAACAATCCACAACACCAAATATCCTTAATTAGAAACTTTACGCACTAGTTCATGTCTAGTCCATCCATTAACTTAATAAACATCAAGATTACCTTAAGCAAATGAAAGAACACAATATAATTACCTCCTACAGTAGCTTCAAGTCTAAATCCAAGTTATATTTAGCCTACAACAGCCATCAATGGCAATACAACACAATAGAAGTGACTTTAGCTAATCTTCACTTGGAATCTCAAGTTTCATATGTTTCTTTCATCAATTCACTTGATAAACATATAGACATGCATAAAAATAGAAAATATATCATAATCAAGTTATTTTTCTTATTTTCCAGCAATATATATATATAGCCTTAAAAGATAACAACATCTCTTATTTTATAGCCTTAAAATAACCCAACAAAAGATAACAATATCTCTTCCTCTTTCAAGTGCTATCTTGAAATCTTTCATTCCAATACCACAACCAACATGTAATTAAACTTAAATACCACCAAATGGATGATAAACATACCTTAGGTAGTAGATAAATTTCTAACCCTAAGCTTAACTTAGCTCACCATCACCCTTATTCACATCACAACACCATATAAGGGTTATTCTTCACCTTTGTCTAACTTTGATGTTGGATTATGGTGTATGTTTTTGAAATTTGTTTGGAGCATTGGGGGAACTGTTTGGGAGGGTTTGGAGAGTGTGATGATGGAATTAGGTCGAAAATTTAGCAAAGCTCATCCCAAAAACGATATAACAATAGGTTAAGGTCGGCCATCGACCAAGTGGGTCCCATAGGGGCTGCCTGCGCGGTCTCGCAAAAATGCAAATATCTCTCTACTATTATGTCTTATTGACAAATAGTTTAATGCTTTAGAAACTAGACTAGTAGATCATCAATTTGGTAGGTGGATCATCCCGTAATTCCAAGTACATTAGTAGAAAAGCTCAGCTACATTTGACCTATCTTTCAACACATTTATGAATGTAACTCGTGATGACCTTTGCCAACTTTTGTTCCACAACTCGCTTGACTTAAAAATATAACATAAGACTATAATACAATTAAAATAAATCATAACATAACCTCCTTATCATGTCACCCTAGTCTCACCCCAAAAGAACATGTTATAACATTCCCAACTTGTCAACTTTCGTCGAAACTTATGTTCTTCAATTCGTTTAGATTCTAAGCATTCCAACCCTCTTGGTACTTGCATTTCATGATCTTAAGTATTTGTAACCTCCAATTGAACATGATTAACTTACTTTGTGTACTTTCAAAGATGACCTCATTTATGAGGTTACATCAATTGACTTGCGATGTACTTTTACATATGAAAACATGTGGTGTAACACATATGGACCAAGTTGAGTTGAAGGAATTGAAGGAGCAGTTGCAGGATTTACTTGATTAGGGATTCATTAAACCTAATGTCTCGCCTTGGGGTGTGCAAGTGTTGTTTGTGAAGAAGAAGGATTTGATGATGAGGATATGTATAGACTATCGGTAGTTGAACAAAGTCACTATCAAGAACAAGCTTCCATTTTCGAGGATTGAAGACTTATTTGATCATCTTTAGGGTGCCAAAGTATTTTCGAAGATTGATTTGAGATTTGACTACCATTAATTGAAAATTAGGGCATCAGATGTCCCTAAGAAGCTTTTTGGACTCAGTATGGTCAATATGAGTTCTTAATGATGTCATATGACTTGACAAATATTGTAGCCGCCTTTATGGATTTGATGAACCGGGTGTTCAAGCCCTACCCGTATTCTTTTGTGATCGTCTTCATTGATGATATTTTGGTCTACCCCCGTAGTCAAGAAGAGACTGAGAAGCATCTTCGGATCATACTTCGAACTCTGAGGCATCGTCAGTTATATGTCAAGTTTGCTATGTGTGAGTTATGGTTGGAATTGGTTGCCTTTTGGGCCATGTTGTATCCTCCGAGGGCATTAGGGTGGATCCTATTAGATTTGGAGCTTCTTGGGCTTGGCGAGTTATTATCGCTGCTTTGTGGAGGGATTTTCATCTATCTCAGCCCTATTGACCATGTTGACCAAAAAGGTTGCTCTTTATATATTGTCCGATGAGTGTGAGTAGAGCTTTCAGAAGCACAAGGCTGCTTTGACTACAACCTAGTGTTGGTGTTTCCTATTAGTTCGAGAACTTACACTGTGTATTGTGATGCATCGTATATTGGGCTTGGCACAGTATTGATGCAGAATAGTAGGGTGATTGCCTACACGTCTCGGCAGTTGAAGGTTCACGAGAAGAATTACCATGTTCATGACTTAGAGTTGGCGGCCATTGTTTATACATTGAAGATTTGGAGGCACTCTATGTACCTTGTTCATTGTAAGGTCTTTACCGACCATCAAAGTCTCCAACACTTGTTCAAATAGAAAGACCTTAATTTGTGGCAGCGGAGATGGTTAGAGTTGTTTAAAGACTATGATATCACTATACTATATCATCAGGGGAAGGCCAATATACTGGCCTATGCATTGAGTAGGAAGGCAGATATCATCGGTAGTTTGGCATATTTAGCGGTAGTTGAGAGGCCATTAGCCATGGATGTTCAGGCTTTGGCCAATCGGTTGGTGAGATTGGATATTTCGGAGCCCAGTCGGGTTCTTGCTTGTGTTGTGGCACTATCTTTATTGTTGGAGCATATCAAGGCTCTCTAGTTTGATGATCCTCACTTAATGGTGTTAAAGGACACGGTGCAGCGGGGTGGTGCTAAGGAGGTCATGATTGGTGATGATGGTGTTATGCAACTTCAAGACCGGTTTTGTGTTCCAAATATTGATGGGTTGAGAGATTTGATCCTAGAGGAGGCTTACAGTTCGCGCTATTCTATTCACCTATGTGTCACGAAGATGTACCGTGACTTGAAAAAGCACTATTGGTGTCAGAGAATGAAGAAACACATCGTTTCTTATGTATTCCGGTTTTTGAATTGTCAACAGGTGAAGTATGAACATGAGAAGCTGGTGGATTGACTCAAATATGGGAGGTACCGGAGTGGAAGTGGGTGCACATCACTATGGATTTCGTAGTAGGCTTGCCACAGACCTTGAGGAAATATGACATTGTCTGGGTCATTGTAGACCGGTTGACTAACTCCGCGCACTTCATTCTGGTGGCGACTTCCTATTCTTCAGAGAGGTTGGCTTAGATTTACATTCAAGAGATTATTCGCATGTTCAGCTAGCCTATTTCATCATTTCTGACCGACGCACGTAGTTCACATCGCATATTTGGAGAGCCGTGCAACGTGGGTTGGGCAGGCAGGTTGAGCCGAGCACAACGTTCCATACATAGACAGACGGACAGTTTGAGCCACCATTCAGATCTTGGAGGACATGTTATGTGCTTGTGTTATGGATTTCGGAGGTTCATGGGACTAGTTCTTACCTCTAATAGAGTTTGCCTACAATAATAGTTACTAGTCGAGTATTCAGATGGCACCGTATGAGGCCTTATATTGGAGGCGATATCGTTCGTCGATTGGTTGGTTTGAGCCCGGAGAGGCTATGTTGTTGGGCACTGATTTGGCCCGTGATGCTATGGATAAGTTTAAGCTGATTCAGGATCGGCTTCTTACAACTCAGCCTAGGAAGAAGAGTTATGTGAATCAGAGGGCTCGTGATGTAGCATTTATGGTGGAAGAGTGGGTTTTGCTCAGAGTTTCACCCATGAAGTGTGTGATGAGGTTCGTGAAGAAGGGCAAGTTGATCCCTAGGTATATTGGTCCTTTTAAGAGATCCTTGAGAGAGTTGGCGAGGTGGACTACAGACTTGCTTTACCACCCAGCCTATAAGGAATACATCTGGTATTTCATGTTTCCATGTTTCGGAAGTACCATAAGGATAACTCGCATGTTCTAGACTTAAGCACCGTTCAACTTGATGAGAATCCGGCCTATGAGGAAGAGCTGGTGGCCATTCTAGCCTGGCAGATTCGAAAGTTGAGGTCTAGGAGTTTTCCATATGTGAAAGTGCAATGGAGAGGTCAGCCGATCGAGGAAGCTTCTTGGGAGCCCGAGTCCGATATGCGGAGCAGATACCCTACCTCTTCACCAGTCCAGGTACTTTTCTATGTCCGTTTGAGGACGAACGTTTCTTTTAGAGGTGGAGAATTGATGTCTCGATAAATCGTTTTGAGAACTAGCCCTTATTTTTATGATTCGAGAACTCTCGTAGCTTTATTTGACATTTCTTGGTTTGTGTGCGTGGTCCGTATCGCTTTTAGAAAAGCTTTTAAATGAAATCTTGTTAAAAATAAATTTGTTGACTAAAAATGAGGCTAGAGTTGACCACGGTCAATATTTTGGGTAAACGACCCCGAATCGGTATTTTGACGATTCCGGTAGGTTCGTATTGTAGTTTTGGACTTGGGCGTATGCCCGAAATTGAAATTGGAGGTCCCTAGGTGGATTTTACTTATTTTGCCGAATGTTAGCAATTTGAATATTTGAAAATTTCCTAGGTTTGACCGTAGGTTGATTTTGTGGCTATCATGTTCAGATTTTTTTGGAACTTAGAATAGGTCTGTTTTGTTATTTGAAACTTGTCTGTAAAATTTGGTGCAATTCATAGTTGGTTTGATAGGATTCAGACACTTGGTTGAAATTTTAGAGGTTCTTGAGTTTTCATTTGAATTTCGTTCGTTTTGATGTCTGATTAGTGGTTTTAGATATTATTTTTGGTGTTTTGGTCACGCGAGCGCGTTTATATGATATTATTATACTTGTGTGCATGTTTGGTTTGGAGCCTAGGGGCTCGGGTAAGTTTCGGGCACGTTTCGGATGAGTTTGGATAGTGTGAGGACTGCTGGTGTGCTTTAGTTCTGGTGCTGGCCTGCAGGTCTCGCATTTGCGATTAACTGTTCAAAAATGCAAACTCCGCTTTTGCAAAGTTGAGCTCGCAATTGTAATGGGGGACTGGGCCAGTTAATCTTCGCATTTGCGAAGAAATATTCGCAATTGCGGACATCCCAGACATTGCTTTAGCGATGGTTTGTTCGGATTTGCGACTGAGCACTGGGCTTAGGCGGGTTTGATTGCATTTGTGATGGTTTTGTCACAATTGCGACTAAAGAAGGATGGGGGCACATTTCGCATTTGCGACCTATTTCTTGCAATTGCGATGGTCGCAATTGCGAACAAGAATTCACAATTGTGACTGCGCAGCTGTGTGAAAGAGGGAAGAATTGGGACTTAGCTCATTTTATAATATTTTCCAAAATTATTGGTAAGCAACTTTAATCCATTTTCTTTCAATTACCCAATACTTTTCATGAATTTTCAACATCAAATTTAGGATTTCATGGTAAAAATTAGGAATTTGGGTAAAAATTGGGGATTTTGTAAAAATTGAGATTTAGACCTGAAATTGAGGTCAGATTTCAAAACAAATCACATAACCGGGTCTGGGTGAATGTGTAACCGGATTTTGGTCTGAATATCGAGTTATGACCAAGCAGGCTTGGGGTTGGCTTTTGTTGAGTTTTTCAAATTCATCAAAGATTGAACCTTTTTCCTTCGTGAATACTTTCTAAAGCTTATTTTGAATTGTTTGATCGATAATTGGTTAGATTTGGTTGGTTTGGAAGCTTGTTCAAAAGTCAAGGCCGTGGTTGTTTGATTGACTTGATTGCGAATTGAGGTAAGTGTCGTGGTTAATCTTGAATTGTGGTAATTAGGTCTTGTTGGTCTATTTGCTACATGAATTATGTGTGGGGACAGTGTATATGTAAGGTGACGAGTATATATGTATCATCATTGGGATAAAGCATGTGTGTAGAAATTGTTTTATTGTATTGTGTTGTTTCAATGACTATGCTTTCCATGCCGTAGTTAGATTATTACTTCTTCAATTGTTTGCTTTCATATCTATTGTTTATTTTGAAGTTCTTGGGATGTTGAAAGTTGAGTTAAATATTATTACACTATGATTGAAGTAAAATAGCCTCCTACCTTAATTTGCTATTTTGGATTAGTGTTGCTTGGTGAGGAAGAGTGAAAAGCACGAAGGGTGTTGTAGTGCCTTATTTTCATACAATATCATTTATTTGAGAGATTGTGAGGATTAAATCACGAAAGGTGATGCCATGCCATTTCATTATCATATCATTATTCCATGGTAAGAATGAGAGTAAAACCACGAAGGGTGATCCCGTGCCATTTCATTTATGATATTACATTGTGAGGACGAGAGTAAAAGCACGAAGGGTCATGCCATGCCATTGTTGATTTCATTGCTTTACCTAATTTTTGGATTGATGATTTAATTGGTTGCATTGTTGTTGTTGTAGGGAAAATGCTATTTGGTGATTTTGTTCTTGTCGTTCTTATCGTACTCCCCTTCTACATGTCCCCTCCTAATTAATTTTTTAATTGTCCTACCTGTTATTTTGTTGATTTATGTATATACATGTACATGATTTACATAGGTGTCTTGTCATAGCCTCGTCACTACCTTGTCAGGGTTAGGCTCGACACTTATAGAGTACATTGGGTCGGTTGTACTCATGCTACACTTTTGCACTTCTTGTACAGATACTGGTGTTGGTCCCAGCGGTGTCTAGTGGTGCTTCTACTCGAATCATATCTACATTGGGGACTTGAGGTAGAGCTGCTGGCTTTCGTAGTCCCTGATGTCCCCATCTATTTCTATCTTTATTGTTTATTTCGTTTCGAACAGTTGTATTTCGTTCAAATAATACTTGTAGTATTATAGTTACTCGTGTATTAGTGACTCTAGATTTCTGGGATTAGAATAGATCGTGTTATGTTATGGGTTTATTTCATGTATTATCGCTTATTTATCCGTAGTAATTTTTATTACTCTGCCTTAATTTGTTAAGATGTTAAACTGGTTATCTAATATTGGCTTGCTTAGCAAGTAGACGTTAGGCGCCATCACGGTCCCGAGGTTGGAAATCTTGGTCGTGACGCGAAGCTAAGTCATATAAGTAAGGGAGGAAACAAACACAACGGGTTTAACCAGTAGAGCAACCCAACTTTCATGTTTGAGGAGGCACATCAAAATTATTTAAGGAGTTCTTGATGTATATACAAATATATATACATAATGTTTGTCGAGGCTAACTGTTGACGACCAATTTTGACCCTCCCTTTTAAAATTAATTTACTTATACTTAATGATTTGCAATAGATGTGTTGAAGATAATTTCTAATCCATAATACCTATTTTCTATATAAATTATTAATTAATAATGTTGAAACTTATTGTTTAGTATTACATAATTGCAAAATATATCACTCTTACTATTTTTGAGATTATTAAAGTAAGCTTTATATTTTTTTTAACAAGTTATTCCTTAACCCTTTAATTAGCTAACCCACTATTTCAAATAATCTGAAATTAATGTTATAACTTGAGAAATAAAGTATTTTAATAAATAATTAATCGATTATAGTAAATAGTGGTGTATTTGATGATTATAATTTAATCATGTTTTATTAAAATTAATAAAATTAAATTAAATTAAATTTAAAGGGGTTAAAGACTGAATGGCTATAATTGCAATTGCATACATAAGCAAAAATTGTCCATCTTTCAAATTAAAACCAGACCAAACATTGGCCCAATTCTCCCATCCTACCTAGTCTAAACAACCCTGCAGTCCATGTTGGCGATCCATGCCAATCTCTTTGAGCCAACCAAATCATTCCACATCACCCTCTAATCCCACTCACAAAACACACACAAACAATCTGGATTATCGATCCAAACCATCGACGATCCATATTTATTCCTATGTTTTTCTTTTATTTACACCCTCCCACCGGATATTATCACAGTCATTGGATCGCAATGATCCAACGGTCCTCGCATTTCATCATAAAAATATTTTTAAATTTCTTAAGTCCTGATTTATCAGGGCCATTGATTAAATGATCCAAGTGCCTAGATCTCTTTGCTCAACCTTAACCTTAGAGACTATCCTGGTTACACCCAAACCCTAAATCATTTCCCTATTGACCATCCGCCCCCTTTCCCCTTTCCCTCTCTATTCTATCAAGCCGCCAGCCCCATCAAACTTCAAAACCTTGCACAAATTTGTGCAAGGTCACTCCAAATCACCTCAAATCATCTCCTTTGTCCCTGCTACACCGCGAATCCCGTCTGAACATTTCCATTTCCACTGTTACAATTCAAAATCCCAAATTCGAAAACCCTATCCAAAGAGTGAAATTTCAAATCGTTCAATCTCTCTTATGCTCCGTCAAAACAGAGAATGCATGGAGTTCTTTCAGAGATTCATCATGAGGATTCGACACCCATAGGTCAAACATAGTGACCTCTGGGTTTTAGAGTTTTACCCGATGGGTCTTCACCTTCAACGGTCAACCTCTCTTACTCAGCTAAATCTTTCGATGAATTTCCCCTCCGCTTTCTTTGATTTTTACTCGTTTTGCTTGCATCATCTTGTAGTCATCATTCTCCACTACCACTATTTGAAATCTGCCGGAACCCTAGACTTGAAGGCACTATAAATAGAGCCTTCAATTCTCTCACCTACCACACCCCAGACATCCTAAAACAACCAAAAGGAACAACACCTAACAACCTAGAAAGACATCAATACATAACACACAATAGCGTCTAGAATTTTTTCAATCAAAGCTTAGGTTCTTAATTGATTTCTGATTTCTGTTCCTCTCTTTTTCGGTTCTTAGTTTACTCACTGATCAGAGTTTAAGATTTGGGTTCCCAAATGGCAAAACCACAAACTTGTTTGGGTTGCTGCTCAAAGGAAGATCAGTACATATCGACCTTCCCTCTCTTTAATTGTTCAAGTTAAAAACATGTCTGCTATGTTATTCTCTACTGATTGTTTCTGTTTATGATGCATTATTATTAGTTTATACTTGATCATTATGACACTATATGTATGAACCAACTGTCTCTTTAATAGTTTGAAGTTAAATGAATTCTAATTGTTTATCTTGTGGACTTAATGAATGCTGCTCTAAGTTGAACAATCCAAGCAATGTTGAACTTTTATAGTTGATTAAATAACCTTAATGATTCTTTACACTTGTTCTGATTTCAAAATTTCCATGATGTTTTGCTAAAGTTTTCATGTCTGCTCTACTAATCTTTCCCTAATATTACATGTTGATCTATATCATGTATTTGAGTCACTTATTTGATAAAACTAAGACTATGGTAATTATGAACACTTAAGGACAAATACAAGGCTGTCATTATAGTTAAAGTGTATCAGTTTAGTTATGTGAGCTACCTTCTCTTTCCAAATGTGTTTCTGTGATTCTGTAACTCCTTGAAAGATCATTGTGAAGGTCTCTTGTTAACCTCCATGTGTGTATGGCCATATCTGTGAGATTCATTGTGTAAATATGTCTTGAAGTAATTGAACTAAGCTCTAATGAGTTTCTACAGTTAATCTTGTATGCATTATGTAAGCTATTGTTAACCTACCCCATCATTTAGTGGGGATGAGTCAGAGGATGCTCAGGACTTCTTGGATAGGTGCCAGCGGATTCTTCGCACGACGGGTATTCTGGAGACTAGTGGAGTCTTTTTTACTACTTTTCAGTTATCAGGGGTTGCCTTCAGATGGTGGGAGACATATTAGAGGAGCAAGCCTGTCGGTGTTGCACCACTTTCATGGCATGAGTTCTCTGTTCTCTTCTTGAAGAAATTTGTACCACAGACCCGCAGGGATGAGCTGTGCATGCCATTCGAGCAGCTACGTCAAGAGGGCATGTCTGTGACTCAGTATAAGATGAGATTTTCAGAGTTGGCTCGTCATGTAGTTTGGTTAGTTCCCACTAAGAAGGATAGGATCAAGAGGCTCATTGATGGCCTCCACTATCAGTTGTATTTTGTTATGGCTCAGGATAGTGTATCAGGTGCTAGGTTCGATGAGGTGGTTGATATTGCTCGGCGGCTATAGATGGTCCGTAGTCAGGAGTGTGAGGAGAGGGAGGCCAAGAGGCCTCATGGTTCAGGTGGTTTCAGCGGTGTTCCTTCTGGAGGTAGTCCTACCACAACAGGGGTCATCCTTATAGGCCCGCTCAAATGGCTCGTCTAGTTCATCATAGTGCATCAGCTAGCCATGGTTCGTGTCACGAACCAAATTGATGGGCCACGACAGGCACCCGGTACCTTACTCAATGAGTAAAAACATAACATATCTTTTCGTATCATACTATCATAGGAAAATGAGATGGAAAGGCTGCCGTGAGATAACTAGAATAAAACATATAATACCAACTTATACATAAGACATACGGCCTATAGGACAAAAATGATCACTCGTACACTGAACATAGGCCGATAAGGCCATACAATCTTTCATATACATGACATCTGTCTACAAGCCTCTAAGAATACATAATTGTCATAAAGGTCTGGACAGAGCCCCGCCATACCAATCAATACATATCCTAATTATACTGAACCAATAAGCAACTCCGGAGCAAATGAAGCGCACCAACACCTTCCGCTGAGCTGATAGCCTACTTGGAGGACTCTCAACCTATCTATCGGGACCTGCGGGCATGAAACGCAGCATCCCCAGGAAAAAGGGATGTCAGTACAAATAGTGTACCTAGTATGTAAGGAATGAAAATCAGTAAGTAATAGACATGAGAGAAACATAGAGTTAAAGACTCAACATGTAAGTCTGAATACCTCTGTGAATCATTTCATATTTATAATGTCATGCATATGCGTATAAATATCATACCATGCATAGGTATATGCGTTCATAACATCATCAAGCCTCCGAGGGCATCCTATCGTATCATCTCGTCCACTGTGGGTAAATCATCAACGTATACCAGCTGATCGGGTGGTGGTGCGTATATAATAATGTAACCTTTTTCCACATCCTATATGCATATATATACATATATATATGCGTATATACCGCCATCTAGTCATAGGTCAATGTACATGTATAAATGTATGCAATGCATGGGAAGTACGTCACTAAAGACTCTCGGAACGTCATAAGACCATTATACCTCTGATTAATATCATGAAATAAACTTTACCAACTTACATATTTTCTGAGACCCATGAAGAGATGATAGAATAATAAGACATATGGGAATCAAGAATATAGACACCCATAGTATTTCTACGAATAGAGTCATTTATGAAAGTTGCGTATTTTGGTCGTTTCATTTATATCATTTGGATCATGCCAAAAGAAAAGAAGGGATAGCCTTAACATACCTGAGTCGGTTCTCTTGACAATTCCTCTAACACACGTGAATTGCGACAACACGTAACGGTAGATTGAAGTGGGGGAAGATACGTATGATATTCTTGAGAAAGATTGCACCGTACTACCTTAGAATCGCAAAATCTCGTTACTATTATGCTAAAAGGTCTCGTATGAATCTCTTGCTGAAGCTATTTACGTTGCTATGAAGATAGATATATCTCTTCTTTGATTTTGATCCTAATATTGTATAACTTTTCTTTGTTGAAGTTCATCCGTCACTTTAGAAGATGTAAGTATCTTCATTTTGTGAATTCAAGAAGTCTTTTGTATTAGTAGGTGCGGGCCCCACACTTTTGACTGTGGCCACAAGTCCTCTAATTGTGCCACCAAATTACATGACTTAAGATTCATTAATTTGGGCTTTAACTAGCTGCCACGTGGGGGGGGGGGTTAATCTTACACAAATTCTTTAATTAACTAGGTAATCTCTCATTACCCAATAATTAACCAATTACCCACATAATTAAGAATTATCTCAAACTACTTAAAATACTACTCACTTTTAACATACTTTATACACCTCACTATCATGGTCATGTGGTACCTTGTATGTCACTAGTCCAAAAATACGGGGTATTATAGCTTGGACCATATTTTATGTCAAAATGTCAAACTTCGACGAAACTCGTTTTCTTTGATTTGCTTACCCTCTTACCTTCATGAATTTACTTATCACTTGTCTGAAATAGCATAATACTTATAACCCCAATATAATCTCATTCCCGATCTTACGTCGATTAACTTACGATGAAACTTTAACGTACGAAAATGCGGGAACATCTCATTTCTGAGCTTTCATCAATTTACTTATGGCGTACTTTCACGGACGAAAACATGGGGTGTAACATCATTCCCTCCTTTGGAACATTCGTCCTCGAATGTTTACTGATGCACTTATTGTTATCATAACTTATAGCTCTTGCGAATACTTTAATACTCTCCTTGCCATCTAGGCAACTGTTCTGTGAATAAATCCAACAGCCATGGCATTTTCCCCTTTAGGACTCTTTCTCATACCATGACTTGTGGTCGGAATTCTTTCAATCTCGTAAATATTGCTACCTTCTATCATGCAGCTTGTACGGCTCTGACCTTGTATGTGCGCCTATACAACTCTTCTCTCCTCTTTCCTCCAGCTTTTAGCCAATCTCTAGGCCTCACTTTGTGAACATATACAAAATTATGACAAGCTATCCCTCTGGGCGTCATTAGCTTTACTACATCTAAGTAGGCCATACTATACCATAACTCTTACTTCGATTTATCATTACTTAGGTCTGCTACCAAACTCCAGGTTACTCTCATTGCTTATCCCATATGTATAAATCTAAGTTTTTTAATGCTTCCTCATTACTGTTCATCTTAAGAATGATAGCCTGATCTCATCTCATACTGTTGAACTTTTATCTATCTATTATTGATTCACCTTAATGTTGATCTATAATTTACCACTGGTAATTTGACCTCTTATGTAACACTGTTGTTAAGGCTCACGTCTCATCGGGTAACATTTGAAGTGATTAGACTGATCCACCTAGGGGCGTTACGATACTTTCATAACCATATTTCATAGCATCCTAATATGATTTTCCTCACGTGTGTATTTTAATCCCATACAATTCATGAAATCATTACTCAATCAAAGGCCCAAATGTCATCCTTTATCTATCACTATTACACCCTCATTCCACTACTAGAGCAGCATTCCATCTCTTCCAAATGCTACTAGTCTTAGACTCATTTGAGTTCATTCAGGCTTATACTGAGCTTTCTATAACTTAGAGAGACCATTAGCTCTTTTGTTTCGATGGCCTTAATCTCGAGGACCTATCCATTCTCGTCAACTTCTCATCGCCCTTTCTTATCATTAATCCTGCCTTCCTAAAACTTTATCGTTTTGCCATACTTTAGCTTGCGACTAAACATATCCATTTATAATACTCGCAACCTTCCTTCAACTTGCTTGTATCATAGATTTCCTTGTGTTATTTTGGTAGATAAAGCGAGACATCACGCCGTTTCTAACTCTTCTTCACTCTCTTAACTAGACCTCTCAGTACCTAGAAACCATAAGCTGGAAGATATGCCACTGATGACGCCGCTATCACTCCTGGATACTAAATCCCAGTGCTTCTAGCCTTCTATCTAAAGTATGGACTATTCACGACCTTCTGCATTTGAGTATCTCGTACGTTGTTCACCTTTACCTCACTTACCTTAAAACCTCACATCGCATCTTCTATCTCCTTCATGACCTCCCTTCCACATAGGTATAATTCACATCCATGGTTTGAAGCTCTATTATAAAACTTGCACCTCTGGCGGATACACAATCTGGTGGGAGCTTCATACTTACTTCTTCTAAGTCTGGTACTCTTCTAACTGGCTTTATCGTAGAGCCGTTATAGAATATGGCTGTTGTACTATCTCTCTTGCACCTTTGATATCAAGAGTGATTCAGCTATGTTCTCAATCATGATTTCTATAATTTTTTGGGTCCAATAATCAGACTCCTGATTTACTTAGTTGATGTAACTTTTTAATTTCCTCTTCCTTCTATTCAGCCTTTATGTAGGCTTAAGCTATTTTCCGATTTGCGGCTCCTGGTATTAGTTATTACTTTACCCTTTCATGGGCGCTATGTAATATCCATGATATAATCTTCTAACAATTCAATCCTTTATCTATGACATGGACTCAATTTTTTCTTTTAACTTATATCGGAGTCTTCTGCGGCTGTATGAATGTCAATATATACGCTGCATGGATAATACTCCGAAACCTTAAGTGCGTTCATAACGTAACTCTGGATCATTGATCGAATAATTCCTTTCGTTCCATCTCAGCTTTCTTCAAACGTAAGGAATTACTTTTCCTTATCTTTCTGCCTCCTTGTTGCGTGCCTACCTGGATTATCTTAGTTCCCATACATTCCAGAATTTTCGTGCAACTGATATGACCTCGAGTATTACTTTTGATTATACTTCCCGTTCATTAGCCACAGTAGGTGCTACTTTCTTATGGAGTGCATACAATGTTATTGTGAGAATGTTATTACAAGACCATTTCCTCTTTGGGTCACTGCGCTTAGGTTGAAGTCTTCTTCCTTATTTCCTCAGCTATTCTTTCATTGTAGTACTTAGGGAGGACCCTCTGACTCTTGTAAAGATACGAGCTTATTACATCACATTTCCAATAGAATTTTAGATGTTCGTACGCACTTATAATTATCCTTAGTTACTTACCTCCATACTCATATGCTCGTACGGTTGCTTATGAACTGAAGTTTTGACTATCTTCCCAGTGGGGCTTTCTTTTATTTCCATAACACTCATACGGTACCTTTAACTTCCCCAACTCCTATCTTGCATGATCTGTTGATTCGTCTGTAACCTCCTGTCTAGCCATAACAAGGCTCTTCCTGAATCAACTACCAACTACTCGTTGGCCTATTATCATATCAATATTCTGTGTAATCTTTCTTGAGTTATTTCCTTGTCTTAACTTACATCCTGCACTGGCTCCTTATCTACTAATAACATCTCGGGCAAGAACCCTTACTTCCTTTCTTTGACGTCGTGTTTGCATAATGTTCTGGAATCGTAGTATATCTGTAGGATTTAGATGTTTTACCTCTTCCTCTTAGGCGTCTTTTCTCATCATCGATGACCCTTACTCACCTTGCGGTAATCCTTCTGTACCAAGTATAACAAATCTCCTTACTCGCGAGGGTGGCTCTTAGTGTAATTGGCACATACAGTCCCTTAAGCTTAACTTTGCTCACATTACTTGCTTTAGGGAAGCGTCTTCCTGAATGACTATTCTCTGAATTTCTCATGAATCTTCTTCTGTTGTCCATTTTATTATCGCCGGAATGCAGTCTGAAATTCTCATGATATTGGCCATTATCATACCACTCAGTCCCTAATTCATGTTTAGTTTATCTTGTTCGCCAATCCATACTTATTTCTATTACTCTAGGGTCTAACTTTTCCTTCTGGTAATCACGTTAGAGTCACGAACTTATTTCTCGAAATGAGAATATGACTTTATGTCCTATACTCTTTTGTTACCTCAAGGCCTGTCACCTTTCGTATTTTCCTTCACTTGACTATAGACTCTATAATACTGTCATCTTTTTGATCTACCTTTATCATCCATGTGTCACATCTTACTCATAATGCTTCATTAACTCTCTTCTTATTTCCTGCTAACATCTATGTCTATCACTTTATTCTGAAAACTCGAACAAGACATTCTTTTCCTTTTAGCTCCCCTTGCTCCATCTACTGGCTCATCGGGTTGCCTAACATTCTTTTTCTACTAGGGACGGGAGCCACACTAAGGTAATATTTATCCCTTCAAGGCTTCCAGTGCCTATTTTCGTAGTACTCATATCTAGCTGTACTATTTTAGAGTGCACCCTATGGGTATCTTACAAGGAGATCTATTAGCACATTTGCAATATCCTTCGGAAATGTCAGCTAACAATTACAATCCATCCACCATTTTGGGTTACCCTAACCCCAGTTAGATCCTGATATCCTGCCTTCTCTTATACTACTTCTGTTAGCTCCCAAAGGGCATAAATGAGATAGGTGTGGCCAATTGTACATACCTTTGTTATTGTTGAAGGTAACTCAAAAGGCTTATATTCCTCTGCTTGAATTGTAGATACTGAAAATGTTCATTAGCTGGGTACCTCGTACCCTTTTTCACCTTGTTTCTTTTACTTGTTAAAACATATATCTACCTCCTGAATCTCTCATTGCTTTTCACCATATGGGTAGATATTCTTACCTTAAGGCTCCTTATCAAGAAGCTTACACACATGTTCTACTGAAAACTTCACATTTACTCATCATAAGCATGATGCAAAAATCGAGTTCCTTTGACTCAACTCTTCCATAGCCACATTCAATCTCTAACCAACTGTCTTTCTGGATGTAGGTATCGTCTTATTACGAATAAAATAGAAGTTAGGAGTTTGAATTCTTATAAGTGAGCTCTATCACACGATCCAGAGTAAGAAGCAAGAGTGACAGTCCTAAAGGCCTTGTAGCCTCTTGCTTATAAGTGTGGTGCACAACACACCCATAAACAAGACTCTACTAGATATGACTTGTACTAGGACAGAACTACTCTGATACCACTTTTGTCACAACCCAAACTGATGGGCCGCGACGGGCACCCGGTACCTTACTCAACCGAGTAACAACATAATGTATCTTTTCGTATCATACTATCATAGGAAAATGAGACGGAAAGGCTGCCGTGAGATAACTATAATAAAACATGTAATACCAACTTATACATAAGACATACGACTTAGAAGACCTAAATGATCACTCGTACACTGAACATAGGCCGATAAGGCCATACAATCTTTCATATACATGACATCTGTCTACAAGCCTCTAAGAATACATAATTGTCATAAAGTTCGGGACAGAGCCCCGCCGAACCAATCAACACATATCCTAATTATACTGACACAATAAGTAATTTCGGAGAAAATGGAGCGCACCAACACCTTTCGCTGAACTAACAGCTCACTTGGAGGACTCTCAACCTGTCTATCGGGACCTACGGGCATGAAACGCAGCGTCCCCAAGCAAAAGGGTCGTCAGTACAAATAATGTACCGAGTGTGTAAGGAATGAAAATCAGTAAGTAATAGACATGAGAGAAACATGCAGTAAAAGACTTAACATGTAAGTCTGAATAACTTTGTGAATCATTTCATATTTATAATGTCATGCATATGCGTATAACCAATTAATTTGGGCTTTAACTAGCTGCCACGTGGGGTAATCTCCCCAAATTGTGCCACCAAATTACATGTTTTAACTAGATACCCAAATTCTTTAATTATCTAGGTAATCTCCCATTACCTAATAATTAACCAATTACCCACATAATTAAGAATTACTCAAACTACTTAAAATACTACTCACTTTTAACATACTTTATACACCTCACTATCATGGTCATGTGGTACCTTTTATGTCACTAGTCCAAAAATACGGGGTATTATAGCTTGGACCGTATTTTATATCAAAATATCAAACATCGACGAAACTTATTTTCTTTGATTTGCTTACCCTCTTACATTCACGAATTTACTTATCACTTGTCTGAAACTGCATAATACTCATAACCAAAATATAATCTCATTCCCGAGCTTACGTCGATTAACTTACAACAAAACTTTAACATACGAAAATGCAGGATGTAACATCTCATTTCTGAGCTTTCATCAATTTACTTATGGCGTACTTTTACGTATGAAAACAAGGGGTGTAACAACTCGTACAGTGCTCATCCGGGTCAGTCATCCCTCAGTGCTCTCACAGTTCAAAGTTCATCCCGTGCTCCATCGGTTCAAGGTTCATCTGTGCCAGGTCCTTCTAACAGTTACTCTAGTACTCGGGGCCCAATTCAGTCCCCACCACCACCAGTAGGGAGTTGCTTCGAGTGCGGGGAGTTTGGGCATATGTGGAGACAGTGTCCTTGTTGCCCGGGAGGTCTAGTTTAACAGAGGTGTCAGGCTATGACTTCCGCACCAGTTACTTCACCACCAACCCACCCAGCTCAGGGTAGGGCCCAGGAAGCTAGATGTCTCCCTAGAGGAGGAGGCCGATCAGGTGGTGGGCAGGCCCGATTCTATGCTATTCCTACCAGGCCAGATGTTGTTGCTTCAGATGTATTGTGATCACATGTATTGTCTCAGTGTGCAACAGAGATGCTTCCACATTATTTGACTCTGGTTCTACTTATTCCTATGTATCATCCTATTTTACTCATTATTTGGATATGCCCCGTGAGTCCTTAGTTTCACCTGTTCATGTATCTATGTTGGTGGGAGATACTATTGTTGTGGACCGTGTATATAGGTTCGTGTGTAGTGACTATTCGGGGATTGGAGACTAGAGTTGATCTTTTATTGCTTAGTATGATTGATTTTGACGTGATCTTAGGTATGAATTGGTTGTCTCCATGTCATGCTATTATGGATTGTCACGCTAAGACCGTGACATTGGCAATGCCGGGGTTGCCAAGGATCGAGTGGATAGGTTCTCTAGAGTATGTTCCCACTAGAGTGATTTCATATTTGAAGGCCCAACGGATGATTGGAAAGGGATGTCTATCTTATTTGGCCTTTTTGAGGGATGTTGGTGTTGATACTCCTATAATTGATTCTGTTCCGGTGGTGTGAGGTTTCCCAGATATGTTTCTTGCAGACCTGTCGGGCATGCCACCCAACATGGATATTGACTTTGGTATTGACTTGGTGTCTAGCACTCAGCCTATTTCCATTCTCCCATATCATATGGCACCAGCTGAGTTGATAGAAATGAAAGAGCAGCTTCGGGTACTTCTTGATAAGGGGTTTATTTGGCCTAGTGTACCGGTTCTATTTGTGAAGAAGGAGGATGGTACTATGTGGATATGCATCGACAATAGGCAGCTGAACAAAGTTACAATCAAGAACAAGTATCCTTTGTCGCGCATTGATGATCTATTTGACCAGCTTCAAGGAGCAAGGGCGTTCTCTAAGATTGATTTGAGGTCTGGGTATCACCAGTTGAAGATTCGAGACTCAAATATTCTAAAGAAAACATTCAAGACCTGTTATGGTCACTGTGAGTTCCTTGTGATGTCTTTTGGGCTGACCAACACCCCAACATCATTCATGCATCTGATGAACAATGTATTTTAGCCATATCTCGACTTGTTTGTCATAGTATTCATTGATGATATCCTGGTGTACTCACGTAGCCAGGAGGAGCATGCCCAATATTTGAGGATTGTATTATAGTGGCTGAGGGAGGAGAAGCTTTATGACAAGTTCTTCATGTGTGAGTTTTGGCTTAGTTCGGTGGTGTGGTTGGGGTATGTGGTATCCAGTGAGGGGATTAAGGTGGATCAAAGAAGAAAGAGACGGTTTAGAGTTGGCCTAGACCATTTTCAGCTACTGAGATTCGGAGCTTTCTCGGTTTGACAAGATATTATCGATGCTTCGTGGATGGTTTCTCGTCCATTGCGGCACCTTTGACCAAGTTGACCCAGAAGGGTGCTCCATTCAGGTGGTCGAATGAGTGTGAGGAGAGCTTTCAGAAGCTCAAGATCGCCTTAACCACAACTCCAGTTCTAGTTTTGCCTTCAGCGTCAGGCTCTTATACACTGTATTGTGATGCTTCTAGGATCGGTATTGGGTGTGTCTTGATGTAGGAGGGTAGAGTGATTGCTTATGCTTCGCATCAGTTGAAGCCCCGTGAGAAAAACTATCATGTTCATGATTTGGAGTTGGCAGTCATCGTTCATGCATTGAAGATTTGGAGGCATTATCTCTACATGTCTTGTGAGGTATTTACAGATCATCGAAGTGTCCCGCACTTGTTCAAACAAAAGGATTTAAATTTGAGACAACAAAGATGGTTGGAGGTGCTAAAGGACTAAGATATTACCATTCTGTATCATCCTGGAAAGGCCAATGTGGTGGCTAATGCCTTGAGTACAAAGGCTTGCATTTATTCCTGTTGGTGAGAGGTCGCTTGCAGTTGATGTTCAGTTTACATTGCAGTTTTGGAGAGCAGTGTAGCGAGAGTTAGGCACCCAGGTTGAGTTGAGTACAACATTCCACCCTCAGACAGACGGATAGTCCGAGCACACTATTAAGATATTGGAGGATATGCTACGCATTTGTGTCATAGATTTAAGGTGTTCTTGGGATCCGTTTCTGCCACTTGTAGAGTTTGCCTACAACAACAACTACCAATCGAGTATTCAGATGGCTCCATATGAGGCTTTGTATGGGAGACGGTGTCGGTCTTCGGTGGGATGGTTTAAGCCGGGTGAGGCTAGGCTATTGGGTACTAACTTTGTTCAGGATGCTTTGGACAAGGTTAAATTGATTCAGGATCGACTTCGCATGGCGCAATGTAGACAGAAGAGCTACGCCGATCGGAAGGTTGGTGATGTTGCTTACATGGTTGGGGAGAAGGTAATACTAAGAGTTTCACCCATGAAGGGTGTTATGAGGTTCGGGAAGAAGGGCAAGTTGAGCCCTTGGTACATTGGCCCGTTTGAGGTGCTTCAGAGGATTGGAGAGGTGGCTTACAAGATTGCTTTGCCGCCTAGTTTGTCGAGTGTTTATTCAGTGTTTTATGTTTCTATGCTACGAAAGTATGTTGGCGATCCATCTCATGTTTTGGACTTCAGCACGTTTCAGTTGGATGGTGATTTGACTTATGATGTGGAGCCGGTGGCCATTTTGGATCGGCAGGTTCGAAGGTAGAGATCAAAGAACATAGCTTTAGTGAAGGTGAAGTAGAGAGGTCGGCCTTTTGAGGAGGCAACTTGGGAGACCGAGCGGGAGATGCGGAGCAGATATCCACGCATATTTGAGACTCCACGTATATTTCTAGACCCGTTCGACGATGAATGTATGTTTAAGAGGTGGAGGATGTAATGACCCAGCCGGTCGTTGTGAGTGTTGTTGTCACGCCCCAACCTCGGGGAGCGCGACTAGAGCTCAACCGAGTGAACCCGGTCGAGCAAGCCTATTAAACCTTTCCTACCCGACTCATTCATAACCCAAAAAGGGATCGCATCACCATTTGTAAAACCGGGGAGAGATCAGTTATATAAATATATAAACGTTGCTAGTTCATTTTCCTTATATACATTATGCCATAGTTGAGTTTCCAAAATACAACTCGGTCCAACGACCACCCCAACATACATACATGACCCACAAAAATGTCTACGGAGCCTCTAAGGATACAAAAGAGCAACATGATAATGCCAGCAACAAGGCCCTTGCTATACCTCAAAATGTGAAAACTAATAGAAAAGAAGGACTACATGACCCCTGGAGAAAGGGGGCTCACAAGGACTGCTGTGAGGAGAGAAAGAGAGCACCGCTATCTGCGATCAGCACTATCTGCGATGAAACCACCTACATCCATTCAAAGATGTAGCGCCCCCGGCAAAAGGGACGTTAGTACTGTCGAATAGTACTAGTATGTAAGGCAAACACCAATGTTAGTAGAATGAACAGTGAAACAAAGCGAAGGCAGTCATAATAATCAATAAGTACTTCATAGTAATACAAATAAAACACCGAGTAAGGATTACATAGTTTCCAATTCAATCTTTCCATCTTCTTAGATTAATAATCTTTAGTGCCAAAGCCACAACTCACAATGCCACCGTGTTTTTACATGGAGTCCAGTCTCGGCCCGACCAGCTAGGCCATCTCAAGTGAGACATATCCATATCCACAATGTAATTCAATAATTCCAATACAAATGCCACCATGTGTTCTGTATGGCGTCCGATCTCGGCCCGATCGGCTAAGCCATCTCACTTGAGACATAACCTCTTTCAACTGTCCACTCAATTCACATTTCGTTCCCATCTCCATTACATGGCACAAACAACCTCATTTATTAAGTAGTTCTTGGCACTTGGGCACATTTTAGAATTCAAATCTTTCCCTTTTTTTTTCATTTGCTCGAATAACATCATCATTCATGTCGATAAGTACCATCACATAAGGCATTTCATACATAAGGGAAGGAGTTTGGAAAATCATAATTACGTTCTCAAATAGCATGATGACATGGTAACCATCTAAAACAGGGAACATGAATCTTTCAATCAAACACACTAAGGCAACTGATTCTAGTATAATCAAGTTTGAACTTACACCAATTATTCGGACACCAGGAGTTTGATTCTAAGAAGAAGAGAGTTAGCCATACATACCTCAATTTCGCTTCTTTGAACTATACAATAATCTAGAACCCTTAGCAACTTCAATATATTTTAGCAATATACAAATTGAACCCAGAATTAGAAAAACGTTCATGGCTCTAACTCACTTTCTTTCCCCACACTCTTTATCACACAAGCATGCAAGATAAACCACCCTCATACTCATGAAGTATCACCCTAGTACCCCATTATAGCTATGTTTGAAATTTAGAGCTGGGGTGATGAAGCCTTACCTTTTAGGGTGAAGAATTTTGGTGCTCTACTTGAATATTTCCAAGGCTTTGAGTGATGATTGAAGATCAATTTGATGAAAACTTAGGCCCTCCCTCTTGAACCCTCTCTCTCTCACTCTAGAAGTATCAGAAAATGAGCTCAAAATAGACCTAAGGGGTGTTTTAACGGAATAGGGGTTGGGTTTTAAATTAAGAAAAATGGTGCCCCGACACAGGTCTGTGGTCGCATATGCGACCTCATAACGGTTATGCGGTCCGCAAAGTGACCGTAGAAATGGCCCTCAGGGGCCTGAACTTATGGCCCATGTATGCTACCAGTATGCGATCCGCATACTCGTTCTGCGGTCGCATAACGCATAATGCACTGCAGAACTCCCTCCCCTAAACCCAAGAGGGGTTATGTGATCGATATACGGTCCGCATATCGATTATGCGGTCGCATAATCGACCGCAAAACTTACCTCAAGTTGGCCAAACTTACTACTTCAGTCTGCGGCCATTATGCGGTCCGCAGAGTGATTATGTGACCGCATAATGGGCCACAGAAATGCGTTCTTCTGCGAAGCATTTTTCTCTCAGTTCGTAGGGTACTGTTCAACTCAAAAATTCCGAACCGCGGCTCACAAGGTTGCCGCAAAGAATTTCTACTATAATAACGCAGGAATCTATCTTGGCACCACAAAACCCCGAGTATTTTGGTTAAAAATTTTACGGGTCCTTACATCCTCCCCCACTTAAGATCATTCGTCCTCGAATGAGGATGAAGGTTCACTTAACACAGTTTCAGTTATGCCACATACCATCAGCCCCAAATTTGCCTAACTTCCTAAATATTTTGCCAGAGTTTCCTTTGTATTTAGGCATATCCACCTGCCAGAGAGCCCCCGAAGCACACCTTAGCAACATACATAGAATTAAATGACACAACAAAATGCAAAATAACAACATATATAGCTAGAAAAGAGTGTCTTTATATTAGCCGAACAAGCGATACAAACTTTAGGGGTACTTTTCTTTCATTTCATTCTCGACTTCCCAAGTAGCCTCTTCGACTTGTTGGTTTCGCCATAACACCTTCACGGATGCAATTTCTTTGTTTCTCAACTTTCGGACCTACCTATCAAGAATAGAAACCTGAATTTCTTCATATGACAATTCTTCACTAACCTTGATGGTCTCAACCGGCCCAATAGCGGACGGATCTCAAACTACCTTCTTCAACATGGACACATGGAATACCGGGTGTACTAATGACATCTCAGGTCGTGGCTGCAGTTACCAATTTCTTACCATAAGTTTCACCATTTTTAAAGTCTCAAATGGACAAGTAATACAACCACAACATAGCATAGTTTGTCTTTCCTAGTACCAATACACAACCCACACTATGTCTACGGAGCCTCTATAGATAAAGAAGAGTACAGTGATAATGCCGGCAATAAGGCCCCGGCTATACCTCAACCATAATACATAAAGATACATGACCCCGGGATGAAGTGGGGCTCACCAAGTCAGTTGGGAAGAAGGTGCACTGCTATCACTGATCAATGTCTCCTGCTGTGGAACCACCTGCATCCATTTAAAGATGCAGTGCCCTCGGCAAAAGGACGTTAGTACCGTCGAATAGTACTAGTATGAAAACTAAACACTAATTTAAGAATTTAGGAATATAAGATAATTATGATGAACCAGTGCGGAAATAGAATAATATAATATAACTGTCTCAACCATAGCAAGCTTATTAAAACTAACAACAACATTTATAAGATTTAAGATGAGGTCCACTATAACCATCTTCACACAAAGCGGCCCCGCCGCCTCACACGATGTATGCAGGTGGAGGTGTACGTACAATACCACAACTCTAATCAAGCGGCCCTGCCGCCTCACCCCAATGTATGCGGGTGAAAATGCATCAACGATACCAATACCAACACAAAGGGGTTATGCCGCCTCACCCCAATGTATGCGGGTGGTGGTGCCACAATAATACCAAAACCATACACAAAGCGGTCGTACCGACTCACCCCAATGTAAGCAGGTGGAGGTGCGGTCCCACAATATCATAATCCCTACACAAAGCGGTCATGCTGCCTCACCCCAATATATATGCGGGTGGAGGTGTGTCACAATCACAATCTCTATACCATAATCCCCACACAAAGCGGTCATGCCGGCTCACCCCAATGTATGTGGGTGGAGGTGTATCACAATCGCAATCTCTACACAACTTGGCATAATAATTTTCACATAAATCACGACTAAAAATTATAACATGTGGATACGTATTCCATAGTTTGGGACACATCCTCAATTTATAACGCAATATGATAAGAGCATTTGAAATACGAATTGAACATATATCTTCATCACAAAACTTATCGGAATACTCGATTTATAATCAACATCTCGGTACTTACAAGGATAATGAGGATTCCAATTCTTAAAGAAGGGTTTAGCCAACATACCTCAATTGAGCTTCCTTAAACTCTAAAATGTTTCGGAATTCTTAGCAACTTCAATCTATTTTAGAAATATAAAAAATTGAACCACAATTAGGAAGATGATTATGGTTCTAGCTCATTTGAGCATTTTATCAAACACTAGGTGTGCATTAAGGTTTCAAGGCACTTTTTATGGAGGATTCCATCATCCCACAATGCAATCTTTACCATTTTTAGCTCAACAATCTTCCTACATCCTTTGATAATACATGTATGTAAAATAACCAATCCTCTTGCCCAGAAATTATCTTGCTTATTATTCATTTTTTCACAAAATTCGAAATTGAGGGTTAGGGTGTAGAATCTTACCTCTAGGATGAAGGCCTAGTGAGTTTCCCTTCTTAATCTTCCAAAACTTGGGAAAGAATTGAAGGACAAATATTGGAGAACACCTTCTCACTCTAGGGCACCCTTTCTCACTCTAAAATGTAAGATAATAGCTAAAAAATGACCCAAAGAGTGTATTTAACGAAATAGGGTCGGGTTTTAAAAACCCAAAAATGGAGCTCCTGAACAAGGTATGGGATCGCATAACCGATATGCGAACCGCATATTGGTCGCATAGTTGGTTACAAAATAGCCAAAAGAACTGTCTGTGTATGCGGTCACTATGCGGTCTGCATAACAGTTATGCGGTCGCATAGTCGACCGCATAATTGCTTCCAATTGGTCAAATTAACTGCCTCATTGTGCGGCCATTATGCGGTCCGCAGAGTGATTCTGCAATCACATAATGGACCACAGAAATGCACTTTTTCGCCAAATATATTTCTTTACTTTTCGGTGCATTGTTCAACCCAAAAGGTCCGAGCCTCAAACACGTAAGCCTAGTCCGACACCATGAAACATTATTTTCTTTGCAAAATTTATCGGGCTTACCACTTAAGTACTTCAAAATTTTCCGGGGTGTTATAGCACCAGGGTATTTATCCATGCTCGGGTAGTGCTTAGGCTATGATATACCTTGAATTGATTGCTAAGCTTTATGGTGTGATGTTTCTCTTATTTGTAACCCTGTTGTGAGTTATTTGATATATGTTTGAAATTACATAGAGTTAATCTCTTGGTTAAACTTGATAATTGCTATTTTTGTGATGAAATATCCGATTTTAGCTATGATAGCACACTTTGCACATGCATACACCTTAGCATATCACTTATACCAGTCTAGGAGTATGAAGTCTGATATTCATTGATCATATACATGTATTCTTGTATATTTGATCTCTGTGTGATATGGATTGGACGCCGTGCGGATTGTGATATTGTACATATGATCATGCCAAGCGGATTGTATTGTTGAGCCTGCGACCACGCCGAACGGATTGTATTATTGAGTCTGTGGCCATGCATGGAGGATTGTGTTGTTGTGCTTGTCACTATGCCGGGCAGATTGTATTGTTAAGCATGTTACAACGTCGGCCGGATTATGATTATTGCACGTGACTACACTATGCAACGTGTGGATATAGATCCATCCCCTTAGGGTCACCCTCTCATGTGCCTTCTTGATGGTGTACACGCGAATTGAGGAAAATTGATTAGTGTTTTGGTACGATTGTGGAGATTTTGAGCAAAAGGCTGGCCAATGTTTGTTTTGGGTTATTGCATTTCATCAGTACTTGCAATTCCTTGGTTAATTACCCGATTTACTTGCATATTATCTTTAAATGCTAGATCATTGACTGGGAAGAGTACTTAAGTAATTGTGTACACCAGGATGGTTCTTTCTATGTTTCATGACTTGATCATATTCTTGTTCAGTACTTGTAAAATTCATGAATAGTACAGGTGATTGGCAAGTATCATTGATAACTCTTGCTTCTTTTACCTCGCCAAGATTAGTTATGATATTTGTTGAGTACGTGGAGTCGGTTGTACTCATACTACACTCTGCACTTAATGGTGCAGATCCAGGTTCCGGACCCAGTCACTAATAGCTGAGGCTTAAAGCTGAGTTGGTCACCCGAGAGACAAGGTAGAGCTACATCTCGATCGCAGTATTAGAGTATCTTTCTATTTCCACTGTTATCTTTATTTTGGACAATATTGTTAAATAGGTTTTCAGACTTGTATTTCAATTTTAGAGATCATGACTCTGTCTGTACTAGTTTTGGGGGATTTATCATGCATTGGCGTTATTATGTTATGCTGAGACTTTACACTTGTATCATTTATTTGTCATTTCTTTTACTATGATTCATTACTGTTATGTTCGGCTTGCCTACCAAGTTCTTTAGGCGCCATCACGACTGGTTGGTGGTTTTTGGTCGTAACACTTTTCTCTCTCTTTTTTATTTTTTAACCACCAATGCTATTCTTATATTGACAAATTTATGTATCCGAATTTTATTTTACTTTTTGGTAAAATATTAGTGTCATTGACTTGTCAATAACTTTTCATTTGCTCTCTGCCTTTAATTCTTAAATATTTTGATATTAATTTGCTCTAATTTGATCGTGTAATTTTTAAATATAACAAAAAAGGTATATGAAAAAATAAAACTTCACCATGATTATTTTCAAAAGTAGGTATGATGTGTATGTAGGATTTTTGAATTAAAATAATACGATTAGAAAATGGTGGAAAAATTAAAATTTTGAATTTTTCTCCATTACAAAGTGTAATTGTCCCATATTGGATGAGGAAAAAAAGATTTAATGAGTTTATATACAATTGCACTTCTTTTAGCTCTTAAAGAGTTGAGAAGAAGACAAGCCTCGCGTCGCCGTCGTCGTCGTCGTCATCGTTCGGCTTCAGATTTGGTCAAATGGTTTGTTTGATTGATTTTTTGGACTAAATTTATTTGTTAATATTAATATTTTATCAATATTTAATGAATAATTTGTAACAGTAATTTAAATTTTCCTCGGATTTTTTTTTGACGTTTTATTTTGCATAAAATTTTGTAATAATCGTTATACGCGAAAGGCCACCTGGAAGAGTTGCACTCTTCATTTGAGCCCAACTTGCTGGCTATAAATACAGGCCATTCCCATATATTTTTCTTACGAAAATGTTGAAATCTCTTCTTCCTTTCTGCATTGTTTTCAAATAAAAATAAAGTAAGTGTGGTTCACTGCTGCCATTTGTATTCGCTGTATACTGGTGTTTGAAGTATTGCTACACCAGTGTGGTTTATCAGTTCGATCATGGGAGAAAATAATCCTAAACCTCGTGCACTAGGAGAGGATTAAGTTCCATAAGAAAACACTATGAATTCAGTGGGTACAGATATAATTCTACTTCTTCGTCATTTCTAATTATCTTTGTTTTAGTTTCCAGAATTTATTTTTCGAATTCAGAATAGTAACAAGCATAAGGAACTTAACAATTCTAACAACCCCGCCGGTCATTTTGAGCTTTAGTATTACGTTCGACAGTTTGAAACTTTGTGTAGCTTCATATGATGTATTATGACTTGCATATATAGTTGGTCTTGATGTACGCAGGGTCCAGGATTTGATTTGATAGAATGAGTCCCAATTTGGAAGCTTTAAGTTGGCAAAGTTGACCAAGTTTTAACTTTTGAGTAAACGACCTCGGAATCAGGATTTTATGGTTTCAATAGGTTCGGGTGGTGATGTTGGACTTGGGTATATGTTCGAATTTGAATTTGAATGTTCCTAGAAGGTTTTGTCTCTATTTGTCGATGTTTGGCAATTTGAAGAATTGGAGAGTACACAAGTTTGACCGAGAGTTTATTTTGATGGTATCGAGATCGGATTATTGTTCCGGAAGTTGGAATAGGTTCATTTTATCATTTGGTACTTGTGTGCAAATTTTGTTTAGAAGCCGAATTGGTTAGGCTTGAATCAGACGCTTGGTTGCAAGTTGGAAGTTCTTGAAGTTAAGAGAACGATTTTGATCTTCGATTATTGGTTTTGATATTATTTGTCATGTTTTGAGCCTTTGGATAAGTTTGGACAATATATTTGGGCTTGTTGGAATGATTGGATGAGGTCTCGAGGGGATCAGGTGTGATTTAGGGTGGTTTCAAACTATTTTTGGTTAAATGTAGAACTACTGGGTTGCTGGTGTGTTGCAGTCCATGATCGCAGAGAAGGACTTAGCAGGATAAAAGATGTTCATAGCGTTCGCGGTCCCGATTCTGCATTCACATAGTGAGTTTGGTAGCTGGGACCTTGGTTCAACGGGTTCGCGTACATGCAATCGCGTTCGCGATGGGATGGTAGGAGGTCGGTCTGCAGAAGGTCGTGTTCGCATTGTGACTCACGCGTTCACGGAGTGTGGAGGCCAGTTGGCCTTTGTATTCGCATGGCGAACGTCACTTTCGCGTAGAAGTATCTGAGGTAGCACTTTGGGTGAATCGCAATCGCGTGGATTAGGCCGCGATCGCGTAGAGTATTAACTGGTAGTTTATTTAAGTTGTCAATTTCTTGACTTTGCCTATTATTTTATATTTTGATTCCTAGACTTCGAACTGAGGAGAATTTTAAGGGCAATTTCACTACTACCTTGTAGGTAAGTGATTTCCACCTGGATTTTCATATCTTGATTTCCCATGAATTTCTACATCTAAACTATTTATTTTTAAAAAGAAATTTGGAGTTTTTGTCTACACCTTAAGAGAGTATATTTTGGGGATTTGAGTACCGACTTGGACCCGATTTTGGAATCTAAACACATATTTGGACTCGTGGGGTTATGTGTGATGACGTCCAAATCTACTACTAAAATATAAATGGATACAGTTGCACGCAATATAATTTACCCAACTATGAGTCGGGGTCGAATTCCATAAAGAACAATGTGTGGGCGATTAGGCGTGTAAGAGAATTATCACTTATTATGCTAAGCCAAACACTTAAAAGGGTTTTGAGAAAATATTTATGTCTAAATGTAAAAATGTAAACTAACCTAGAAAGGAAATAAAATGATCAATAGCTACAAGTATTGATAAGATGGGAATTACACTCAATTAACGATCCAATGTATTTCACGATTTTACAAATATGAGCGAGTTTATGTTAATTAGCTTCGAGTAATAATTCTATATTTGCTTATTTCGATGACTAACCAGACTTCCTAATTGAATTTTTCCTAAAGCAATTAAGAGATTAAGCACACCTGAGTATGGCTACAGGTAATTCAATCCTATCCCTAGGTAGAATCTATAAAGTGAGGGTTAACGCCTCAAGTTATTGTTAATAAATCTTACCCAACCTGAAATTATCTCTTCCAAAATTAATTTGAAGTTAATGGGTGAGTCCTAGGGTTAGCTAATCTCTTTGAAAACATTAAAGAACAAGAATGATTAAAGAAATAATAACTAACTTCATAATAAATAAAAATTGTTCAATACATAAGCACAATAAGATATTTAATCCACACTTTAAATATGAATATTCCCATAAACAAGATTCAAGTGCTGGAAATAAATACTACACACTTAGATATACAATACAAAACAAGGAAATGAAGAAATGAACATAAATGGGTAAGAAATTCTCAACCAAAATCTTCAACTCTTCAAGAGCCAAGTGTGTGTACAAGAACTCTAGCTCCCAAACTTGTCTTCTCAGTCAAGATATGCCAAAGATGTCCAGAGATCGGCCGAATATCCGCCAAAGATCCTTTACAATTGAGCTAGTTCGTGTATTAAATGGTTTAGGGGTAAAAAAATGTGAAATGCCAAAATTGCCCAGATTTCTGCCCAGCTGAGTAAATCGCATTTGCGAAAACAGGCATGCGATCGCGAAGAGTAATGCTACAAAGCATTGTGATCGCAAACTAGAACCAGCGTTCACATAGGGCACTTGACAGCCGCTGGTCATCTTTCTTAATCGCGTTCACAGAATTTGCCCTGCGTTAGCCATGTATATTTTCCTGGCCTTCCACGATCGCATGTCAATATTCACAATCGCTAAGAGCATTATCTGGCAGCAGTCATTTTTTGTCATTTTAACACATTTTGACTTGGCTTCTTCTGTATCTTCTCTAAATCACTTGATACCTGAAACATGCCAATAAACATCAATAAATGTCTTAGTTTCTCAACAACATCATACAAAAGCCTAAGTATCAGGAAGAGATAAGTTGATAAAATACCAACTTATCAAACCCCCAATACTTAAACTATTGTTTGTTCTCAAGCAATTCAACAACTAAGAACATCCTTCAATAAAATAAGCTCAATGTGTATCAAACATCATTTCAAGTCAAAAAGGTTCAAATTAAACACAATCTAGTGACTTCGGTTGGTAACAACAATTAATCCAAAGCACATGAATCACCAACAACTTCTCACAAATTTCATTTAAATTCAGGTGCTCAAACATCACAATAATCAAAGTAGCAACCAAGTCATTACACTAAAGCTTCAAAATTTGCCTCATTATCACAAACAATTTTCTTTTGTTCATTCCTCCCAATTGGAGATTGGATTAAGTTCACAACCCCAAATTTCATGTTCCCTCACACTTAAAAGAGAATTCCAACTTATAGATTGCAATTTAAACACAAATGGGATATCGAATGGATAGAATTAACTCTCTCACTCACAAAGATATTCAAATGCACATAAGTAGTGCCATATGCTTGCCCTTCATGTATTTCTCCACTAATGTAGACACACTTGGTTCAAAATCAAGTAGGACTTAAAGGATTGTAATGTGGTTTTTTGGTTAAGGTAGGGCACAATTTGGAGAAGAGTGACTCAAAACCTCCCTAAGCACTACAATTTGCAACAATTAAAGCACACTTCCTTCAAAATATTTTTCCATCCTTTCTTCACTTTTCATTCCACACCTAAGCTTCCCTTTATTCACAACTCCTTATTTTTACTTCCTTTTTCTTCTATCTTACTCATCATTTTTTTTTTAAAAATCAAGGAAGGTTCCACTATTTGTTTTTAATACCTTTCACCTTTTAAACAACTTTCACATCACAACTTTTCCAACCTTCACCCCCAAACTTAGGCTTTTAGCCTATGTTTACACTTTCAAAGTACTTAGGGAGGTAGGATGCCAAAATATAGATCGATAAAGAATGAAGGGTTAAAGCTTGTAGCATGGTTGCCAAAGAAAATGTTTAAAGGCTCAAAAGGGGTTGGCTACGGAAAATATGCAAGGGTAGCAAATTTAAGGCACAATAGTGGTCCAAGGAAGGCCTAACATAATTTTTCAAACCAAGTTAGTCTAGGATTTCGCCTTGAAGCACATTCCAGGAAAGTTCTAGACTACAAATAATGCAAAAGAACTCACAACAAATCTTGCCACACATGGCGCATGCAAACTCGAGTGACATATTAATCCAAAATCTAATTAAAACCAATGAACCTAAAGAAAATCACATATAGCCTAAAAGACTATTTAATGAATCAAAGAGCCAAAAATAGAACCTAAAAGTCACAACAAGGATTATCACTTCATTCATTTTTCATTTTAAAGATCAAGACTTCATATGCCAAGGTTTAAATCGTGTTGGTACCAAACAAGCCACACGTTGGTTTATGGACAAAAAGATCACACCCAATAACCAATTTATTCACTACTAGCTACTAAACTAACTAAATTGTTTTTACCTAAAACTAGACAAGACTAATCCCTTAAGAAAGTTGTCACGCCATCCATCATAGGGAAAAGTCACCCGGTTCGACACAAATTATCTCCTTGGAAAGGAATCGCGACATAAAGAAAAATCAAGGAGTTTAATTAATACTACTACAAGTAAATAAAGTAACAAAATAAGAAAATAAAAACTAATGCTAACATGCTAGAAATAAACTACAAAATATCACTAATAAACTACAAATGTTAACCAATCTACAAAAGTTCACAAAACAAATAGTCATGCTCCACATACATCATCACATATAAATGAGCCACCCCCAACCTAAAGTATTGCATTGTCCTCAATGCAACTAAACAAAACAAGATAAAATGAAAGAGGTGCTCCCTGAAACTGCATCACCCCGAGCTGGAGGTACTAGGAACTGTGAGCTCCAAGTCATCCTCATCGCCGTCATCTGATCCACAAAATTTCCTTAGTGTGCTCATCATCATTGTCAATAACTTGCTCTTCTTATTTTCATGTTCTCTCTGCGTCAGCTGCCTCCACTCAATCTTACCCAATTTGGCCTTAATGGCTTGCTGCTCCTTAGACCTGCGGATGTGCTCTCTCTAGATGGTCTAGAAGGGAGACCAGCTACAAGCTGGCGGACCTGTGTCTCCATGCCATAGACCTGGCGGGAGTTATACCTGAGTGTTAGAGGTCCCTGCTCAAGTGGTACAATAGCAGTACAAGTCTCTGTCGCATCTGCTGGAGAATCAAGCATCTCAGTAATGGTGTCAGGAAACTAGCCAAATGAGGGAGATGCGACATCAATCTTTCTTTTCTTTTGTGCATTCCCAGCTCCCTTACTCAGCAATGGATGAATGAGCTTCTCGGGGTTCTTTTCCTTCTCTGCAGGCCTCTTCTCCACCCTCGCCTCATAGCATAAATGAGTGATCAAAGATGGAAAGAATAAACTCTTAGTCCTCTCTGCAACAACCTCTGCTATCTCATCAACAATAAGTTGTCCCACATTCACTGGTGTGCCCTCTATAATAGCGCAAATCACCCTTGCCTTCTCAAGTGTAACCGCTGTCTCATTACATGAAGACATGACTCGAGCACAGATAATGGAGAGCTAAGTCTTGGCCTCGGTAGTGAACTTAGAAGACTCGATCCTTGAATGATTTCTTATCCAATTCGACATCTTTCCTCCGTTCAAATGGTCCACAAACGACGGTGTGCCCAAGTATTTAGCTTTATCAATGTACACATGGTTGTCAGCATTGGGAAGATTGTAGTATGCATTTATTAGTTCTGGATCAAAGCGGACTTGCTTGCCCCTGACAGTAACAACCAAATCATTCTTAAAGCTAGTCTCCACTGCATTTGCATAAAATTCCCTTATCACTTCATGATTGGCTTTTCTTGGTTCTTCCGCAAACCAAATCCATCCACTCGATACCAATCTTCCATGGAACTCGGGCCACCGACCTTCAAGGTCGGTCAAAAGAATGCCTTTTTCCTTAATCATGCTTCTACACAATTATTTGTCATAGCGGTGGGAACATCTTAGTGATGAGAATATGTCCCGATCAAAGTAATCCTCTTCGACAACTTGTTCGGCATATTCTTGAACATTTTTGTTTGATGTTGAAGCCATTTTCATGTTAAAAGTACCTACAAAAAGTTAAACATGTTAAACACCTATATGAGCATTTAAAGCATTGTATTATGAGGTATTTAGGATAAAGAAAGTGACCAAAAAGCTTTCGGATCAGAACTGACAAATCTATTATTTCGCTGCCTTGGTACTATTGAATCGCGATCGCAGAATTTGGCACACGATCATGAAGAACAATTTTGTTTTCAGCAGACATAAAGGTACGCTATCACAGAAGGATAACCACGATCACGATGAAACAATTTGGTTCTCGGCAGAATTAGACATACGCGATCGCGGAAAGGGGCATCGCAATTGCGAGGGTCTTCTTCCTCGCTCAGTAACAGTTCGTTCAGGCATTTTCACAAACACATGATGGAGTTAGATTTTCATAATAATTTAAGAGAATTAAAGTACGGATCTAACCCCAAATGTTTCAAGAGTTAAAGCTGAATCACTCAGCCAACCTCCCCCAGCAAGCAAACATGTAAAGCACATAAGATTTCTACTTTAAAAATTTAACTCAAGCCCTAAAACCATGAAAACATGGCTGCCCTTCAACTATTTCACAACAAGAATTGGAAAAAGTGAGAGTTAAGGGAGAAATCCACATACCATGAGGATGACAACTGAGTAATGCAATGAGATTGAAGCAAGAGCAGGATTTGAGATAATTTTGGGTTTAGGAGAGTAGGAGGGTCCGTTCTTGTGTTGGTTCAAATGTGGGCTTCCCCTTTTTTCTTTTAAATATTCAGTGTTTATAATAGTTGGGAACTTAACTGAGCCACGCGATCGCGTTCTTTTGTCAGCGTTCACAGAGAACAAAAACTTTCCAAATCTTTGCGACCGCGTTTGGTTACTTGCGACCGTGTAGAGGTAGGAAACACTTTGTTCTGCGCGAACGCAGAAGTTCCTATGTGATCGCGAAGCTCTGCAGTTTTCCTCAACTAATGGTTTTTGGCTGCCCGGGCACCCCGACCTGCTCAAATCAACTCAAACAATTCTAAAACTTGGCAGATTAGTCGAAAAGAAAATACTAAGCTATTCTAGAAAAAAGAAAATTTTAAAAATGACTAAAATTTTTGAAAACGATGGGTTCTCTCCCACGAAGCGACGCATTTAACGTCGTGGCACGACGCGAATCAACTTTACCACTTTTCTCGCCACTTGGAAGATATGAACTAAGCACCTAACTTGGAATCAAGCTTGTGACCACGAGCGGCAAGCAAACATGTAAAGCACACAAGATCTCTACTTTAAAAATTTAACTCAAACCCTAAAACATTGAAAACATGGCTGCCCTTCAACTATTTCACAACAAGAATTGGTAAAAGTGAGAGTTAATGGAGAAATCCACATACCTTAAGGATGAAAAGTGAGTAATGCAATGAGATTGAAGCAAGAGCAAGATTGGAGATGCTTTTGGGTTTAGGGGAGCAGGAGGGTCCGTTCTTGTATATTTTCTTTTTTGCAATCCACTAGGCAGGGTGCCTAGGGCTAGTTTTTATATATAAATAAAATAAACAAAAATACATAAACTTGTAATGTCTTTCCTAGTGTAGCTACTATAAACTTGACGATAACATAGCTTATAGTACTAATATTGAGTAATAGATACCCAATAATGGTAGTACATTTTGAAGTAATTAAAAAACTGATATGAAAATAAGTAATACACATGATGCTGCCATCTGATTTATGTAGGTACTGTTGGCAAGTACATACAAGAGCATTTGAGGTGTTTAGAGTGTGCAGATCAACACTTCAATATCACCCGAGCAAACAGGAATTTCCTACCAGCCAAAAGGAGAGATGCAACTGTCAGATGTGGGCTTGTGTTTGTTCAAATGTGGGCTTCCCTTTTTTTTTAAAATTTCCAGTGTTTTTAATCGTTGGGAACTTACCTGAGCCTCGCGATTACGTTCTTTCATCTGCATTCACAGAGAACAAAAACTTCCCAAATCTTCGCGACTGCATTTGGTTATTTGCGATCGCGTAGAGGTAGGAATCACTCTGTTCTGCGCGAACGCAGAAGTTCCTATGCGATCACGAAGCTCTGCAGTTTTCCTCAGCTACTGGTTTTTGGCTGCCCGGGCACCCCGACCTGCTCAAATCAACTAAAACAATTCTAAAACTTGGTAGATTAGTCGAAAACAAAATACTAAGCTATTCTAAAAAATAAAATTTCAAAAATGACTAAAAATTTTGAAAACGATTTGTTACCTCCCACCAAGCACCGCATTTAACGTTGTGGCACAACGCGAATCAACTTTACCACTTTTCTTGCCACTTGGAAGATATGAACTGGGCACCTAACTTGGAATCAAGCTTGTGACCACGAGCGGCAAACAAACAAGTAAAGCACACAAGATTTCTACTTTGAAAATTTAACTCAAACCCTAAAACCTTAGAAAAACATGGCTGCCCTTCAACTATTTCACAACAAGAATTGGAAAAAGTGAGAGTTAAGGGAAAAATCCACATACCTTGAGGATGACAAGTGAGTAATGAAATGAGATTGAAGCAAGAGCAGGATTGGAGATGATTTTTGGTTTAGGGGAGTAGGAGGGTCCGTTCTTGTGTTTGTTCAAATGTGGGCTTCCCCTTTTTTCTTTTAAATTTCCAGTGTTTTTAATTGTTGGGAACTTACCTGAGCCACACGATCGCGCTCTTTCATCGGCGTTCGCAGAGAACAAAAACTTCCCAAATCTTCACGACCGCATTTGGTTATTTGCGATCGCGTAGAGTTAGGAAACACTTACCCAAACACATAAGTTCCTATGCGATCGCAAAGCTCTACAGTTTTCTGCAGTATTCCTCAGCTACTAGTTTGTAGCTTCCCGGGCACCCCGACCTGCTCAAATCAACTCAAAAAAATTTAAAACTTGGCAGATTAGTCGAAAACAAAATACTAAGCTATTCAAAAAAAAGGAAATTTCAAAAATGACTAAAATTTTTGAAAACGATGGGTTGCCTCCCACCAAGCACCGCATTTAACGTCGTGGCACGACGCGAATCAACTTTACCACTTATCTCACCACTTGGAAGATATGACCTGGGCACCTAACTTGGAATCAAGCTTGTGACCACGAGCGGCGGGGGAGGGGGGGCAAGTAGATGATCAAGCCAAAATGCCATTTGCTTCATTTTGCATTTTCTGGCTTTCATGTGAGGAATGTCATTTTGCCTTCTTGTACCTTAAAATTGTAAGATGTATGGCCCTTGCCTCTCATTTTCACAATCCCTTATTGACTCGTGTAGTTCAATCCCCAAAGCACCACACAATTCCAATGTTGAGAAATGCTTGGAATGTGACATCAAGCCTCCAAATTACAATTTTTCCTAGATTTTGACATCCTCTTGGCCCCCCGAACTAGAGTCAAATTCAACCACTTTTTCAACTACATCAGTTGACTCTAATTCTATATTTTTATTGGCATCACTAACAAGCATGGAGTCGGTTGGCGGATGTTCAATTTTTGATTCCTCAAGATAACGCTCACTGTCTTCCTCGAAATTGGACATTTCTTGAACTCTTTCTACACTCTCATGTAGGTGGGCATAATGAGCCTCAACCAATATTTTCATTTGATCTTCTAAGGTGAGGATATTCTCATCATTTTGAGTTAGTGTTTGTTTCAAGTCCTCGAGTGTCAAGTTGCGCTTCTCCTCATTTTCAAGAATGGCCTCCAACATGAGCATCATCCTCTCATTTTGAGCATTTGAGAGTTCTTCTTGTTTTTGATCAAGTGCCAAATAAGGATTTTCGGATTTTAGACTAGTTTGCAAAAGTTCATCCAAAGCATTTTACTATTTGTTTCCTCCATTAAGTAGGCATTCCATCATGAGCTTGAACTCTCCATTCTTACCATGCTCGCTTTCTTCCACTTCCATATCTCTATACTTGTTATCACAAAAAGTAAAATTATCATAGTGGGGGTTCGAGGAAGGGAAGGACAAATAAGCACAATTATCCCAATGGCCATTTTGACCACCATATTTATCACATATACTCCACTCATGGGTTTGAGATTGTGCGCATAATCCGCCCCCGGGAGAATTTAAAAAATTTTGCCATGAGTGTGGTCCTCCACAATAAGGACAAGGGTCATCAAAGTATGAACAACTACCATCCGACCAATTTTCATTACATGATTCTATTTTTCAAAAACTAAGAAAATTAACAAGAAAACAACAAGAAAAATAAAAAAAGATAAGAAAAGTAATTACACAAAAATTCACAAGTTTGGACCAAAGCACGTACGCTTATTTATCAAACAACCTAAATACGCCAATTTTGATGACGTCCAAATCCACTACTAAAAAGTAAATGGATACGGTCGCATGTAATACAATTTACCCAACTATGAGTCGGGGTTGAATCCCATAGAGAACAATATGTAGGAGATTAGGCGTGTATGAGAATTATCAATTATTATGCTAAGCCAAACACTTAAAAGGGTTTTGAGAAAATATTTATGTCTAAATGTGAAAATGTAAACTAACCTAGAAAGCAAATAAAATGATCTATGGTTACAAGTATGGATACAATGGGAATTAGACTTAAGTAATGATCGAATGTATTTCACGATTTTACAAATATGAGCAAGTATCTGTTAATTAGCCTCGAGTAATAATTCTATATTAGCTTCTTCCAAAGACTAACAAGACTTTCTAATTGAATTATCCCTAAAACAATTAAGAGAATAAGCACACCCGAATATGGCTACAAGTAGTTAAATCCTATCCCTAGGTAGAATCTATAAAGTGAAGGTTAACACCTCAAGTTCTTGTTAATTAATCTTTTCCAACCCCAAATTATATTTTTTCAAAATTAATTCGAAGTTAATGGGAGAGTCCTAGGGTTAGCTAATCCCTTTGGAAACATTAAAGAACAAAAAGAATTAAAGAAACAATAACTCACTTCATAATAAATAAAAATCGTTCAATACATAAGCACAACAAGATATTTAATCCACACTTTAAATATGCATATTCCTATAAACAAGATTCAAGTGTTGGAAAAAATACTACACACTTAGATATACAATACAAAGCAAGAAATGAAGAAATGAACATAAATGGGCATGAAATTCTCAACCAAAAGCTTTAAATCATCAAGACCAGAGTGTGTGTGCAAGAACCCCAGCTCCCAAACTTGTCTTCTTAGTCAAGATATGCCAAAGATGTCCATAGATAGGCCAAAGATCCTTTATAAATGAGCTAGGTCGTGTATTAAATGGTTTAGGGGTAAGAAACGTGAAATGCCAAAAGTTCCCAGATTTCTGCCTAGTTGAGTGAATCACGTTCGCAAAAACAGGCCTGCGATCGCGATGAGTAATGCTGCAAAGCATTGCGATCGCAAACCAGAACCTGCATTCACGTAAGGCACTTGACAGCCGCTGATTAACTTTCTTCATCGCGTTGGTAGAATTTTCCTTGCGTTCACGATATATATTTTCCTGGCCTTCCGCGATAGCATGTCAATATTCACGATCGCGAAGAGCATTGTCTGGCAGCATTCATTTTTTCTCATTTTATCACATTTTGACTTAGTTTCTTTCGTATCTTCTCTAAATCACTAGATACATGAAATATGCCAATAAACCTCAATAAATCCCTTAGTTTCTCAATAAAATCATACAAAAACCTAAGTATCAAGAAGAGATAAGTTGGTAAAATACCAACTTATCAATGGGTAGTCGGAATCTACCCCTAGACTCGGGCTTGGCCGTGTGGGCGGGGGTTGACTTTTGGGGATTTGTGTAAAGATTGAATCTTTTTTGTTTGGGGTTATATCCTATTGCTTTATTTGATATTATTGAGTTGATTTTGACTAGGTTTGGGTCAATTGGAGTTGAATTTGGACTGTTAGACGATTTTGCTTGATTTGAGGTTGCCGAGCGAAGGTAAGTATCTTGCTATCCTTCTAAGAGGGAATTCTCCCCATATGTGATCTATTTGAGACTTGATTCATGATTTAGGAGCCACTTATAAGCGAGGTGTTGAGCGTATATGCGTAGCTAGGTCTAGACCATATCCGGTATATTTTACTTGAATTGTACTTTGTTGAATTATGTGAAATTGTTATCCATATTTAATTGATTCTATAACTATGGGATAATTTATATTCATGACTTAGGAGCATGCCTAAGGTTATGACTTGTTGATTTGATATGAAAATTTATTTGCAGTGTTAGATTATAAATCCGTACTCATACACTTCTCTTGATTGCTCTATGATTTGGTGATTCTATGGCCTAATTGGCTGTCACAACCAAAATTCCCCCGTAGGGGTTGTGATGGCACCTAATCTATAAGACTAGGTAATTCAATCATTAATCAATATAAAATCAGTAAAATATGATATAATGAGACAAATATAATATAAATTCGGAAATAGAGTTAACACAAGGATAAATGATAATGCCTAATACAACTTCCCAAAATTTGGTAGTACAGAGTCATGAGCTCTAACTGAATACATAAGGATATCTAAAAATACAATATTGTTCAGAAAGTAAAATAACAGTATAAATGTAAGGATGGGACTCCATTGGACTGCAAAGGTCAGGCAGCTCTACCATGAATCTCGCGGTCAATGCAAGCACTCACTCCCTACGTCTGCTGCCTCCAATACCGAATATGCGCAAAAATATGTAGAAGTGTAGTATGAGTACTCCACCATAGGTAACCAGTAAGTATCAAGACTAAACTCGGTGAAGTTGTTACGAGGTTCATGTCATGTGATACTCACTAGCCAAATAAATTGTAAGATATAGCTATAACTAGCAATAAAATGTATAATGGAAGACAATATCAACAATCTCTTTAGAACATGTGATAACAACTCAAAGCAAATAATGGTCCAGTTTTGACAAAACGTCATCAAATAGACACACAACCATATGATATCTCGTACCAACATTTCTGTCACAATAAAAATATCCGCCCTTATCGCTATGCACCCGACAATAATAATATCCAACCTAATCGCTCCACACCCAATAATAACAACAATATAAACCCTTATCGCTCCGCACCCGACAATAATAGCAATATCCACTTTTATCGCTCTGCACCCAATAATAATAACAATATCAGTCACAATCTGCTACACTCCATATTTTCGTACGTGAAAGTGGGCCATAAGTAAATTGATGGAAGCTCGAAAATGAGATATTACATCCCGCATTTTCATATGTTAAAGTTTCATCGTAAGTTAATCAATGTAACTTCGGGAATGGGATTATTTTGAGATTATAAGCATTATGCTATTTCAAACAAGTGGTGAGTAAATTCATGAAGGTGAGATGGTAAGCAAATCGAAGAAAATGAATTTCGTCAAAGTTTGACATCTTGGAATAAAATACGGCCCGAGCTAAATACCCGGTATTTATGGACTAGTACCATACAAGGTACCACATGACCATGGTAGTAAGGTGTATAAAGTGTATTAAAAGTGAGTAGTATTTTAAGTAAATTGAGATAATTCTTAATTATGTGGATAATTGAATAATTATGGGAATAATTGTGGTATTAAGTAAGGATTAAGTGGATAATGATCCTTTTAGGGGCTGCCACATGGCATTAAGCCAAGCCAAAGTGGCACAACTGGGCATGATGAGTCATGAGACATAAATTGCTTTGTTTACACGTAAGAGCCATTGGATAACAACCTTGGTTTAGTTCTTTATTTAATAAACGAAGCTGCAAACAAAGAAAAGCTTGTTGGAATTAGCATTAAGAACCAACACTCACAAATCTTTACATGAGAGACGTAAAGATTTCCTTACAAACCAAGACCAATGTTCTTATGCTTTCCCAATCACTTTGATTTCACATTCTCAAATTTTTGTCATTCTTTAAATACTTTTTGATATTAATTATAACTTACAGAAAAGGAAAAAGTTATGGCACCATTAGAAGGAATCTTTGCTAAGCCATAAAGTCTCAAATTCACAAATATATGGAATGAAAAACGTGATTTGCTTCAGCAAGAAAAGCCATCCAAAATTGTGATCAAATTCACCAAAATGGAGGTGTTCTACATCTACAAATATAACGGATCTCCAGCCAAGAAATCTTTATACGAAATTATACTACATAATGATATAGCAACGGTATTTTTGCGATTCTAAGGGAGTACGGTGCAATCTTTCTTAAGAATATTATATGGATTTTTCCCTAATTCTATCCTCCATTATGTGTTCGTCGCAAAAGACGTGTGTTAGAGAAATTGTCAAGAGAATCGGTCTAGGTATGTTAAGGCTATCCCTTCTTTCTTTTGAATTGATCAATACGATACAAACGAAACGAGTAAATGCATAATTTTCATAAATGACTATATGCATAGAAGTATTAGAGATGCCTACATTCTTGATTCCCCATGTGAATTATTATTATATCTTTTGTTCATGGGTCTCAGAAAAATACGTATTTGATAAAGTTTATTCGAAAGGCATATTGATGTTTATGGCCTTCCGAGAAATCTTATAAACGTATTTCTTATGCATTTCATGCATTTATACATGTACATTGACCATGACCAGATGGCGTTATATATGTGTATATTATTTGTATATGGGATATAGGAAAAGGTTATGGCGTTATATACGCACCACCACCTGATCAGCTGGTATACGTTGATAATTTTCCCACAGTGGCCGAGATGATATGATGGGATGCCCTCAGAAGCTTGATCATGTTATGAACGCATATACGCATACATGGTATGACATTTATATGTATATGCATGACATTATAATATTAAATGATTCACAGAGCTATTCAGATATACACGTTAAGTCTTTTACTCCATGTTTCTCTCATGTCTATTGTTTACGGATTTTCATTCCTTACATACTCGGTACATCCTTTGAACTTACGTCCCTTTTTCCTGGGGATGCTTCATTTCATGCCCGCAAGTCCCGATAGACAGGTTGAGATCCCTCCAATTAGGCTATTAACTCAGCGGAAGATGTTGGAGCGCTTCATTTGCTCCGGAGTTGCTATTTGGTCAGTATCATTAGGACATGTATTGATTGGTATGGCGGGACTCTGTCCCGACCTTTATGACAATTATGCATTCTTAGAGGCTTGTAGACATATGTCATATGTACGGTTATTTATATGGCCTTGTCAGCCTATGTTTTGAGTTTATAAATGATCATGTTGGCCTTATAGGCCCCGTATGTGACGTGTATGAGTTTTTATATCAGGTTGGATCATTCTATGTCAGGTATTCCCTCATGTTTACTCTATTTATCTCATGACGCCCCTTCTGGCCCACTTACCTATGATGATGTAATAAGAAAGATACGTTATGTTGGTACTCGGTTGTGTAAAGGCGCCGGGTACCCGCCACAGCTCATCGGTTTGGGTCGTACAAAAGTGGTATCAGAGCAGTTCTGTCCTAGGGAGTCTACAAGCCGTGTCTAGTAGAGTCTTGTTTATGGGTGTGTTGTGCACCACACTTATAAGCAGGAGGCTACAAGGGCATTTTGGACTATCAGTCTTTCTTCTTACTCTAGATCGTGTGGTAGAGCTCAGTTATAAGAACTCAATTACCTAAACTCTATCTTATTCATAATACGACGATGCCTGCATCCAGGAAGACGGTTGGTAAGAGATATAGCTGTGGAAGATTTGAGTAAGAGGAACTCAATTTTTGCATCATTCTTATGATGGATAAATATGAGGTATTCAGCAGATCATGTGTGTACTAAGACGTGTAAACATCTTGATAAGGATCCCTAAGGCAAGAATACCTTCAACAGTAACAGTGCCGCATCTCAATTATGCCATATGGGAGCCAACAAATATAGTTTAAGAGAAGGATGGGATATAAGTATCAAACTGGGGTTAAAGTAACCCAAAGTGTTGGATGGAGTGTTAGCGTTAGCTGGTATTCCGAATGATATTGCGAATGTGCTAATAGATCTCCTTGTGAGACACCTAGATGGTACACTCTAAAATAGTACAGCTAGATATGAGTACTGCAAAGACATGCACTAGAAGCCTTGAAGGGATAAATATTACCTTAATGTGGCTCCCGTCCCTAGTAGAGAGAGAATGTTAGGTAACCTGAAAAGCCAGTGGATGGAGCAAGGAGAGCTAAAAGAAAATGAATGTCTTGTTGAAGTTTTCAGAATAAAGTGATAGACAGAAATGTTTGCAGGAAAATAAGCAGAGGGTTAATGAAGTATTATGAGTAAGATGTGATACATGGATGACAATGGTAGATCAAGAAAATGACAGTATTACAGAGTTTATGGTCAAGTGAAGGAAAAGACGAGAGGTGACAGGCCTTGAGATAACAAAAGAGTATAGGCCATAAAGTCATATCCTCATTTCGAGAAACAAGTTTGTGACTCTAATGCGACTACCAGAAGGAAAAGTTAGACCCCATAGTAATAAAAATCATAATGGGCCGGTGAACAAGATAAACTAAACATGAATTAGGGACTGAGTGATTTAAAAATAGTCGGCATCATGAGAAATTCAGAGATTGTGTTCCGACGATAATAGAATAGACGACCGAAGAATAACTTTTAAAAGTCATTCAGGAAGACTTTTTCCTAAAACAAGCAATGTGAGCAAAGTTAAGCTTTAGGGACTGTATGTGCCAGTTATACTAAGTGTCACCCTTGCGAGTAAGGAATTTTGTTATCCTTGGTATAGAAGAATTATCGCAAGGCGAGTAAGGGTCATCGATGATGTGAAAAGACGCCAAAGATAAAGAGGTAAAACATCTATAGGTAGATCGTCGTAACTCTAAATCTTAGCACTCCCCTACAAGAGGGAATATGGAGTGATGTGACATTAAGTCAGAATTAAGTGGTTCTAGTAACTACGGAACGGTAAAGGAATGTGATAAAAAAAATGAGAAAGGAATGAGATTGCACATATCCAAAATCCTACATATATGATACAATTCCGGGATATTATGTAGATATGACGTAAAGGAGATGAAGTAAAGGTTCCTGCCCAAGATTTTATTGATAGATAAGGAGCATGTGCGAGACGTAAGTTAAGATAAAGGAGATAACCCAAGAAGATTACGCGGAATATTGATATGAGAATAGGCCAATGAATAATTAGTAGTTGATCCAGGAAGAGCCTAGTTATGGCTAAATAAGAGGACACAGACAAATCAATAGATTGTGCAAGATGAAAATAGTGAACCCCAACATGGGGAATTCAGTCTCGTAGATATGACATCGTGATCCTTGAGATATATTCAGATAGGATTTGGGGTAGTTAAAGGTAAATAAAAGAGAATGTCACTAGAAGACAGTCAAAATATTAGTTCAGAAGCAACCCTACAAGCACAAGGGCGTGGAAATAAGTAACTACGGATAATTATATGCGGGGAAGAACATCAAAAATTCCGTCAAGTATACGATGTGATAAACTTGTAACTTTACAAGAGTAAGAAGGTCTTCCCTAAGTAATACAACAAAAGAGTAGCTGAGGAAATAAAGAAGTGGGCTTCAACCTAAGCACAATGACCTAAAGAGGAAATGGTCATGTAAAAAAAAACCAACAGTCTCACTACAACATTGTATGCACTCCATGAGGAAGTGGCACCTACCATGGCTAAGGAATGGGAAGAAAAATCAAAAGTAATATTCGAGATCATATGAGTTGCACAGAAATTCCGACATGCATAGGAACTAAGACAAGCTAAGTATGCACGCAACAAGGGTGCAAAAAGACCAGGAAAAGCAATTGCTTACGTTTAAAGAAAGTTGAGATGGAACGAAAGGAAGCATTCGATCAATGATCCAGAGTTAGTTACATTATGAACGCTCTTAAAATTTCACAGTATTATCCGTGCGGCATATAGTTTGACAATCATACAGCTGTAGAAGACTCTGGTATAAGTTAAAGGAAAGAATTGAGTCCAAGTAATAGACAAGGGATAGAATTGTTAGATGATGGTATCACGGATTCCATAGCGGCTATAAAAGACTAAAGTAATAACTAATATCATGAGCCGCAGATCGGAAGATAGCTAAAGCATAAACAAAGACTGATCAGAAGGAAGAGGAAACTAAAGAGTTACATCAACGAAGTAGATCAGGAGTCTGATTATTTGACCCAGAAAATTATAGATATCATGATTGAGAACATTACAGAATCACTCTTAATATCAGAGGTTCAAGAGAGATAGTACAACAACCATTTTCTATAACGGCCCTACGAAAAAGCTAGTTAGAAGAAAACCAGCCTCATAAGAAGTCAGTGTGAAGCTTCCACTAGATCGTGTATGCACTAGAGTTGCAAGTATTATAATAGAGCTTCAAGTTGTGGGTGTGAATTATACCTATATGTAAGGAAGTCATAAAAGAGATAGAAGATGTGATGCGAGATTTTAAGGTATGTAAGGTAAAGGTGAACAACGTACGAGATACTCACATGCAAAAGGTTATGTATAGTCCATATTTTGGATAGAAGGCTAAAAGCGCTGGAATTCAGTATCCAGGAATGATAGCGGTGTCATCAATGGCATATTTTCCAGCCTATGGTTTCTTGGTATCGAGAAGCCTAATTAAGAGAGTAAAGAAGAGTCAGAGACGATGTGATGTCTCGCTTGATGTTCCAGGATGACATAAGGAAATTTATGATGCAAGCAAGTTGAAGGAAGGTTCCGAGTAGTATAAATAGATATGTGTAGGTCGCAAGCTAAAGTATGGTAAAGCGACAAGGTTTTAGGAAGATAGGAGTAAGGATAAGAAAAGACAAGTGAGAAAGTGAAGAGAATGGACCTCGGGATTAAGCCCATGAAAACAAGAGAGCTAATGGTTTCTCTAAGTTATAGAAAGCTCACTATAGCATGAATGAACTCAAAGGAGTCTAAGACTAGTAGCATATAGAAGAGATAGAATGTTGCACTTGTAGTAGAATGAGGGTGTATTTGTGATAGATAAAGGATGATGTTTGGGCCTTCGATTGAGTAATGACTTGATGAGGATTTCGTTAAATGTACGGATTTAAAATACACATGTGAGGTGAGCCACATTGGGATGCTATGAAACAAGATATAGCAATATTCGTAAGTTCAACAAAGTATTGAGCGAAGAACATCATTGTACTTATGGATTCCCAGAGGGATATCTTATTAAGCTCTGTATATGTTCACAAAATAATGCCTAGGGATTGGCTAAAAGTTGGAGGAAAAAGGAGAGAAGAGTCGCATAGGTGCATTTACAAAGTCAGAGTCGTAGAGGCTGCATGATAAATGATAGCAACAGTTACAAGATTGGAATGATTCCGACCAAGAGTCATGGTGTGAGAAAGATGCCTAAAGGGGGGAATGCCCTGGCATTTGGATTTATTCACAGAACAGTTGCCTAAATGGCAAGGAGAGTATTAAAGTATTCGCAAGAGCTATGCGTTATGAGAATGATAGGTGCATCAGTCAATATTTGAGGACGAATGTCCCAAAGGGGGGAATGATGTAACACCTCATGTTTTCGTATGTGAAAGTACGCCATAAGTAAATTAGTGGCTCGGAAATGAGATATTACCTCTCGCATTTTTGTATGTTAAAGTTTCGTCGTAAGGTAATCGACGTAAGTTCGGGAATGGGATTATTTTGAGATTATAAGCATTATGCTATTTCAAGCAACTGACGAGTAAATTCGTGAAGGTGAGAGGGTAAGCAAATCGAAGAAAATGAATTTCGTCGAAGTTTGACATTTTGGGATAAAATACGCCCCGACCTAAAATACCCAAGGTACCACATGGCCATGATAGTAAGGTGTGTAAAGTGTATTAAAAGTGAGTAGAATTTTAAGTAAATTGAGATAATTCTTAATTATGTGGATAGTTGATTAATTGAGGGGATAATTGTGGTATTAAGTAAGGATTAAGTGGATAATGATTCTTTTAGGGGCTGCCACATAGGCATAATGAGTCATGAGACATAAATTGCCTTGTTTACACTTAAGAGCCATTGGATAACAACCTTGGTTTAATTCTTTATTTGATAAACAAAGCTGAAAGCAAAGAAAAGCTTGTTGGAATTAGCATTAAGAACCAAGACTCACAAATCTTTACACGAGAGACGTAAAGATTTCCTTACAAACCAAGACCATTGTTCTTATGCTTTCCCAATCACTTTCTTTTCATATTCTCAAATTTTTGTCATTCTTTAAATACTTTTTGATAACAATTATAACTTAGAGAATAGGAAAAAGTTATGGCACAAGGAATAAGAGTCTCAAATTCACGAATATATGGAATGGAAAACGTGATTTGCTTCAGCAAGAAAAGCCATCCAAAATTGTGAACAAATTCACCAAAATGGAGGTGTTCTACATCTACAAATGTAATGGATCTCCAGCCAAGAAAACTTCATACGAAATTATACTACGTAATGTTATAGCAACGAGATTTTTGCGATTCTATGGGAGTACGGTGCAATCTTTCTCAAGAATATCATATGGATTTTTCCCCAATTCGATTCGCCGTTAAGTGTTCGTCGCAAAAGACGTGTGATATAGGAATTGTCAAGAGAATCGCTCTAGGTATGTTAAGGCTATCCCTTCTTTCTTTTGGCATGATCAATACGATACAAACGAAACGAGTAAATGCATAATTTTCATAAATGACTCTATTCATAGAAGTATTAGAGATGCCTACATTCTTGATTCCCCATGTGAAATATTATTATATCTTCTGTTCATGGGTCTCAGAAAAATACGTATTTGATAAAGTTTATCCGAAAGGCATATTGATGTTTATGGCCTTCCTAGAAATCTTATTAACGTATTTCTTATGCATTTCATGCATTTATACATGTACATTGACCCATGACCATATGGATTTATATACGCATATATTATATGTATATGTGATATAGGAAAAGGTTATGGCGTTATATACGCACCACAACCTGATCAGCTGGTATACATTGATGATTTGCCCACAGTGGCCGAGATGATTTGATGGGATGCCCTCAGAGGCTTGATGATGTTATGAACGCATATACCCATGCATGGTATGGCATTTATACGCATATTCATGATATTATAATATTAAATGATTCACAGAGCTATTCAGATATACATGTTGAGTCTTTTACTCCATGTTTCTCTCATGTCTATTGTTTACGGATTTTCATTCCTTACATACTCGGTACATCATTTGTACTGACATCCCTTTTGCTTGGGGACACTGTGTTTCATGCCCGCAGGTCCCGATAGATAGGTTGAGAGCCTTCCAAGTAGGCTATCAGCTCAGCGGAAGATGTTGGTGCGCTCCATTTGCTCCGGAGTTGCTATTTGGTCAATATCATTAGGACATGTACTGATTGGTATGGCGGGACTCTTTCCCGACCTTTATGACAATTATGTATTCTTAGAGGCTTGTAGACAGATGTCATGTGTACGGGTATTTGTATGGCCTTATCGGCCTATGTTTTGAGTTTATAAATGATCATGTTGGCCTTATAGGCCCGTATGTCACATGTATGAGTTTTTATATCAAGTTGGGTCATTCTATGTCGGGTAATTCCCTCACGTTTACTATGTTTATCTCATGATGCCCTTTTGGCCCACTTACCTATGATGATGTAATAAGAAAGATACGTTATGTTGGTACTCGGTTGAGTAATGTACCGGGTGCTCGTCGTGTCCCATTGGTTTGGGTCGTGACACAATTGCACGGCAAATATCTCGTGCCAACACCCCAAATAATCCACCCAACATGCCCACATATGCCACAATCATAAGGATTAAATAAGCTATAAGTTATAATAAGAGGCATATCCTCATAATTTATCAACAAAGTTCATAAGTACATGAAAATAAATAAATGCAGATGAGGGTTCAACATATAAAGCATGATTATGGCTAAATAAAATTACAAATGATCTTAAATTGCCCAACTTGACCAATTTATGAAATGAAAAATCCTAAAACATGACCTCTAGCATAAAAAAGGGTAAGCTCGCATAGTCATACAATGAATTATACATGTAACAAAGAGAGTACACAATCAAATCAAGGCATAGTAGAGACCTAGAGTCCAATCCGGTCACTTTTCATATATAGCACCCATATATGTGTTCGTCACCTCGCATATTCACCGCATCATAACATCACAATTAGACAAATACGGAACAAGCCCAAGGGTTATTCCCTCATACAAGATTAGACAAAATACGTACCTCAAACAAGCCAAATCAATACTCTAAAACGCCTTGCCTCTAGCAAAAACAATAACTCAATAACATCAAACATGGCTATAAAAATTGATTACAAGTAATAAAGGTCCAATATTTAATTTATCAAAAAGTCAACCAAAATATTAACCGGTCCCGCTTTCCGAAACCCGACAAAAGTCACAAATTCTGATCATCCACTCTAACACGAGTCCAAATCAACAAGTTTCATCCAAATCCGACTTCAAATCGGGGCTAAAATCATAAATAATCACTCTCCAAAATTTACTCAGAAAAATTCCATTTTCTACCTTAAATTTCATCAACCAAAAAACCAAAATCAAAGATGGACTCATGAAATAAAATCAAATCCAAGTCAAGAAGAATTACACCAATCCAAGTGGTAAAAATAGCGTAACAAATCACCCCAATCCGAGCTCCCAATCTCAAAATGTGATAAAATAAGCCAAACCCTCGAAAACTATATGTTGCCCAGTGATTTCGCTTTTACAGACAAAATTATAGCTTCTGCGAGCTTGCTCCTATATACAATGCCTCGCATATAAGGCGTAATATGGAGCCATATGGAAACTCGACTTGTAGATGTTGTTGTAGGAGAACTCTGCTAGCGGTAGAAAGTCATCCCACTGGCCTCCGAAATCAATGATGCAGGAACTCAATATATCCTCCAAGACCTGAATGGTCCGCTCGGACTTTCTATCTGTCTGAAGGGTGAAACATAGTACTCAACTCAACCTGCGTGCCAAAGTCGCGTTGTACAACTCTCCAAAAATGTGATGTACATTGAGTACCTCGATTCGAGATAATAGAAACAGGCACACCATGAAGCCGAACAATCTCTCTAAGATAAATCTGAGCCAACTACTCAGAAGTGTAGGAAGTCATGACCGGAATGAAATATGTAGACTTGGTCAGTCTGTCCACAATGACCGACACAACATCAAATCTCCTCAAGGTCTGTGGAAACCCAACCATTAAATCCATAGTGATATGCTCCCACTTCCACTCCAGTATATCTAACCTTTGAAGCAAACCACTCGGTCTTTGATGCTCATACTTAACTTGCTGGCAGTTCAAACACCGTGCAACATGCTCAACGATGTCCTTCTTCATCCTTCTCCACCAATAATGCTACTTCAAAACACGGTACATCTTTGCAGCACTCGGGTGAATAGAATACCGCAAACTATGAGACTCTTCAAGAATCAACTCTCTCAACCCATCAACATTAGGAAACAAAATCCGGCCCTGAAGCCGTAGCACACCATCATCACCAATAGTCACCTAATTGGCACCACCTCGGCACCGTCTCCTTAAGAACAAGCAAATGGGGATCATCATACTAATGAGCCTTGATGCACTCAAATAAAGATGACTGGGATACAACACAAGCAAGAACCCTCCTAGGCTCTGATATATCCAACCTCACGAACTTTTTAGCCAAAGCCTGAACATCCATAGCCAAAGGCCTCTCCCCAACGGAACTAAAATCAAGACTCCCTATACACTCGACTTCCTACTCAAGGCGTCGAACATCACATTGGCCTTCCCCGAATGATAAAGAATTGTGATATCATAGTCTTTCAATAGCTCCAACTACCTCCATTACCTCAAGTTCAAATCCATTTGTTTGAATAGATGTTGAAGACTCTGATGATCGGTATACACCTCATAAGACACACCATATAAGTAGTGCCTTGAAATCTTGAGCGCGGGTACAATAGCTGCCAATTCCAAATCATGAACTAGTAGTTCTTCTTGTGGGGCTTCAACTAGCGCGATGCGTAGGAAATAACCCTACCGTCCTGCATCAACACTCACCCAATTCCAACCCGCGAAGCATCATAATAAACCATATATGACCCTGCTCCTAAAGGCAAAACCAACACTAGTATTTTAGTCAATGTTGTCTTGAGCATCTGAAAGATCTCCTCACACTCATCCGACTACCTGAACAGAGCGCCCTTCTGGGTCAACTTAGTCAATAGGGCTGCAATAGATGAAAATTCCTCTACGAAATGACGGTAATAACATGCCAAACTCAGGAAACTCCTGATCTCAGTAGCGGTAGAAGGTTTGGGTCAACTTTGAACTGCCTCAATCTTCTTCAGATCCACCTTGATCCCATCAACGGATACCACGTGGCCCAAGAATACCACTGAGTACAACCAAAACTCACACATGGAGAAATTAACATACAAGTTCTTCTCCCTTAGAGTTTGAAGCACAATGCTTAAATGCTGCTCGGGCTCCTCCCTACTATGGGAATTCACCAATATATCATCAATAAACACAATAACAAAGGAATCTAGATATGGCTGAAATACGCTGTTCATCAAGTGCATGAAAGTTATTAGGGCACTGGTCAACCTAAAATACATCACCAAGAACTGATAATGCCTATAACGGGTCCTAAAAGCCGTGTTAAGAGTGTATGAAGCCCTTGTCTTCAATTGATGGTACCTCGATCTTAAGTCAATCTTTGGGAACACCCTAGCACCCTGAAGTTAATCAAATAAATCATCCATATGCAAAAGTGGATACTTATTCTTGATGGTAATCTTGTTCAATTACCTATAGTCAATGCACATTCTCATAGAATCGTCTTACTTCTTCATGAATAGAATCGGGCACCCCAAGGTGACACACTCAGCATGATGAAATCTTTATCTAGCGATTCTTGCATCTGCTCCTTCAATTCCTTCAACTGTGCTAGAGCCATGCCATAAGGTGGAATAGATACGGGCTGAGTTCCCGGTGCCAAGTCAGTACCAAAATTAATATCCATATCGGGTAGCATGCTCGGTAGGTCTGTAGGGAAAACATATGGAAACTCCCTCACCACGGGGAATGAATCAACTGTGGGAGTATCGGCACTTACACTCTAACAAAGGCCAAGTACGCAAATCACCCCTTGTCAACCATTCGTTGGGCCTTCAGTAAAGAAACAACACTACTAGGAATATGACCTAAGGAACCTTTCCACTCAATCATTGGCATAGGTGATGTAACAGTCTTAGGGCGACAATTAAGAATCGCGTGGTACAGATATAATCAATCCATACCCAAAATTACATCAAAATCCACCATATTAAGAAACAGAAGATCAACCCTAGTCTCGTAGTCCCAAATAGTGATCAAACAAGAACAATAGACATAGTGTACCATAATAGAATTCCCAATGAGTGTAGAAACATAAACAAGAGTATCTAGAAAATCACGAGACATATGTAAATATGAAGCAAAGTAGGATGACACATACGAATAAGTAGAACCCGGATCAAATAAAACGGATGCATTTGTATGACAGACCGGAAGGATACCTATAATGATTGCATCTAATGCAACTGCCTCAGTTCTATTAGGGAAAGCATAATAACGGGTCTGGACTCCCCCTCAAGGATGACTTCTACCCGCCTGGCCCCCCTCTAGCTGACTGTGTATGTGTCTTAGCATCTTAAGCGAGAATCATAGCCTGAGTACCCTGTTGGGGTCCACTCATCCGAAATCTAAGATAGTCTCTCATAATGTGCCTAGTATCACCACACTCACAACAAACTCTCTGCGGGTGTGGCTGCTAGTGCTACGCTTGCCCCGATGACTGGAATGACCGTTGTAGGAACCCCATATATAAGGTGCACTAAAAGATAGCTTTCTGGTATGATTTCTCGGAGATCCATGGCTAATTGGAGCACTACGGGAAACCTTAAGTGCATGCAGAACCGGTTGACTAACAAAGCCTCTTCCATGACGGGTCTTAGCCGTAGAGTAGAAACAACTAAATCCTCCAGGACAACGAGGCTTCTTAGCCTCCCTATCTTCCATCTCTTGCCCGCGGATACGCTCTAACCTCTTAGCAATCTCCAGAACCTGATGAAATGCAGTCTCCATCTCAAGCTCTCGTACCATCCTAAATCTAACATTGTAGGTGAGTCGTTTAGTAAATCTATGGACCCTCTCTCTTTCAGTGGAAACCAAAGGAGCTAGATAACTCTGTAAACCTCATAGCACACTTAAACGCAGTCATACTCCCCTAGTAAAAATTCTCAAACTCACTATGCAACTTGTTCCTGCGGGTCTGTGGAATAAACTCCCTCTGGAAAAGATTAGGGAATAGGGACCATGTAAGTTGTGTTGCGCCAGCTGGCCTACTCACCTCATAAGTCTGCCAGCATCTGTATGCGAGCCCCATCAACTAAAAGGTAGTAAGGTCAATCCATCTCAACTCCACCACACCTAAGGTACGCAAAATGCGATGACACTAATTCAGGAAACCATGTGCATCCTCGGAATCCCCTCTACTAAACTGGGAAGATGCAATTTATGAAACCTCTCCAAAGTCTTTAGCCCTTCAACGAACACAACTGGTCCTACCCCGGGATGAACTACAACTACTAACTATACTAGCATAACACTCGGTGTCTGATAAAAATGGGCCAACTACTCTTGTGTATGGTCGGAGAGAGTCTGAGCACCTCCCTTGGCATGTGAAGTAGCTGGTGCAACCGCAATCAACCCAGCCTGGGGCATACTCATGAAGTGTGCAAAGGTCTCCTGGAGCTCCGATGTAGCAATAGGCTCCTCAGCTGCCCGATCAGGCCCCACCTGCTCAACATGATACATGCTCCTGCTCCTCAACTAGAACTAAGTGTGGCTCCACCGCAGCTATTGTAGCAGGTGCTCTAGCTGCGGCTTGTGCCCCTCCTCAGACTTTACATTGGCCTTGGCCTCCTATGGCTCTAACAAGGGCGCTGATGCCTGCTCAGCTAATCCAACAAAATGTATCCTTATCATCTGTGATAGAATAGAAGAGTAAAGATTCAAGCTTTGGAATGAACAAATCCATACGACAAAGAATAAAGAAAGTGAAGTTTTCGTAATAGTTCGATAGACTCTCAAAGATACGTACAGACATCTCCGTACTGATCCCTAAGACTCCACTAAACTTTCGTATGACTCATAGAACCTATGAACTTAGGCTCTGATACCAACTTGTCACGACCCAAATCCCACCATAGGGGTCGTGATGGCACGTAATCTCTAAGACTAGGAAAGCCAATCACATAACAAAATAAAATCAATAGCATGATATAATAAGACAGAATTTATTATAAAAGTGGTAAAAGATTTAAAACATGGATAAATGACAATGCCTAAAACAACTTCCGAAAACTAGGTAGTACAGATTCATGAGTTCTTACTGAATACATAAGCATGTCTCAAAATACAATACTGTTCGGATATGAAAATAATAGTATAAATGTAAGGATGGGACTCGAAGAGACTGCGAAGGTCATGTAGCTCTACCTTGAATCCTCGTAGTCAATGCAAGCACTCAGTCCCTAGGTCCACTGCCTCCAATATCTAAATATGTACAAACATTTGTAGAAATATAGTATGAGTACTCCACTATTGGTGCCCAGTAAGTGTGAATACTAACCTTGGTAAAGTAATGACGAGGTTCAAATCATGTGATTCTCATTAGTCAAATAAACTATGCAATATAGCAATAACTGGAAATAGAATGTATAATGGAAAATAATATCAACAATCTCGTTAGAACATGTGATAACAACTCAAAGTGTCACGACCCAATTTTCCCTCCGTTGGGTATCGTGATGGCACCTAGTCTTAGGGACTAGGTAAGCCTAACATTTACTGAATAGCAACAATAATTAAATAACATCTAAAAATTGTTGAAATGGAAGTCTCTATAAAATTTACAATTCCCAAAACCGGTAGTACAAGCCATGAGATCTACAGAGTTTGTTACAATTTTCTAAATACAACTGTTAGAAATAAAGTAAACAGAGTGAATACAAATCAGAAGGTGACTCTGAAGCCTATGAACGCAGCAACAGGTTTACCTTGAGTCTCTACAGCAACAGTCCGCATAGCTAGCTAATGATCAACTGACTTCGAAATACCTGGATTTGTACAAAAATGTACAGAAGTGTAGTATGAGCACACCACGGTGGTATCCAGCAAGTATCAAGACTAACCTCAGTGGAGTAGTGATGAGGAACAGTCAAGACACCTACTGGACTAAATAACCTGAACAAGTCTAAGTATAGAACCAACAGAGTATGATATCTACATAAAGACTACGCGAAGTGGCAATTAATACGGTAATTTCAATAGGGAAGGAAAACAACAACTATCAGCGGAATACCATAATAATGACATAGAATAATGAACTGAAACACAACCTAAGTCCGATAATCACAGATAAAGAAAGGACATGTAACAACTCAACAATACGCCATCTTTCACACCGGGTTTTAGTTAATAAACTCCACGAGGTACCGAACCTCATACTATTCACAACTCACGGGTTCCAATACCTGAACCCTAACACTTGGCATCTTGTGCCCTCATTACACTTCATAACTGCACTAACGACTCCCGTGCCAAATAGAGCTATTCTCACATAGAAGGCAAGTAAACAAGGGTGTTCATCTATACTCAACAATATCAAGAAAACTTCTTAACCGATAAGAGTGCTCAACCACGTGTATGCTTGTGCAAGTGTCCTAACATAGTTCATGCCAGCTAGTAAGTACAGGAAAAGAAATAGATAGCACGTAGAATTTTTTCACACAACTTTCCACAAGATAAATCTCACACAGGTAAGTGTACCACTACACAAGTATCAACAACAAGAATGCCCTCAGGCCATCACAAGTCATCACAAATCAATCCCTGACACAGCCCACCTTGTCTCGCCATGTGTGCAATAGTAAAATAAATGCGCGCCTTGTCTCGTCACACGTTCATAATAATGTTCCCACCTTGTCTCGCCACATGCGCAACCCACATATATATATCCCGTCTTGTCACGCCGCATGTGCAAATAACAATAGTAATAATAGCACGGTAGAAACCTCATGCAACCCAAATAACACTCGCACGGCAGAAACCTTGTGCATCACAATAACAACAACCGCACGGCAGAAACCTCGTGCATCACAACAATAAGTACAAAAGCAATATGGACAATAATACAAGGGTACGACAAATAAGTCAACTCAGAGATTCCAGAACTTAAAGAAACAAAGGAACTAATTCACAAGGAGTAGCCACAATCGGGTAGTGCTAGTCATAATAAGAACATCTCAACAAGAAAGGAAATACTATGTAACAATGATCCATAATATACAGTTCGACAATGAGGAAGCTAACACCAGTCGAATAATTCCAAATAAGGACAAGTCCACCAAAATATAGGATATCTATATTCTTTAAGTTTGGGCAACTAGGAAAGAGATACAACAAATTCAGCGGAAATTTAACCATAACCTCAATTAAGGCTGAACAATTACAGAAGAGATAGTAATAATTTTAGGTAAAGATAAGTAGTTAGAGAAAGGATAACATGGAAATAGAAAGGTAACAATTTCAGTTAAGGCACATATGAATCAAATAAGCAATAAGAGTGAATCATGAAGAAATTAATTCTAATTAAGTAGGTAGAGGAGAAACTACTAATTAAGAAGCGTAATCATAACAAGAACAACTGCATATTCAGTGAATACAAGGGCCTAAGGACCCTAAAATTCCAATTTTCCACAAATAGGTCTGAGCACGTACTCGTCACCTCGTGTACACAGACTACAATTAGCATAGAAGACTCAAATCCTAAGGGATAGTTCCCCCACACGAAGTTAGGCAAGATACTTACCTCAAAGAAGATAGACCGATACTCAAAAATGAACTCCTCGGTGAAATGGCCTCCGAACGGCTCAAATCTAATGAAACAAACTTCAAAGCACAAATAAAACTCATAAGAAACTATTCAGGATCATAAAGCTTCAATCTTTATCAAAATCTATAAATCGACCCAAAAGGCGACTCCCGGGCCTGCACCTTGGAACCCGACAAATTTCACAAAACCCGAACACCCATTCCGATACGAGTTCAACCATACTAAATTTATCAAATTCCGATACCATTTTGTCCCTCAAATCATGATTTTTCATTTTGAAAGTTGTTTTAAAAAATCCCAATTTTCCTCAACTCAAAACACAAATTAAATGATAAAAATAAAGATAGAATCATGAAATATAATAGATTCTAGGTGAAGAACACTTGACCAATCGATTTTATTGAAAAACTCACAAAGAATCGCTCAAAACCGAGCTCTAGAACTCCAAAAATGGTGAAAATGGCAAACCCTCGGAATAGAGTACTATTTATTCTGCCCAGGTCTTAAAGCATCGCAAACGCGGAAGGGTGATCGCATTCGCGAAGAAGAAAAGTGAAGGCTGCCAGAAGACCCTTCGCGAACGCGAGCAAAGGGATGCGAACACATAGCACAAGGGATAGGAACCTATGTGAACGCGAGGAGGACACGTGAACGCGAAGGGTAAATGATCACCAACGCTCAGGGCCTGGTTTCTACTACGCGAACGTGGAAGGAAGGATGCGAACGCGAAGAGGGAAAATGACAGACCTTCGTGAATGCGAGAGCTTGAATGCGAACACGAAGAGGGAATATGAGGTGGTCAGCAGTAACACTTCGCGAACGCGAAAGGCACTTTGTTATCGCGAAGAAGAACACCGGAAGACAAAAACAACAGTTCATAAATAAAAGAAAATGGCCCGTAGCCCATCCGAAACACATTCGAGGCCCCCGGGACCCCGTCTAAACATACCAACATATTCCATAACTTAACACGGGCTCGCGCAGGGTATCAAATCATGTCAAACAACATCAAAACTATGAATCGCACCAAGAATCAAACTTATGAACTTTCAAATCTTCCAACTTCTAAAACTAGTGCCGAAACCTATCAAATCAACCCGGAATGACGTCAAATTTTGTAGGCAAGTCCCAAATAACATAACAAAGTTGTTCCAACTCTCGTAGTTGCATTCCGACCCCGATATCAAAAAGTTCACTTCTGGTCAAAATATCCGAAAATTCAACTTTCGCCATTTCAAGCCTAAATCAGCTACAGACCTCAAATTCTCCATCTGGACACGTTCCTAAGTCCAAAATCACCCAATGGAGCCAACGGAACCGCTGGAACTCAATTCTGGAGTTGCTTTCACACAGTTCCGACTATGGTCAAAATCCTAAGGCTTAAGCTTCTATTTTAGGGACTAAGTGTCCTAAATCACTTTGAATATTCCGGTAACTGAATTCAACCACGCACGCAAGTCAATACACATAATACGAAGCTGCTCAGGGCCTTATGCCGCTGAATGGGACTTAAATTATCAAAACGACCGGCCGGGTCATTACACAAAGCAAATAAAGGTCCAGTTTTAACAACAAGTCATCAAATAGAAACACAACTATATTATACCTCGTACCCACATTTTTTTCACAATAACAATATTCTCCTTTAATGCTACGCACTCAATAATAATAACAATATCCACCCTCATTGCTCTACACCCGACAATAATAGTAATATATACCCTTATTGCTCCGCACCCAACAATAATAAAAATATCAATCACAATCGCACGATAAAAACTTCATGCAAACACCACAAACAATCCGCCCAACATGGCCACATATGCGATAATCACAACGATGCAATAAGCCAGTTCACTCCAAAACCTTCCCGAAACCAAACCAACCGTACTTGCTAGTCTCATAACAACAAATACACATACGAGGAATATCAAATAGGGGAAATAGGGCTCAAATACACGAGACAATAGTCTGGGTCATTGCATTGACCCATGATAAATAACATGAATAAGCTAGAACATGCTAAATAGCTTATTGCGCCGTTGTGATAAATTGAGTTACATGATTTTCCATAGCCATCTTTAGGTATATAAGCTTTTTATCTGCATTCTAATTATAATATCTAATGCCCTTTTATTACATCATTTTATATACATATGCATGAGTTGGAAAGTTGGACATTGCGGAAGAGGAATTTGACGCTAAGGACAGTATGAGTGGATATTGGTTATCGACTATTGATGGTATTATGATTGGAATGATGATATTATTGGAACGGATTATGCACCACAACATTAAATTGATGGTCATTAATTATAAAATTATCGAAGCTTGGATATTATTCCATCCCTCTGGAGTCAGGTGATTATCCATGTTACCTTGGGCCTTGTTAGCATAGGCACCCGTGATTCTTTTGGTGATTGTTGGACACATGACCTATGTCAGGCACATGGATTTGTATTATGAGTTGTTTATATTGGATTAGGGGCATGAATTGGAAACTTAGACTTATGCATTGGCTCTTATATATGTTAAATTGGATCAGGGGAATGCATTGGTAGCTTAGAATTATGCATTGGCTCTTAGACACATTGATATTTAGATCCTATGCATGCATGCATACATATCTTTTACCCATGCAGTGATTTCATATAATTATTGTTGACATGAATCATGTCTTGGTATGAGGATAGAGGCGTTGATATCTTAATTGCTCTTTTATCTGTCAAGAGTGCCTAAGTTATGTACAACATATGTTTCTTTGAGATGTCGTATTTATTTTATAACAACATGCCTATTTCCATATTGTAATTATGTTTTACATGATTATTGGAAGGATAATGAGTGTTTATGATGACTCCTCGCCACTAATTCTTCGTGGCTAGACTTGATACTTACTGAGTACTGTAGTTTTGTACTCATACTACACTATTTCACATTTTGTGAATGTTATGACACTGATATTAGCAGGTATCACTGAGTTGAGTATGAGCACTATTTTGGAGACTTCGTGGTGAGCTCTTGTACATGATCTGATTTGCAATACATGGAGTCCCCTTCGTGGTGAGCACTATTTTGCAATACATGGTATTTGATATGGCCTGCTGGTCGAGCAGTTTTTACTGGGTGAGACAAGGATGTTGGATCCAAAATAATTACGATCAGATTTGGTATGTTTAAGGGTATGCCAGCAATATCTTATATCACCTAAGAAGGGTATGTGGTGTGAAAGATGCATTATGTTGGCAGATGCTTGACTAGTACTACATAAATAACATGGCAATAATTTCCAGTGTCCCGATTTCTTAGTTGATGTGGGAGATTTGTGGAGTATTTATTATGACGTGAGTGTGTATTGACACTCATTTAAGTGAGAAGGTTAGAGATCATGTATGGACATTCCAGTAGTCTCAGAGGTTAGTGATTTTATTTCTAAGAGGCATATTGTTTCTCTGGTTGCAGATCCTGGAAGTATGTTCAGGATTTTACAGATGATTGTATGTGTCATGGATAGAGTCGTTGAGGACTTTTGGAAGGCTATTTATCTATTTTGGAATGTTGCGAATCGGTTTGTAGGCCCATTGGTAGCCTAATGAGATTGTACAACCTACACTGGATTAGATTTGCTTATTCAGCACAACATCTTTCTATGGGGGTATCATCGGGCATAATGGATGTTATTTATACCCTGATCTATTTCATGTGTTACTCCATTATATTATGATGGGTGGTGAGACGATTCTACTATTCACACGCATGTTGTGGCCCTATTTAGGCCTTGTGGCGTTATATGAGGGGGATGGCTCTTCAGATGTTGATTTCCTTATTGCACCATAGATGTGCTTTCCTTTTTGTAGTGCATTATGCTATCTGCCTCCCCATGGTTATGTCTATGAACCATATGTGCTTGTTGTTGATACACCTGTGTTTAAGAGTACGAGAATTCTGGCCCAATAGTTATTGATGAGATCATTGTGGATTGGGTGGCACGCCGCCATTGGTACATGTGTGGATCAGGTGGCACACTGCTACGGGAATTTGGATCGGGTTGTGGGCCGCAATGGAGTTATGATGGATATAGTTCCTTGGGCTTATTTTGTGTGTTTTGCTTGTCTTTTGTGGGATGAGGCCATTGCATTATGTTTTTGTTGCTATATTTGCTATACTTGTTGGGTAGTTCTCGCACTTAGGTTCCATTCCCATTAGTGATCATACTTAAGAGGTTGTTGTTTGGTGTACGGATCATGTCATATGAGGTTCTTGATGGTATCTGATATGGCCTGCCAGTCGAGCAATTTTTACTGGGTGAGACAAGGATATTGGATCCAAAATAAGTGCGATCATATATATATATGTATGTTTGGAAGAAGAATGTCACTAATCCGCTCAGAATTTGGTAGTGGTTCTTGTCGGATGAGAGAAGGTGATTATGAATTCTGACACATTTCTCACTTTATTGCAGCATTGCAAAGATTTGGAACGAGGTTTTATTAATCATAAGGCATACTACCAGCACCTGGTTTTGTAATGAGTAGCCATTGGAGTTGGAAGATATCAGTATGGGCATATGAGTTACACGGTATGTCGTGTGGTTACATCTTGAAACCATACTTATGGCTTGGTACAGCAAGTTGACATTGTTACACTGTATATATACCAGAATCAGATCCTATAGGGGATTCCAGATTTTGGAATTCAGTTTGAAGACTTATAGGTTAAGGTTACAGGAAGAATCTTTAGTCCAGGTTGTGTTAATGGGCTTATATGGTTTTAGGTGACATGAGATCACCCTTGGATACTTGCATGATGAGTTATGCAGTGATTTGGTAGATTTGGAATGAGTTTTGGCACGTTCGAGTATAAATGTATAAGCGGGGGAGAATTGACAAGCGCAAAACACAAAATAAAATTGATGCTCGCTAGCCAAAGAATGTATAGTATAATTATCGTCTCCACTGGGAATGGATTTAAATAATGTTCAAGTAATTTATGGCTTAAACTCTATTCAAGTTGATCAACACTTTGATTTGGGATAATTAATACTAAACTAACAAACTAAAATTAAAGCACTTAGCAATTGATCACATAGAACTAGAGAGTAGAGCAATGGGTTATTATCCAGATGAAGAATAAGGGTTTTGACATGATAGGTGCAAGACTGCTATTCTGAGATTGACACTGTTATATTTCACTCTTATGGTTCTATCGATCCTCACGAATTCAATAGGTTATTAGCTTATACTTCCGATTCAGATTCCTCTCTCGATTAAATCTAACTTTTTCACATAAACTAATCTGAAGTGCGATGAAACTTACAAGAATCTATTGGTAGGAATGATCTAAGAGAAACTTCTCGCAAATATTTCTCAATCTTAATTTGAACTGTAACTCAAAAAACTCTTTCGATTACTTCAAAGAATCCCCAAAATAAACTAAGGCATACGCTGCAATAATATTCAATAAGATATTCCTCTTTCGATTAAACACTATAAAGAATATAATCACAACTAATATTAAAGCTCCTCCAATAAATTCAAGCAATTGAATAATAGTCAAATCCATAAACAATAACCAAGTCACCAAATCATGTCAAACCCTAAGGTAAACTACTCCATAGATATGGAGAAATTCATCACAAATAGAGTTAAAAAACTAAGAAAACATTAATCCAACATTACAATCCAAACTTGTGTATTGTATTGGTAGAAGGAAGATGAAATCTTGTGTCTTGAATCCTCCAATGCTCTCCAAAATCTCCCTATGTCAAACATTCTCTAAAAATCATGTTTTTGGTATATTTATACCATCTAGGAACGAGCCCGAATGAAACTATCCTTTCCAAGCTGAAGTGGGAAAAGCTGGGAATTATTTTGTACTAGCGTGCCTCCCCATGCGCCGCGCACATGGGGTGTTTCAGAGAGCTAAGTATTTCACTCTGCAGGAATTTTGCACTAGCACCCCGTGTCCCACGGCGCGATTGTGTATTTTTTCTAGAGTAATTATTCTTTTCTAAATTTTTAACATCCAGACTTGGTCCTCAAATCCTAAACACGATCCCGTCTTAATTCTTTGGGCTTCTACTCATAATTCAAAGCTCCAATTCATCAATTTTAGCTCTCAACTTGTTTCAAAACTCGAAATCACATCCTACACAAAATAACACACATAATAAGTACAAAGTGCTAACAATTAGTCTCAAATACAATCATAGTATAGTAATTAGAGTGTGAAATATAGTTAAAAACGTCTGTTCCTAGCCTACCATCAATACCCCAAACATAAACCATTGCTCGTCCTCGAGCAATCAAATTACACTTCAATTTGAGATGACCTTTTCATCACACAACTTCGCTAACTCATCACGCCAAGAATATTTAAAGAAGACTAAGCACCATACCATAACATCCTAGCCTCAAGACTCGACTCAAAAACACCATGCATTTTACACAATCTATCCAATTACTCTAACACAGAGGTCAAAGACTATACCTTTCCTTCACAAATCGAGTGCCCTCACACTAAAGACAGAGAGTATTTCTACAAATAATAAATTTCAAGAAAAAATATGAACTCCATATAGAAACAATACACTCATTCTTTGAATTAAAGTTCATGTGCCACAGAAGACGTGCCATAGGCTTGCCAGTAGTGTAATACTCTACTAATTGAGCTCATTCAGTCAAGGATTCAAATAGGACTTAAATCAGTTGCAATGTAGGCTGTGGGAGGTATAGGATACAATTTGAATAATAGTGACTACACCACCCTGAGGACTTTAATACTTACAATTTCACAATTCAACCCCACACTTATGTTAAACCAAACCCCAACATTCATAATAACATTACACTCCCAATTTTATTAAGCACAAAAGGATGAAATCTACCACTAGCAAGGAATCGTTTATTTTTTCTTCCTAATACATATACAAACTCTTTTTTTTTTCTTTTCAAAGTACTGAAATCTTTTGTTCCTTTTTTTTCAAACAACTTTTCATCTTTTACCAATTTCCCACGGGTGGCTCTCACTTTTCTTCAAAATAGTGCACCTTTCTCCCTTTTCTATAGTTCTACTCAAAAACTCAACCACACCTCTACTTAGCTTTTAACAAGCTCATAACAAATTCAAGTGCTCAAGAGAGGTAAAAAGATTCAAACGGATAATCAATTCAAACAAAGGGGTCATGCTTGTATTGTGGTTGCTAAAAAAATATGATAACAACATAACACAATAGAGACTCTCTTCTTCACTTAGGCTAACTTTTTAGGTTAGGTTTAGGTAAAACCACCTTCGATTCGATTTGGAACCTTGGAGAACTGTTAGAGAGGTTTTGAGAGAGTTTGGGAATTGTCCTTGGCCGAGAATGATAGAAAATGAGCCGTCCAATCCCTTTAAAATGTTCATGGATCGTCCACTACCTAAGTGGGTCCCATTGAGAGCTGTTTGCATGGTCTCGCGATGACGTAAATATCTCTCTACTCCGATGTCTTATCGATGATGGTTTAATGCATTAGATACTAGACTCGCAGATATTCGATTTGGTATGTTTCTCATCCTGTTGTTCCAAGTATATTGGGTGAAAAGCTCCGCAACATTTGACCTAATTTTCAGCGCATTTAACACACGACTATCATACGACTAAAAAATCTCATAACATAAACTTCGTATCATGTTAAGAATCCTAGTATGTAAGGACCCGTAATATTTCTCCAAGGAATTTAAGGTTTTGTGGTGCCGAGATAGACTAATGTGCACGAAGGTTGTAGATAAAGTCGGTGTAGTACACATTGGGCCTTCTGAAATCTTGAGGGAAATAGGCTGAGCTATGCGTATGATGTCCCCCATCGTTGTTCTCCATGCACCCGGTGTTTCATGTGTCTATGTCCGAGAAGGTAGTTGGGAATCATTTGTGTATCATTCCGGTAGAAGTTATGGAAGGTGAAGTTAATGAGTAATCGGCTTATGAGAGGTACCTAATTGTCATCCTTATTAGATAAATCTAGAAGTTGAGATTGCCTCCGTCAAAGTGTTATGGCCAAGTCTGTGAGTCGAGGAGGTAACCTCGAAGGTCGAGAGTGTTGTGGAAAGAACATATTCTCACTTGTTTGTATAACCAAATGGTTGTGGTTCGAAAAGTACTTTCTATGTGTTATGATTTAAATATGTACAGTTCATGTCAGGATACCACTGTGGATGATGTAATGTTTGTAATGTTGATATTAGTGTTATTGATATATATTGTGATGCTTTGTTGAGATGTGGATGTGTTGTTGTGTTGTTTGGGTGGTGATTTTCTGACAGGTGGATAGGCCAAATTACAGGGGAAACTCTGCCAAAATATTTGTAACATTTGGGAGTTAGTCAAATTTTGGGGCTTGAGATGTTTGAAAGAAGAGTTGAGTTATGTTAGGTGTTTGGGGCATACACTACTCCTCATTCGAGGACAAATGATCATAAGCGGGGGAGGATGTAAGGCCCCATAAAATTTTGCCAAGGAATTTAACGTTTTGTTGTGCCGAGGTAGACTAATGTGCACGAAAGTCCATGTCGCGGAAGAATGCATAGATGACTTAGTGGAAATTTTTGGCGGAAGAAGGAAATTATGCGGTCAGTTTCATGATCGCAGATCCGTTCTGCGGGTCGCATATTCATCGCAGAGTTGAGTAGAAAATAATTGAATTTTTAAGGTTGTTTCGCGGTCCATTATGCGATCACATACGTATTTTGCGGTCCATGCTTATGTCGCAGAGTTAGCATGAGGAATTTCGTTGGGCGATTCTGTGGTCCATTCTACGGCCGCATAAGTGGTCGGCGGATCACAGACCGGTCCAGGCCATCCCAGGTTTTGGCATCGCTTTTGAGTCTAATTTGTGGGCCGCATATCTGTTCTGCGGTCCATTCTGCGACCGCAGACTTGAGTTCAGACGGTCCATTATTCTATTTTTATAATCCGACCCCATTTTGATAAATAGCCTTTGGGCTTATTTTGAAGCAAATGTCTGATGCTTTTAGAGTGAAGTAAGAGTATTTTAGAGAGAGAAGGAGAAGACCTAGCATTCTAATCACCCACTATTGCGCCTATCTTTAAGAATCATGGAAGCCACTCACTATACCACCATCTACCCGAGTAAGTTCTTGTCCTACATCATCCATACAAGTTTGTTTAGTGTCTAAGTAGATTGTGGTGATAGAGATAGGCCATGTATGTGCCAATAGGTGGTAGAACGCGAGGTTGGTGAACTATTTTGGGTTGTATATTGTTGAAATTGGTTAGGGGAGGAAGGGATTACCATTGTAGAGATTTATAGTCCATTTTGAATATTAGGTGTTTGACGAGATTCCTAAGAGAGTTACACCATGAGAACCCCTCTAATTATTGTCATGTTTCCGCTATCTTCCTATAGATTGATATTGCTAGAAGTCTTGGGACGTTGTAGAAACTTAAGGAAAGCTCAAACAAGGTATAAAGGCTAAACTATTTTTTCTAGTATCGGCACTCCCCTATTCTTTTGTACAAAATATTTTTGTTTGGGGAATTCATATTGTGGTATTGTGATTACACCTCCACCCGCACACATTGGGGTGAGGCGGCGGGGTGTGATGACCTGATAGGTCATCTAGAGTTTTAAACCTTAATTCTATATTTTGAAACCTCAAATATCTCATTTTATCTTTCCTAGATTTGCGCGCACAGTCCGTGTCTTTTTTCGGGAGGTTTTTATATTAAAAATTGATAAAATATGAAATTGTGCCCTAAAGATTTATTTGAGATAACTTCGGTAAACATTTTGAGCAAACAAACTTAGATCCGTGTTTTGACAATCTCGGTGGGTTCGTATTGTGATTTGGGCCTGGGCGTATGCCCGGAATCGAATTCGGAAGTCCCTAGCTCGAGTTATCGCATTTTGTCAAAAATTTGAAATTTAAAGGTTTAATGAATTTAAAGATTTGACCAAGGTTTAACTTTATAGCTACTGGGCCTGGAGCTTGGAGTATGTTCATTACTATATTTATGACTTGTCTGCAAAATTTGGTAAAAAACGGAGTTGGTTTGACATGATTCAGATGTCCGGTTGTTAAAATAGAAATTTTAAAGTTTCATTGAAAATTTCATTTGATTTGGTGTCTGATTTGTTGTTCTAGGTGTTATTTTCGCGATTTGATCACACGAGCGAGTTCGTATGAGATTTTTGGACTTGTGTGCATGTTTGGTTTGGAGCCCCGAGGGCTCGGGTGGGTTTCGGATAGGCTACGGAAGGATTTTTGACTTAGAATCATAGCTGAAGCCTTTGTGCTTCTGGTGTCTGCTGCAAACGTTGCTATTGCAAAGCCTGACTCGCAAATGCGAGCCTCGCATTTGCGAGCATGGGCTGTGGGATTGGTTTCTCGCAATTTCGAGTACTCTGCCGTAATTGTGAAAGAGGTAGGTCCGCATTTACGAACCAATTGTTCGCATTTGCGATGGGAACTGAGGTGGGGGGGGGGGAGCTTGCTCGCATTTGCGATCAATTGGGTCGCATTTGCGGTAGGGCCCAATTCGCATTTGCGAACAAGTCATCGCAAAGGGAATCTCGCATTTGCGGAGTTTGCAATTGCGAACCCCAGGTCCAAATTGCGACATTTGCGCCTGGTCAAAAGCTGAGTTAGACAGAAATTTGTTCTTTATTTCCAATTTTCAAACCTAGAAACCTTAGAGGCAATTTTTCCAAGAGCTATTCTTCACCAATTCGTTGGTAAGTGATTCTAACCTACTTTCTTTTAATGACCCATTACATTTTATAAGGTTTCAAGCTAAAATCTAGGATTTTCGTGGTAGAAATTGGGGATTTTGGTAGAATTAGGGATTTTTGTAAACTTGGAATTTAGACCTCAAATTGAGGTCGTCTTTCGAAACAAATTAAATAACCGGGCTCGGGGGTGAATGGGTAATCGGTTTTGGTCCGAATTTCAGGTTTGGACCAAGCGGGCCCGTTAGTTGACTTTTGTTGACTTTTTTAATAATGACCTAAATTGAACCTTTCTCATTCATGGGTAGATATTGGAGCTCGTGTACTTGTGACTCCAGATCCGGGTTGTACCTTATTTTGGCTCCATTTCTATTTAAACGGTTTTACTTATTTAAATTGTTTAAAAACTGGCTCAGGGATTTCTCTAACGTTGGTTTGCCTAGCAAGTGAAATGTTAGGCGCCATCATGGTCCCGAAGGTGGGAATTTCGGGTCGTGACATGGGGATGCTTTGTGTAGTGATTGTGGTATTGTGATTATACCTCCACCTGCACATATTGGGGTAAGGCGGCAGGGCCACTTTGTGTAAAGATTGTGGTATTGTGATTACACATCCACCCGCATACATTGAGGCGATGCAGCATGGCCGCTTTGTGTAGAGATTGTGGCATTGTGATTACACCTCCACTCTCACACATTGGGGTGAGGTGGCAGGGCCTCTTTGTGTAGAGATTGTGGCATTCTGATTACACCTCCACCCGTACACATTGGTGTAAGACGGCAGGGCCACTTTGTGTAGAGATTGTGGCATTGTGATTAAAATTCCACCCACAAACATTAGGGTGAGGTGGCAGGGCCGCTTTCTGTAGAGATTGTGGTATTGAGATTACACCACCACCCGCACACATTGGGGTGAGGCGGGGGGAGGAGGTGCTTTGCGTAGAGGTTGCTACAGAGGATCCCCAACTTGAAATTTATAAATGTTATTGAGAGCTTCTAATGAATTTTATATGGTTTTAACGTTTATTTAAGCTCTTTTATTTCTTCCATGATTCATCACATTCATGTTGTACTTCAAATTCATGAAGGGGGTGTTTGATTTTCATACTAGTACTATTCTATATATACTAACGTCCCTTTTGCCGAAGGCGCTGCATCTTCAATGGATGCAGGTGATTCGTCTGTGGGCATCTTTGGTCCTCGTTAGCAATTACTCTCTTTTCAGGAGGTTTTGGTGAGCCATACTTTGTTCTGGTCCTGATTTCACTTGATGTTGTACTTTGTGGTTTGAGGTATAGCTGGGACCTTGTCACCGACTCTTCCATATAAGTCTTATGTTGTACTTATAGGCTCCGTAGACATGTTGTGGGTGGTGTTTGATGTTAGGAATTAAACTAGAAGTGTTTGTATTTGACAAACATGTTTTTCATTATATCTATAAACTTGTAATATTTTGAAAATCATAAATGAATATCCTTTGAGTAATGGAAAAAGAATGTGGAACACTTGACTTTTCTCATGTCTATCACTTGTACTGATTCATATATTGTTAATGGGCAAGGCTGGGTAGAAGGCATCTAGCAGGTTTGCTTAAACATGGTATCTCGGTTGAGCGATGGTCGCGCTCCTCGAGGTCGGGGAATGACATAGTCTCACCCCAATGGTACATGTTATAACACCCCCAACTTGTCGACTTTTGACAAAACTTATTTTCTTTAATTCGTTTAGCTTCTAAGCCTTCTAACCCTCTTGGTACTTGTTATTCATGATCTTAAATATTTGTAACCTCCAAGGTAACATGATTAACTTACTTTCTGTACTTTTAAATATAATCTCATTTCAGAGTTTACATCAATGTACTTACGACGTACTCTCACGTATGAAAATATGGGGTATAACATCATTCCCCCCTTTGGAGCATTCATCCTCAAATGTTGACTGATGCACTTACCAGTCTCATAACCTATAGTTCTTATGAATATTTTAATATTTTCCTTGCCATCTAGGCAACTGTTCTGTGAATAAATCCTAAGGTCAGGGCATTCCCCCCCTTTAGGCCTCTTTCTCACACAACGACTTGTATGGATCAACATTACGAGATTTGAACAATTCCGACCACATTAAGGTGAATCAACATTACTATATTTGAACAATTCCGACTTGTATGATTCACCTTAATGTTGATCCATAATCTACCACTAATAACTTGATACCTCATACGCAATACATTGTCATTAGGGCTCATGTCACATTGGGGAACATTTGCAGTGATTTGCCTGATCAATCTAGGGACAATACTATACTTCAATAAAAGTATTTCATAGAATCCCAACGTGATTCATCTTATGGGTGGTATTCTAATCCCGTGCAATTTATGAAATCCCTTTTCTTTAAATCATTACTCAATCAAAGGCCTAAACATCATGCTCTTATCTATCACCACTACACCCTTATTCTACTACCATGGAAATATTTCATCTCTTCTAATTGCTCCTAGTCTTAGACTCCTCCGAGTTCATTCAGGCTATACCGAGATTTCTATAACTTACGGAAACCATCAGCTCTCTTGTTTTGATGGGTTTAATCCCGAGGACTTACCTATTCCCGTCACCTTCACACTCACTTTCTCATATCCTTACTCTTGTATACCTAAAACCATGTCGCTCTACGAAACTTTAGCTTGTGATCTACATATATCTATTTATACTACTCGCAACCTTCGTTTAACTTGCTAGCACCATAGATTTCTTTTCATGCCTTCTCAATTGCCTTTGAATGTAAGAAATTACTTTTCCTGGTCTTTCTACCACATGTTACGTGAATACTTGACTTATCTTAGTGCCCACACATATTGGAATTTTATGCAACCCATATGATCTCGAATATTACTTCTGATTTTGCTTCTCGTTCATTAGTCACGATAGGTGCCACTTTCTTATGGAGTGTATACAATGTTGTAGTGAAACTGTTGTTAGAAGGTAATTTATTCTTTATGTCACTATGCTTAGGTTGAAGCCCCCTTCCTTATTTCCTCAGCTAGTCTTTCGTGGTAGTACTTAGAAGAGACCTTTCTGGCTCTTGTAAAGCTACAAGCTTATTACATCATATACCTGACGGAATTTTAGATGTTCTTGCTCGGCTATAACTATCCCTAGTTACTTACCTCCACGCCCTTTGCTTGTAGGGTAGGTTCTGAACTGAAATTGTTTACTGTCATCCTAGTGGCACTCTCTTTTATTTCCTTAACACTTATATGGTACCTTTAACTACCCCAACTCCTATATGAATATTTCTCAAGGATTACGATGTTATCATATATGCAAGACTGAACTCCCTATGTTGGGGTTCATTATGTTTATCTTGCACGTTCTGTTGATTTGTGTGTATCCTCTTATCTAGCCATAACTAGGCTCTTCCTGAATCAACTACTAACTACTCGTTGGTCCATTCTCATATCTATATTTCGCGTACTCTCTCTTGGGATATGCCCTTTGTCTTAACATACCTCTCGCACTGGCTCCTGATGTATCAAGTGTCCATTCGCACTTGTGTATCAATAACATCCTGGCCGGGAACTCTTACTGTCTCTCCCCGGTGTCATGCTTGCATAATGTTTTGGAGTCGCGACATATATGTAGGATCTAAATAAATGCAACCTAATCCCTTTCGCCTTTTTCCCACATTCTTCCTTTACCATTCTATAGTTACCTGAACCACTTAACTCCGACTTAATACCACATCACCCAATACCCTTCTGTACCTGGGATAACTAAATTCCTTACGCATAGGGGTGACACCTAATGTAATTGGAACACATAGTCCCTTAAGCTTAACTTTTCTCACAATGCTTGCTTTAGGGAAGCGTCTTCTTGAATAAACTTTAAAGGTTATTCTTTTGTTTTCCATTCTATTATTGTCGGAACACTATCTCTGAAATTATCATGATGCCGACTATTATCAAATCTTCCGATCCCTAATTCATGTTCAGTTTATCTTGTTCACTAGCCCATAATGATTTCTATTACTCCGAGGGTCTAACTTAGCCTTCTGGTAATCATGTTTGAGTCACTAAGTCATTTCTCGAAATGAGGGTATGACTTTATGGCGTACACAGTTTTATTGTCTCAAGGCCTGTCACCTCTTGTCTTTTCCTTCACTCTTATCACCCATTTATCACATCTTACTCATACTGCTTCATTTACTCTCTTCTTATTATCCAGATAATATTTCTATCTATCACCTTATTTTGAAAACTTAAACAAAACATTCTTTCGCTTTTAGCTCCCTTTACTCCATCTACTAGATCTTTTGGCTGCCTAACATTCTCTCTTTACTAGGGACGGGAGCCATACTAAGGTAAATATTTATCCCTTCTTGGATTCTAGTGCCTATCTTCTGAATTTTTTGAATATTCTGTATTCATATCTAACTGCACTTATTCTAGAGTGCACTACCTAGGTGTCTCGCATGGAGAACTACTATCACATTTGCAATATCCTTAGGAAATGTCAGCTTATGCTAACAATTCATCCACCATTTTGGGTTACTCTAACCCCTGCTGGATCCTAATATCCCATCCTTATCTTATACTATATCCGTTAGCTCCCATAGGGAATAACTAAGATGGGTGTGACCAATTGTACCTACCTCTGTTACTGTTAAAGGTAACTCAAAATTCTTCTATTTCTCTGCCTGAGTTGTAAATACTGATATTCTTCACCTTGCTTCTTTTACTTATTGAAACTTGTTTCTACCTTCTAGTTCTCTTATTTCTTGTTTTTACCATACGTGGATAGACATTCATGCCTTAAAGCTACTTATCAAGAAGCTTACACGTTTTAGTACACACATGATTTGCCGAAGACCTCACATTTACTCATCACAAGTATGACGCAAAATCAAGTTCCTCTGACTCAACTCTTCCACAACAACATTCAATCTCTTACCAACTGTCTTTCTGGATGTACGTATCATTGTATTATGCATAAAATAGAATTTAAGAGTTTGAATTCATACAACTGAGCTCTACCACACGATCTAGAGTAAGATGAAAGAGTGACTGTCCTAAATACCATGTAGCCTCCTGCTTATATGTGTGGTGCATAACACACCCATAAACAAGACTCTACTATACACAACTTGTAGACTCCCTAGAACATAACTGCTATGATACCAAGTTTGTCATGACCCAAATCGGAGGGCCGTAACGGGCACCTGGTGCCTTACTCAACTGAGTACCAACGTAACATATCTTCCTTATTATATCATCATGGGTAAATAGGCCAGAAAGGTCGTCATGAGATAACCAGAATAAAACATAAGATAATACTCGACATAGGACGATCCAACATGATATACAAGCTTTATCAACTTACATATTTTCTAAGACCCATGAACGTACGATATAATAATAGGACACATGAGGGAATCAAGAACATAGGCACCCCTAGTGCTTCTACGAATAGAGATATTTATGAAAATTGTGTGTTTGCTTGTTTCGTTTGTATTATATGGATCATGCCAAAAGGAAAGAAGGGATAGCTTTAACATACCTTATCACAATCTTTCCAATCACCAAGTTGAACTCGCCTCTTCGTACCTTAAATCTACAACAATGATAATAATACTATCGTTAAGACACGAATGATGCAACTATCGTACAACGAATGACAAGCTTATTTTATATTAAAATGGACAACATCTCCCTTGTTTTCCTTTCTTTCCATAAGTCCATAAAAACAAAAAGAACACAAACAACCTTCAACTATATACCTTCAGCACCACAACACACCCAACCCAACAACACCAATCAATTTACACAACAACAAGTGCACAAATGTCACCAACGTAACTACTCTTTAACATGATGAGCGGCAAGCTTGGATTGGAACCAACCCCCAACTCATTTTCCCATCTCCTCTGTATGTACAACACCATCAACAGGTCCAGTATATAAACTTATATATTTACATGACATTCCAACCTTATATCCTTCATAAAAGTAGCATCAAACAGCCTCACAGGATATAACAACAACATGAACAACTTCTATGTATTGTGTGGTCGCTTCTTCTCCTAATTACAATATCATCAACATACTCAACATTATAACCAAGCCATTCCCCATGATTTCCAGCCATATGAAGTCATTATACAGCTCCAAAATAGTCCAATAAGAGACAACAACTTCTTATACCATTTCAATTGATACCTTGTAATTCTTCATCCAAATAAGTTAACCAACATATAGATAAGCTTAAGCAAAAGAAATAGGGTGTTATACATACCTTTAATATGAACAAACTCGAACCAAAGCTTTCCTTAGCTTACAAGCACCCTTAATGACATCACAACACCACATAGACTCTCTTCTTCACTTAGGCTAACTTTTGAGGTTAGGTTTATGTAAAAGCACCTTGCATTCGACTTGGAACCTTGGAGAACTGTGGAGGAGAGCTGGGTATATGATAGTGTCCAAGTGCTGGTGCTGCACACAACCACAAGAAGATTCATTTCAGCATTTATTCTTAACGAGTGAAACTGCAAACAAGGTGTGGAAGACTTTCCTACAGGCAGTAGGGTTTGTAGTAAATCTAATAGAGGTTCATCAAGTAATAAGAGCATGTTGGAATGCAAAATGTTGTCCTAAACTAAAGCCATTATTTCAAGCAGTTCCAGCAGTGATCACATGGGAACTTTGGAAGAGGAGAAATACAATGAAATATGGAGGTACAATATCCTGTAATAGGGTGCTTCATGAGGTGAACAAGACCCCATATTAACTTGCAAGAGTGAGGTATCCATGGCTATCAGGTAACCCCCTTTTATGACCAGAACTAATCAGATACTTTGAGGAATACAAGCCATATATTGTGGCTAAGAAAGTGACACGACAGCTTCCTAATGAAAGGTGGTTCAAGTGCAACAAAGATGGTGCATCAAAAGGTAATCCTGGACCAAGCTCATATGGCTATTGTGGGCGAGATCATATGGGTGATTAGTTTTCTGCTAAGGTAAGTGAAATATGAGTGGCAACCAATATCGTGGCAGAAGCAAAGGCTATTTGTGAGGGATGAGAATACTGTGTTGAAAGGAAACTACATCCATTGATTTTGGTGACTAATTCACTGGTGATGAGGAAGATAATTGATGGGGAATGGGAAACCCCATGGTGCATAGGCGCTGAAGTGAGGAAGCTCAAGCAAATAAGGAACAACTACAATCTTCTCGTTCAACATGTATTGAGGGAAGGGAACACTGTTGCAGATTATCTTGCTAACCTAGCTTTCTCTTTTGCAGGTACACTCATATTTTAGTCGTTTCATGACTTGCCAATTGCAGTAAAAATAACTGATCAACAATGACAAATCACAAATTCCTAACCTTCAGATTAGGATTGCAAAGAGAAGAGAACCTGATTGATGATCACAACATATAATGCTTTGCCTCTCTTTGCTTCATAAATCTACATTCATAATAGGCAAGAAAAGAATTTTAAGCCACACAGGCAAGGCAACCACAACAATCCTCAATTCAGCACCACCAAATGCAATAGGAAATCAATAATCCAATAATAGTCACCCGCCATTTTCTCACATCTCTCTCTTGTCCAACACTATTCCATCATAAACATGCAGCTACTGCAACCAATGGCCAACAACTTGCTCTTACCCTCCTATCTTACTCACATTGTTATTAGCATTGTTTGCTACCTTTACATGTGAAATACCCTAGGCACTTCCTTGTAGGGTGTAGCTAATCGGTTGGTTATAGTTGTCATTGCACAAACCAAAAACATTGTCGTTGAGCCACAACTTCTTCCATTCTACTGGGCTTACATACCCCAGGTACTTCTTTGACGGGTATAGCTATTTGGTTGGTTATAGATGTCTTAGCGCAAACCAATAACAATGTTTTTGAGATACTACTGCTTCAATCCTACTGGGTTTACATCCACCTCCTATCTTTCAACATAAATTTTATGGGGGTAGTTTGATGACTTAAAACAACAATACACCACCCAAGCAGACACCACAACCCTCCTACCTCACTTACAGCCCAACACTCTTCAATGATCCCATACCACACAAGAACCTGGGAGCACAAATTTCCTTCCTAACATTGTTTGCTACATTTTGCAGGTTCCAAAGACGGACTCAGATAACCAAGGCAATGGCATGGACTGATTTTCTACAGATACAACAACAGAACATCTTTTCACAGGATACTCAAGTACAACTCAATTTTTGGACAGTTTCTATAATGTATGCAAATATGTCATCTTGCAGTTGTATTAGCATTTTTGAATGCTCAGGCTGCGACTGTCATAGCACCATATAAATAGGCACAGTTCTTCAGATGTACCACAGTATGACGTGCTCAACTATGTCGAACACTGGAATCTGTAAGGCAAATCTTGGATGCATACATAATAGCTTCGATTGCCACTGAGCTCTAGTCAGTACTGCAACTCCAGTCCAACATGCCAAATGTGAAGACATGCAATTTTTGATTGTTCAGTGTATGCAGAGTATTGTATAAATTCCAAGTGGTATTGGGAAGTTCCCATTTCTTATTGCTTCATTACAGCAATACACCATGCATTACTGGCTTGGTTATAACTCCTAAAGCACAAAATCATAGCAACATATTAAGGATACTGCCTAATCAGTGCTGCTGTAGACTTATACATTTGGACCTTCTTTTGCTGCTGTTTGGGAAGTATTGCATGGTTGTGTGCTATCTTATCACTTCCTAATGGTATTAGCATGGCCACATGCTCATTCTGGGGGTGGTTTGACGACATACAACAATGATATACCAACTAAACAACAACCACACCCCCACTACCTCACTCATATCCCAAGCCTACTCATACAACTGGGAGCAGGAGCTCCCCTCCTAATTTGTTTGCTAAATGTTGCAGGTTCTAAAGATTTATTTGACTCAACATCTGCAACAGCTATTCTTCAAATGCACCAGCAAGATAATCAACTGCTGTTGTTGCTATTTTGATTCATACATTCTCTGGGAATACTTGGGTTGTCCTTACACATATTGAGCAGCTTATATTAAGGAGCGTTTGGCCAGCTACAGTGATGCTGCCACAACATCAAGACTATGGTGTCCATATAGCTTAACACTAAACTATGGTATATTATCGTTGGCTGGGCAGGGAAACTTTCTCCAGTTCAAAGACTGTTTGGATCATGCTTCTACCATATGCAAATTTACCTGACATTAGCTGGGCTTTTGGTCGCAAATTACCAATGAAAAATGGATCTCAAGCAAAGAAGTGGCAAATGCCTTTGTTCTGTATCAACAATACTGCTGAAATTCTTCAGCCCCAAAGTGAATATGTCCGAACTACTTTGATGTACATCTCGTAGATTTATACATACCTACTCCTTTGGATTGCAACAAATGGCGCATGGTGAGAGAATTATAGATGCTACAAAGAATTGTTTGCAACCGGTGTGTTAGTTCATTGTCGTCGGCAACAATTGGATGTTTCAGATTAATAGCTTAGTACTTTTCATTTATCATTATGCTACTGCTACATTGTATTTGGTAGCAATAGCCATGGGCTTTCTTTGTTTCATTTACTCTCTTTTACTTGAACATTGTGTAAGTTTGTCCCAGTATATATATATATTATATATATATATATATATATATATATATATATATATATATATATGAGCTTTTGGGTATGTTTACCCCATAGTATATTTACAAAAAAACAAAAAAAAAAAAACCTTGGAGAACTGCTAGAGATGTGTTGAGAGAGTTTGGGAATTGTCCTTGGTCGAAAATGACAAACAATTAGTCGTCCAACCCCTTTAAAATGTTTAAGGGTCATCCACTGTCTAAGTGGGTCCCATTCGAAGCTGCTTGCACGGTCTCGCAAAAAATATGAATATCTCTCTACTCCGATGTCGTACCGATGAATAGTTTAATGCATTAGAACTAGACTGTAGATCTTAAATTTGGTAAGTTTATCAACCCGTAATTCCAAGTATATTGGGAGAAAATCTCCGCTACATTTGACCTAATATTCAGCGCATTTATGTATGTAACTTGTGATGACCTTTGCCAACTTTTGATCAACAACTCGCTTGACTTCAAAACCTAAGACACGAATATCATACGACTAAAATAACTCATAACATAACTTTTCTTGTCATGTTAATTATCCTACTATCTCCTCAAAAGTGCATGTTATAACATTCCCAACTTGTCGACTTTCAACGAAACTTATTTTCTTCAATTCGCTTAGCTTCTAAACCTTCAACCCTCTTGGTACTTGTTATTCATGATATTATATATTTGTTACCTCCAAGGTAACATGATTAACTTATATTATGTACTTTTATATATAAACTCATTTCTGAACTTATATCGATTGACATACGATGTACACTCACGTATGAAAATATTTGGTGTAAGAAGAACGCACACACAAACATTAGGAGAAGAAAAAACAAGCACACATATACATATTTACATCCTCCACCCCACACTTTAAATTATGGCATGTCCCCATGACACACAAAGAAAAGGTATGAGGTAAAGGAATCTCCCCTGAATTGTTTCCATTTTTGAGAACTTATGAACTAAACCCCTAATTCTGAATTTGTTCCTTGTTTTTTCTCGTTGGGATTCTTTATGGAGCTCATTAGGCCAAAGTCCTAAAAAGATATTTTCAAGACTTGCTATTTTCTTTTTTTCTTGGCCTTATTTTGAGCTGATAATTGTTCGTGTAGGATTAGCCTCAACTGGTTTCTGCATTCTTTCAGAGGATCAATCCATGCATATTCCTGTAAATACCCAAAAATAAAATTCACACGATCAAAGTTAGAATAAGAAAAAAGAAGAAGAAAGGTCATGTGTATATTCGTCTAGTATGTCCAAGACCATTTGTTTCGCATTCTATTCTACTAAAGGTTGTAAATGTGGAAAGGTGGATGGGGGCTTGAACTCTTCTTCCATTACTTCACACTCAACCAAAACCTTATTTTCAATCATCTCAGTTGAATCGGAGTCCTCTTGCAAAGTAGAAATCTCTCTCTCTAGATGCTCATCCTCTTGGGTAGGCTCATTCTCTTAGGGTATCTTCCCCATATATCAACCATCACAATGCAATGAGCTTTTTGAAAGTATACTTACTACTTGACTCACTTGCGTTGTTAGGTTCTTAATGGCTTCAATATTTTTTATAAGTCATTCTTGATTTTGTATAAATCTTCCTTCGATACTATTCATGAACTTCTACATAAGCTCTTCTAAATATAATTTTCTTCTTGAGGTAGTTGTCTTACTTCGCTTTCATTCCAATCATAATAAGGGTATTCATCCCAACAAGAGTTATGATTTTGCTTATATGAAACCTCATACTTGTACGAACTAAAAATAGAGTGATATTATTCAAACGATGAACCGTAGGAAGATTACTTACCTACTTGACAGTCAACCCATAGATGATTTCCACTACATTTAAAACAAATGGCAGACTTGTCATAGTGTTAAACTGCCAACTTTGCAACCGTTTTCTTAGGATGGTTGTGTTCCATCTTCACAGCAATTAGAGTTCAATATCAAGAGTATTTTCTTCAAACCCTTCTCCCTAGCACATGTCAGGTGCTACAAAAAAACTCTTGAAGACAAGTTAACTAATAAAAAAATAAAAAGAAAAGAAAAATATAAATTCCCAAATTAGCACCAAAAACTATTTTGAACACTATTGATTGCCAATCCCCGGCAGATACACCAAAATTTGACTAGCGCAAAACACAACAAAAAATTAATGTTTGCTACACAAAGCTAGTATAATATAATTATCGTCTCCACAAGATTGGAATTAAACAATGTTCTTGTAATTTCTGGCTTAAACATTATTCAGGTTGATCAACACTTTGATTTGGGATGATTAATATTAAACTAACAAACTAAAATTAAAGCAATTAACAATTGATCACAGAGAACCAGAGAGTACAGCAATGGGTTATTATCAAGAAGAAGAATAATGGTTTTGACATGATAGGTACAAGACTGCTATTCTGAGATTGACACTGTTGTATATCACTCTTAAGGTTCTATCGATTCTCATGAATTCAATAGGTGATTAGCTTATACTTCCAATTTAGACTCCTCTCTCGATTAAGCCAACAATGAAAGAGATAACAATAACTTCAACTAAGGATAATCAACTACGGAAGAGATACATGGCAATGAAAGAGTTAACAACTTCAATTAAGGCATATAAGAGTATATTTGGACATAAAGGGGTGGCACATGAATTAATCAACTTCAAATAAGACATGTAAGGGTAAATTTAGCAATGAAGGATTTGACATTATAAGACAACTTCATTTTAATGTACATAAGAACCTTAGATTCTAAGCCGGTCAAATTTTCACATATAAGTCGTGTACACACTGGTCACCTTGTGTACACATCTTTTACGTAGTTCAAATAGTGCAAAAAAATCGATTCCTATGGGGTAGCTCCCCCACACAACGTTAGGCAAGATACTTACCTCAAAAGCCCGCAATAAACACTCTAAAATAATTTTTCCTTTACAATTCACCTCTGCTCCGCTTAAATCTAACAAAAATCTACTCCATAACATGAAATAATACAAGAGGAATCAATTCCAATAATTAATGCTATGATCTTTACATAATTTCTCAAAACTCAACAAAAGCCTACCCCGGGGCCCGCCGGTCAAAACTGGGGTCCAACGGTAGATTCCGACTACCCATGACCTCACGAGTTCATATATGCGATTAGTTTCAGAATCCGAGTCCAAATCAACTCTCAAAACACGAATTCACTATGATTCTCATGATTTCGATGTTAAAATCTATGATATATTGATGTAATATGATTAGAATCACTTACCCAGAGTTCGTAGATGAAAATCCCTCTTCAAAATCGCAGACTACCTAGTCTAGGGTTCCAAAATATGAAAATGAGACCAAAAATCCCGTCCCTCAACTTTTTGTCCAGTCGCAAATGTCGCAAATGCGACCTGGGGTTCGCAAATGCGAACCCCGCAAATGCGAAGAATCCATCGCAAAAGCGAAGTCCTCACATCCCTGCTACAGTCTCAAATGCGACATAATTTTCCCAAATGCGAATAGTAGACACCTCGCAAATGCGATAAAGCTCACCCAGCACCACCTTCGCAAATGTGAACTCTGTGTTCGCAAATGCGGACCTAGCAGACTTAGCTATACGTCAAAAATTTGACCTCCCACCTCGCATTTGCAAGGCTTGTAGTACCAGATCATGCCAGCAATACTAAAACTCTTCCAAACACCCCGAAATGTGTTTGAAACTCACCCGAGCCCTCGGGGCTCCAAACAAGACATCAACACAATTCTAAAATCATAACACAAACTTACTCGTGCGATTAAATCATCAGAATAACATCCAAAATCATGAATCGGACCTTTAAAACACATAAAATCAACATGAAACTCAATAACTTCTAAAAACATAACCGCACGTCCGATTCCAATCAAATCAACTAGGAATGACACCAAACTTTGCGGACAAGTTCCAAATGAATAAACAAACATATTCCAAGTCCAGAAATAGAAATCCAAACATAATAGATTTTAAGTCAACCTACAGTCAAACATATCTAAATTCAAAGCCTTTAAATTTCTAACTTTCGGCAAAACAACACCAATCAACCTACGGACTTCTAAAATCAATTCGGGGCATACGCCTAAGTCCAAAATTATGAAACGAGCCTATCAGAGCCATCAAAACACTGTTCTGGGATAGTTTTCACAAAAGTCAAACCTCGTTTAGTATTTTTTAACTTAAGCTTCTAAAGCGAGAATCACCCACCCAAATTCATCCCGAAACATCCGAAATTCTAATACGACCATGAACACAAGTCATAATACTCAATATGAAGCTACTCAAAACCTCGAACCACTGAACGGATTGCTAAAGCTGAAAAATGACCGGCTGGGTCGTTACATGAAGTTGCCAAGCGAAGGTAAGTCTCTTGTAAATCCTTGTAAGAGGGAATTCTCCCCATTGGTGATCTATTTGCTACTTGATTCATGGTTTAGGAATATGCAAGGTGATGAGCGTATATACATATCTAGGTGTTGACCGCATCCGGTACTGTTGAATTAAACTGTTCTTTGTTGACTTATGTGAAGTAGTTATCCATATTTAATTGATTCTATGGCCTAATTGCCCCATGATTATTAACATGAATAATCTAGAACATGTTAAATAGCTTAGTGAGTCATTGTGTTAATTTGAGTTACATGATTTTCCATAGCCATCTTTAGCTATATGAGTTGTTTATTCGCATTCTTATTATCATATACAATGCCATTTTATTACATCATTTCATATACATATGCATGAGTTCGAAAGTTGGACGTTATGGTAATATTGAGGAATTTGGCTCTAAGGACAATATGAGCGAATATTGGTTATTCATTATTGATGGTATTATGATTTGAACGGGTTGCATGCCAAAATGATTGATTTATGATATTATGATTGGAACGGGTTGCACGCTGAAACATTTGATTGATGATCATTAATTATAAAATGATAGACGTTAGGATATAGATGCCTCCCTCCGGAGTTAAGTGATTACCCATGTTACCTTGGAAACTGTGAGCATAGGCACCCATGATTCTTTTGGTTCTTGTTGGACACATGGCATGTGGCAGGCACATGGATTTGTGTTGCTTGATGTTGATATTGGATCAGGGGCATAAATTTGAAGCTTAGACTCATCCATTGGCTCGTATATATATTGATATTGGACCAAGGGAATGCATTTGAAGCTTATACTCACGCATTGGCTCTTATACATGTTGATATTGGATCAGCGACATGCATTAGCTTAGACTCATGTATTGGCTCTTATACACATTGATATTTAGATCCTAAGTGTCACGCCCCGAAATCGGGGAGCGCGACCGGCGCTCAACCGAATGAACCTGGCCAAGCAAGCTTATTAGATTTCCTTCTACCCAAACTCATCCATGAATAGAGAGGAGATGTACTCCATTAATGAAGCATTGAAAAGATTTCATTAACAACTCCCATTTCATTTCCATTAGCAGCTTCATTCATAATTTCCAAAATATTACAAGTTTATAGATATAATGAAAAACATATTTGCCTAATATCAACATTTCTAGTTCAATTCCCAACATTCGACTACCACCCACAACCTGTCTACGGAGCCTCCAAGTACAACACAAGAGTAGTATGGAAGTACCGGCAACAAGGCCCCGGCTATACCTCAAAACACAATGTACAACTCAAATGAAATCAAGTCCGGAATAGAGTAGGGCTTACCAAAACCTGCTGAATAGAGAGTGACTGCTAATGAGGACCAAAGTTGACCGCTGATGAACCACTTGCATCCATTGAAGATGCAGCGCCCCCGGTAAAAGGGACGTTAGTACGTATGGAATAGTACTAGTATTGTAAACCTAACTGTCCACTTTCAAAATAGAATGCCAATCTAAGAGAGGGAAAACCATAGAAACAACAATCAACAATCAATGATATCCAATTTTCAAGTTAAAACATATTAATTTCCAAAATACGAAGATAATATTATTTTTGGTTGGGAGATCTTTAGCACCGATATACCACTATTCACAATATCACCATTGAAACAACAATCAACAATCAATGATATCCAATTTCAAAGTTAAAACATATTACTTTCCAAAGTACGAAGATGATATTATTTTTGGTTAGGAGATCTTTAGCACCGGCATACCACTGTTCACAATATCACTGTTCACAATACCAATGTTCACAATACTAATATTTATAATACCAATACCACCGTACTTTTAGCACGGAGTCCGATCACGACCCGATCGGCTAGGCCATCTCATTAGAGACATCAACCACCATCACTCCTAATACCAATATCACCGTACTTTTAGCACGGAGTCCGATCACGACCCGATCGGCTAGGACATCTCATTAGAATGTCGTGTGGATCGACATCATCACTTTCTATAAATCAACCTTATCCCAATTAAGGGGAGTAATTTTATCATATCAATATCCTCCCAAATAAGGGGAATAATTACAATCCACTCATACACCGACACGTGTAGTTTCGGGGTTAGGTTATTTCAACCTACCCTTCCTCGGTGACTATCGATATTCCCAAATGTATTTTTGATTTTCTTACAAAGGAAACAACAATACAAATTCATTTACCTCATAACCTTTCATTATCGTATATAGCCTCATTGGAACTTTCAACATCATTATTCCATTGACTCTCTTGGCCATACCTATGACTCTCCATCAATGGCATAATGGTCGTATTTCATATTCCACACATTCATTTCTTTTTTTCTCATGGATCATCATCATAAATATCAACAAATAGAATATTCCGGAAATCACAACTTTAGGTTCATTAGTAATGAAGACTTTAAACACAATGGATTTTTTCCAAGGAATGGAGTAAAATGATTGGCAATCAAAGCACAAGTTAAAATCATAAACGTGTAACACACCATTTCAACTCATGATTATGTAAGAGCTCAAAACATGTTGGAAATACCTACCAAGCATAGCATTAGTTAGAACAACCATATTTGGTCATGACTTGAGTACATAAGCTTTTAGACAATTCTATTTTCGAAGTCAATTTTGGAACAGTTGAATCAAAGCTCATTTCATAATCTTTCTCACATCATTTTATTTTATTGGCACTAGTGGCAACAGGTATAACTTTCACTATTGGCACGTTGGGCACACTTTATATCCCCAATTCACTTATTTCACTTCCAACCATCTTTATAGATTATCAACAATAAGACATTTCCAATCAAGACTTTAGGTACACATATGAGAAATTAAGAGTCTTAAGCATATTGAGTTTTCTCACACAATTTGGCATCATAACCTTCATTTGAAACACAACTCAAAGACATAGCATTTTAATACACATATCATTCTTGAAAACATTCCCAAAAGATGACATAATGTAATAGGAACATTCGGAACACATTTTGAATACATTATTCTCGACACTTTACTTATTCGGGACAATCAAATTTATTGGGAAAAACTCGAAACATTAGAATAATGAGCTTGAACCAGCCATACTTGAAACTTACGAGAATATTATAGAATTCAATTCTAAGAGAGTAGTTTAGCCAACATACCTCGCATTGAACTTTTCTTAAATTACTACAACATTCCAAAAATTCTAGCAATTCCAATCTATTTTGAGACATAACAAAATTGAACCGTAATTAGGAAGATATTCATGGTCTCAACTCATTTGAGCATTTTGTCAAACACTAGGTGTGCAAATTTAACTACAGATTCTTCTACAAGATTTTCTTCACTCCACAACCCAATCATTACTTATTTGAGCTCAACAATCTTCCCACAAACCTTATTAGTACAAGCATGTATAAATAATACTCTTACACCCAAGAATCATACTCCCAATCACCCATCTTTTACCCCAAACTCAAAATTGAAGAACAGGGGTTTGAATCTTACCTCTTAGATGAAGATCTTGTTATTGGCTTCCTTGATTCTTGAAGATTGGCGCAAGATTGGATGATTAGAAGGTTAGGTTTCCTCCTTCTCTCTCTAAAATGCTCTTACCTCTCTCTCTAAAACCCTCAGAAAAACACCCTAAAATAAGCTCTAAAGGCTATTTATCAAAATGGGGGCGGGTTATGAAAATAGAAAAATTAACCCTCCGAAATCAGATCGGTGGTCGCATAATGGACCGCAGAATGGGTATGCGGGTCGTACAATTGACCGCAAGACTGGTGCCCAAATCTGGGCTGCACTGGTCCGTTCTGCGACTAGTTTTGCAGTCGCATAACCACTTTTGCGATCGCCTAATCACTTTTGCGATTGCAGAATTGGCCGCAGAATCACCTTCTGCGAGCCTTTGGTAATTAGGTCATAACTTTTTGTAGGAGTGTCACAATGACAAGTGGTTTGAAGAGTTAGAATGTAGACTCAAATATATTTAATTTGATAGGTCATCCATCACATAACTTCTTACATATATGTAAATATGCATATCCAAAGTTCGGTCTTATGCGTACCCATTCGTAACTTTAGTCTATCATGAAATTTCCAACTTGACTTGGACTTAAGGCTCACCTTAGATCCCACATCACTTATAATATGCCTCGTATACTTATTATCATATCCAATTGATATCCATTATATTAATAGTCCTTGTCTATACACAAAATAATATAATATGCGCACATCAACTTTCTTACTAGCGCTCAAGTACTTCGAAAGTTTCCGGGGTGTTACATTAAGTATGCATATGTACATATCTATGAATCATATAGTGATTTGATATTATTGTTGTTGACATGAATAATGTCTTGGTATGAGGATCGAGGTATTGATATCTTAATTGATCTTTTTATCTATTAAGCATGGCTAAATTTTGTGCAACGTGTGTTTCTTTAAGCTGTCGTATTCATTTGATGATAGCATGCTTATTTTGGTATTTTAGTTATGCTTTACCTGATTATTGGATTAATAGTGACTGTCAATGTCAACCCTTCGCTACTACTTCTTCGAGGCTAGACTTGATACTTACTGAGTACCTAGGTTTTGTACTCACATAACACTTGTAACGACCCGACCGGTCTTTTTGAGCACTAGCACGATGTTTGGTGATTTGGGGCCTTGAGTAGCTTCACTTTATGTATTATGACTTGCACGTGTGGTTGGGTTTACAGGAGTTTGGAGTTTATTTGGAAGGATAATTCTCAGTTCAGAAGCTTTATGTTGAAAGAGTTCACCATGATTTTACTTTTAAGTAAACGACCTCAAAATCGGAATTTGAAATTTTCAATATGATGATTTTGGACTTGGGCGTATGTTCGGATTTAGTTCTGGGTGGACAGAGAGCATTCCAGTGCTTATTGTGGAAATTTTGCATTTTGAGGTTTTTAGAATTTCTTAAGTTTGATTTGAAGTGGACTTTGGTATTACTGATGTTCATTTTGGATTCACAGACTGGGAATAGGTTCGTATCATGTTTTGTGACTTGTACTCAAAATTTGCCGTCATTCCGGAATGTTTAAGTATGATTCGGATGCATTCGGCGAAGTTTGGATGTTTGAAAGTTAAAAAGAAGGAACGTGATCATTGATTCGTGGTTTTGATGTTAATCGTGATGTTTCGAGCCTTTAGATAAGTTTGGGTAAGGTATTAGGACTTGTTGGTTTGATTGGACGAGGTCCTTGAGGGCCTCGGGGTGGTTTCAGACTATTTTTCCTTGTTTTGGAACTGCTGGTGCTGGTGTTGTTATTCGCGAATGTGAAGGGATGCACGCGTTCGTGAAGAATGATTTACAAAAGCCAGAATTTTATCCAACGCGTTCGCGATAGGGGAATTGTGTTCGGAAAGGTGTGGGTCTGAGGTGAAATGCGTTCGCGTTCGCGGTGGAGTGGTCGCGTCCGCGTTGAGGTAGCCTGGTGAAGCATCGCGTTCATGAGCCTTGTCTTGAGTTCACAAAGAGGAGTTTTGGAGCTGGAACATGTTGTGCTTCGAGAACGCGAGGCCACAGGCATGTGCAGACTTGTTTCAATTCGGGACTTAGCTCTCATTTCTCTCATTTTCCACTTGGGTGGCTGAATTTAGGGAGCTAGTTTGAGGAGATTTTCATCAAGCAACACAAGGTAAGTGATTCCCACTTGTTGTAAGTTAAATACATGAATTATGTAAGGATTTAAACATGGAATTTTGTATAAATTGTGAGATTTTGAATGAAAACCTAGAATTTGGTATTTTTGGATTTCGACACGAATTGGACATGAAATTAGGGATAAATTATATATTTAAGTTCATGGTGTTATGTCATGACCGAAAATCCGAAGCTATCGTGATGGCGCCTATCGTGGTACTAGGCAAGCCGACATTTATGAAATAACTCCAACACTTAACGAAAAACGTATTTAAAATAGTTTAAATGATAACAACTTCCCATAAACAGGATAGAAATCCAAAATACAACGCGGAAATTCCCAACATCGGGGTGTCACTGAGTACATGAGCATCTATACATCACAAGTCCGAAAAATACTGTCTATGAAAATCTGAAACCAAATACAATAAGTGGAAAGATAGTGAAGGAGAAACAAGGTCTGCGAAACGCCAGCAGCTACCTCGAATTCTCCAAAAGATCAACTGTGCGCGGAAATCAACACCCACTGTGTCCGGGAACACCTAGATCTGCACACGAAGTGCAGGGCATAGTATGAGTACAACCAACTCAGCAAGTAACAATACTAAATAAATAACTAAAAGTAGTGACATGTTTCACAGTTATAGTTCAATTAAAGTGATTTCAACATAAGAAAGTAGGCATGCTCTCAAGTTCGATAAATTAGATCAACAGTTATTTCATGACCAGTTCAAGTGAAACAGAGTGTAATATCTTTCAAAAATTTCAAACAATGATACATGGCAGTTAATGCAAAAATAATGAAATCAAATGCATCCTCTCAGGCCACAGTCACTCAGTCCTCCCATTCACTCAACACTCAGCACTCGGCACTCACACTCAGTAGGTACCTGCTCTCACTAGGGGTGTGTGCAGACTCCGGAGGGGCTCCTTCAACCCAAGCGCTATAATCTACACGAAAAAATCACGTGTTGCACAAACAACTCACATGCTATAATATAATATCTGGATCCGCACAGACAACTCACGTGCTATAGTATAATATCTCTATCCGCACGAACAACTCACGTGCTATAATATAATAACTCACAATCAGCCCCTTGGCCTCACTCAATCATCAACCTCTCTAGTTTCTCGGGCTCTCATAAATCATAATAAGCAGCCCATATAGCAATGATATGATGCATCAAAAATGAACAATAGAGACTGAGATGTAATACACAAATAAACTGTGACTCAGTACAACAGCAATTTAGTAGATAATTCAACATGTACACGACCTCTGTGGGTCCCTACTATGCCAACACATGGTCTAAACATGACTTGTGGTTCATTTTCTCTAATACATGGAGAATGCATAGATAACGACAAATTATACAACTACACGGTTCCACGGAATTTGACCAAGTCGCAATTTCTACGGTGCACGCCCACACGCCCGTCACCTAGTACGTGCGTCGCCTCAAAACCAAATACATGACACGTAATATGGGGTTTTGTACCCTCAGAGCCAAATTTAGAACTGTTACTTACCTCAATACGAGCAAGTCTCTACTCCAACACACCTTTGCCTCGAGAAACAGCCTCTGAATGCCTCGAATCTATGGGCTAAGGGAATAACTACATAAGAAAATGCTAAGTTATTAATCAAAATCAAAAATTGACTCAAAAGCTGGCCCCTAGGCCCACGTCTCGAAATTCGATAAAAGTCACAAAACTTGAAAGCCCACATAACCACAAGTCACCCATGCCAAATTTATCAAAAATCTACACCAAATCGTCCCCAAAATCCCCAAATCAAACTCTCCAAAACCCTAGCCTTGAACTCCCAATTTACACCTTAAATACACACCAACTAGATTGGAAAATCAATGGGGAAGCAATATTGTTGATCCAAAATAAGCACAAGGGACCTCAAGAATCCCCTCAATAACCCTCTCAAAAATCGCCTAAACCGTGCTTGAAATGAAGTCAAAATTGTGAACCCTTGTTTTTAACAGTCTGCCCAGGCTTTTCGCACATGCGGACGTATATTCGCACTTGCGGAACCGCTTCTGTGGTCAATTCCCCGCTTCTGAGGAAGTCACTTAAATTCCTCAGACCTGCATTTGCGCTCCATGTTACGCACCTGCGGCCTTGCATCCGCTTCTACGAAAATAAGACTCTCTCTCAATTTTGCATCTGCGGAGCCTCGTTCGCACATGCGGGCTTGCAGATGCGGTAAATTCCTCGCAGTTGTGCCCTGCCTAGGCCATCCCAACTCCAGTTCTATGTATACCCAACCGCATCTGCGGCATCACAGGTGCGGAAATGACCTCGGACCTGCTACCTCTGCTCACCTCCTCCCCGGCTACTTTTGCGATTCACCTCTTGCTTCTGCAAGGTCACACCTGCAATCCCCACTCTGCATGTGTGATTACACCAGAAGCTGGTGAGCTTCAACACTTCCCTCAAACTTCAAATCGATCCGTTAACCATCCGAAATCAACCTGAATCCTCTGGGACCTCAACAAAACATACCAACAGGTCCTAAAACATGATAAGAACTTAGTCGAGCCCCCAAACCATCTCGAAAACCTTCAAAAACATGAATCGCTCATAGATTCAAGCCTAATGAACTTTAAACTTCCAATTTCGACAAACGATGCCAAAACCTATCAAATCACATCCGATGGACCCAAATTTTGCACACAAGTCACAAATGACATTACGAACCTACTCCAACTTTTGGAATCGGAATCTGACCCCGATATCAAAAAGTCCACTCCCGGTCAAACTTTCCAAAAATCCCAACTTTTGCCATTTCAAGCCTAATTCCACCACAGACCTCTAAATTACAGTCCGGACAAGCTCCTAAGTCCAAAATCACCCAACGAAGCTAACGGAACCATTAAAACTCCGTTCTATAGTTCTTTACTCAAAGATCAACATCCGGTCAATCACTTTATCTTAAGCTTTCAACCTCGAGACTAAGTGTCTCATTTCATTCTAAATTCACACCGGACACAAACCGACTACTCCGAAAAGTCACATAAAGGTTATAAAGTACAAAAGGAGCAGTAAATGGGGGAACGGAGCTACAATTTTCAAAATGACCGGCCAGGTCGTTACATGTTATGGGTAATGTTTATCTTCAAAAAAATTTGGAATCCGGGCACGTGGGCTAGGGGTTGACTTAGTTGACTTTTTGAGCGGAGTTGGGAATTGTTATAATTGTTGAATCACGAGTGTTGGAGTATATGTTGATTGGTTAGCACGTTGTTTGATTAGTTTTGGATCATTCGACATCGGTATGGGGTGTTAGAGAGGCATTGGAGCCGATTATGGATTTTTGGAGCGAGGTAAGTCTCCTGTCTAACCTTGTGAGGGGAAAATTATCCCATAGGTGATGTATTGTTATGTGCTATTTGTTGTGGGCGATACGTACGTACGAGGTGACGATAATCCTTACGTAGCTAAAATCATGCTTATGTCTGGGTAGACTTAGGACTATATCATGCAATATTTGTATTAGTTGAACTCAACTTGTTAGTTTAATTACCCAAACCTATGAATGTAATTTGATTAGTGATCATGTTTGGTCGAATCTTGTTACCTTGAGTTGTTTGGTAGGATATCCAATTGCTGGTAACAATCATGCTTCTTTTATGCTCCTATTCTTGTGTTGCAAACATGTGACATATAATTCGATAAGTTTCTTCCTTTCCTATGGATCAGGTCGAACGCCTCGACAGTATATTGAGATGCATCTATGGTTCACACCGGTCGACCCTCGGCAGTGTACACATTATTCTGAATCGGGTTGTATGAACTCGGCATAACTCGTGCGTAATACCGCTCGAGCTTTGATTATTCATAAGGTTCCTCTTTTGATTGGGATCTGGCTGTTATATGAGATTCCTTATTTGTTGAAATAGAGCTTGATATCACTTACCCGTTTGAGATTCCTTATTTGTTAATATAATTTTATTTGTTGTGATAGTAAACGAGATTTGAGAAATTTATGATGTCATCGAGTTGGAGGATTATGTTAGTTATAGTTCTTGTTTTCACTGTTTAATTACCATGTTTTATACTTGTTTACTTTCTACTTTACTTGATTTATTGGACACTAGTAAGCGTTGATGTCGACCCTCGTCACTACTTCTCCGGGGTTAGGCAGATACTTACTGGGTACGCCATGATTTACGTATTCAGGCCACACTTCTGCACTTATTGTGCATGTATATATATTTCTAGTGGTCTTTTGGGCGTAAAGGTACAACTATTGTGGGGACTTTACGGTGAGCTGCTTCCCTTGTTACGAACCGCAACATACGGGGTCTCCATCATAACTATTTACATTATCTTGTCTATCTTGTTTTCCAGACAAATGTTGTATTATTATTGTATCTTCTAGTAGATGCCCATGCACTTGTAACACCAGGTTTTGGGATATTCTAGTAGATGTTAATTGTTTTACATTAATATTGTCATCTTTTTAGTTTATATCTTACAAATATTGTATGTATCCATGATTTTAAATGCATTAATTTCTTTATTTAATAAAACTTATAATTAAAATGAATAATTATTTAGATAGTTCACCGTTTGCTTGCATAACGGCGACGTTGGGTGCCATCACGACCTATAGTGGGTTTTGGGTCGTGACAGCTTGGTATCAGAGCTCTAGGTTCACTTGGGTCTCATGAGTCATCAGCAGTTCTATTAGAGTCTTGCGGATCGGTACGGAGATGTTTGTACTTATCTTCGAGAGGTTACAGGGCTGTTAGGAAAACTTTCCTTCTTGATTCCTCGTCGTGCGGTTTAATTTCACTAAAGCTTATGACTTCATTTAATTCCTACTTATTCTTATACGATGTTGAGCACCTGTTATCAATTGGGCATCAAAGAGTTGTAGTGGTGTTGCAGAATGTTTTTCCCTACGCATTTGGGCGGGCTATATTCATCGCCTTGTGAAAGGGTATTCTGTCGTGTCAACTCAGTGGTAGTGTTGTCTACGGTTCGTGGCAATGGACAATGTATTGTGACGTTCATGCATTGTTATCGCACTGTGAAGGTGTAAATGGTAGGATGCTTAAATTTGTGTCATGACAGTGAATGGCTTGAGAGAAAGATTATTCGGTTCATGGTTTAGAGGTTTGGTATTCAATTCCATTAGAGGAGAGGGATTTGGACTATGGATGTTCAGTCTTCGATTGACGGAGTAGCGAGATCAAATATTTTCGAACTTGGTGTAATTCTTGTGTGTACTGTTCTGTCACCGTCCTTGTTTGAATATATTAAGGCTCGTTGGTGTGATGGTCTTCATTGATTTTCCTTTGGGGAAGGGTGTTGTGTAGTGGTTCCTAAGAAGCGGTTATCAGAGATGGCAGTGTGTGGCGGCTTCATGGTTAAATCAGTTCTTCTAACATTTATGGCTCGAGAAAGATGATCTTTATGGAGGCTTAGAGTTGGTGGCAATTTATCAGTTCGGGTGATACAAATATAGATTATGATGGAGGCAGTATTTTGGTAGCGAATGAGGAGGAGTGACATGGTGGGAGGTGTCTCGCGGTGGTTGAATTGCTAGCAGGTCGAGTATGAGCAGCAGAGGTCGAGTAATTCGCTTCAAAAGATGGTTAACTAAGAGTGAGAATGTTAGCGTATCATATGGATATTATAGTGGGATAGCCACATACATTGAGAAAGCTTGGTGTGATTATGGTCATGGTGAACAATGGACTAAGTCTGTGTATTTCATTTGAAATGGCGGCTTCTGTGCTTCAGATGTTTGGATATGACAGAAAGCACTTGCTTGGGGTGTAGTATGACTTCTAGTTTTGAATGCATCGCTGGACCTTCATTTGATGTTAATAAAAATGAAAAGGTTCTTACGGCTGGTGCGCGAGTATGGGCTCAGCAGGATTGACTGATTTTGTGGTAGTTTTAATCAGAACAATGTCGTTGGAAGATGTCGATATGGGGTTACACAGTTGGGCTATCTCCTGTGACGTGTTAGGAGTTGTGTGATTTCTAGTAAGGATCCTATGAAGAATTCTATTCTCTATCCAACATGAAGTATGTGCTACGATGTGAGCTGGGCTCACTTGAAGAAGATGGTGTAACGGTCAAGGGGTCAAATGTGCATTTGGGGATAATAATTCGAGATATGTTATGAAAAGTTTAACAAGAGATTGCGAAGGACTTGGCGGAGTGACGGTGCAAAATCATGGTAACCGAGAAGAAGGAGTCATTTTGATTTATGGATTTATTTGAATATGGCTTAAAGTTTAGTGGGGGAGCCTACTGACTACTATTGGTTCGCGTGGTTATGTGCCTTGGCAGTATCGGGTTATCGGTACGTTGGCGTATTAGTTATGACTAAAGGAAGAAAACAACACCGATAAGTCGAGCAAGGAATTTGATGGTTGTATGCTACAATTTCACCTTATTGATGTGGGGAGTTTGTGAAATGGCCCGGATTTGATACTTCTTCATGAAGGTAACGTTCAAGGAAAGAGAGTCATTTGATTGCTTCTTTTGGGGTATTCGTGTGCTAACAGAGCACTGGTTGCCAGCTATATATATTCAGGATCAGGTCAGAGTGGGCGACTCTTAACAATGGTTCTAGTGGGCTCAAGAGTTTAAGTGTGGTGCCTTAGGATTTTCGGGTTCGTTATGTGGCTGAGGATTGGGTTTTGCAGCACAATGTGAAGGGTACTCGGAGAATTCTATGTTATCATCAGGTCTACGGTGCAATGTCAAAGAAATGGGAGAAACAACTTCGAATTCGCAGAAGGTCTTTCAGAACGGGTGTATCAGTTGGAGATACTTTTGAGTGCATGAGGAGGGTATAAAATGGCTCATGGGCATTGAGAAGACGTGTTCTTGTGATTTGGGTCACTCGGGATGAGTGTTGTTTGAGGTCCGTTGTGTGTTTGCATAGAGCAATTATTTCGAAGGCAAGTCAAGTGTAAATAGAAATAAGTTGAGTCAGTTAGTAGTGGTTTGAATCACCATCGTTGTGGAAACGATTGGTTCTTTCAATGTGGTAAGGCTATTCAGGTGATTTGTAGTTGTACGTGCAGGCTGTCATCGTAAATTGATTAATTTTGAGGTATTTGATTCTGATTTCTTTGTTACGTGTAAGTGGATCCCGAAAGAGTTATGGCAGTTTAGACCACGACTTGAGATTTGAATTTTCTACAGTTATCAGAATTTGGGTGCGTGTTGCAATCGTTCTTCTGAAATAAGTTATGTGAATGGTTTCTAGCTGATGAAGTGTTTACTCTACTAGTGGTTCATGGGTTGTGATGAAATTCATGTACTCTCGCGTAGTATCATGATAGGTGCAGTGAGCGGTATGGAAATTTGAAGTTTAGGATCAAGGTTGCGATTTGATTTTGATAAGAATGTCAGGAGCTTGGAGGAGCGGGGGAAGATTTTTGATGTTCAGTGTATGCTGGCACCATTTTGTGTTGCCTGAGAATGGTGTTCTGTGAAGGAGGCAGTGTGTATTCATTAACAGATTCTTGATTTGCATCACAGTAATAGTATGTTTGGTAGCCACGGATGTGCCTATTTTGCTACCTGGTCCGGAAGGGTTGGGAGTATCTCTCATGGGACGACTAGGTAAGTGTGTCGTGTCAGTCATTTAAATGGTAGAGAATGAAATCAGGTATGAAGATTCTGGTATTGTCGCTGATTGGAGAGTTTATGTATGAGAAAAGCTCTATTCCTTTCATTGTGGATTGTGGAATATTGTTCCGGATTTGACGGTTGATCGTATGTGTCATGAATAGAGTCATTGTGGATCTTTGAAAGGTTATTGGCCTATTATAGGATGATCGGTATCGGCTTGAGGTAAATTGGTAGGCCAATGTGAATGTGTATTCTACACCAGATCAGACATGCTTATTCAATATAGCATTGCTTATGGATAAGTCTTCAGGCGTAGTGGATGTTATTCCTGTTGCCGTCTATTTCATGTGTTACTCTCTTATGCCATGTGGGTTATGAGACGTCTTGATTATTCACACATGTGTTGTGACCCTGTATAGTTGTGGTATTATATGAGCGAGATGGCTCTCGATATGTTGGTTTTTTGATGCACCTTAGTCGTGCTTGGCTTTTGTAGCGCATGACGCTATTCGACTCCCCAAGGTTGTTGTTATGCACTTGGCATGCTTGTGGTTGATATTCGGGTATTTCGTGGGTATGAGCATTTTGGCTCGGTAGGTATCTCCTTATTGATTATTATGTGTTGATTGGGTGGCATGCCGCCACGGGTATGATGTTTAGATTGGGTTGTATTCCGCAATAGTGAGATGGTGAGTACGGTTCCTTGTACTTAGTTTGTGTGTTTTGTTTCTCACCCTTGTGATATATCATACCATTTGTCTGGTTGATTTGAATGTTATGCGGGCTGGGTAGTTCTTTGCCATAGCCCGTTCTTCCTTATTGGTCATGTTCGAGTTGTCGCTTGTTGGCGCATTGATGTCGTCGTATGAGGTTTCAGACGTCATATGAGGTTTCAGACGGTGTTTGAGGTGGCTTATTTCCCGAGCAGCTTGTACTGGGTGAGACGAGGTTGTTGAACCTTGAATCATTGTAATCGGATTTATATGATGTATATTAGAAGGAAAATGTCACTAATTAGTTCAGAATAAGGCAATGGTTCCTGTCAAGCGGAGAGACTCCATGGGTTATTGAATTGGCAAGTGGTTTTCTACGCATCTATTTCATCGTTGCAGTATTACGAGAGTTGGAACATGACTTGTATGTGTTATGAGATATATTACAGGCAGCGGATTGGTGAATTTGCAGTTGTTGCGGTTGGAGGAAGTTACTTTGGCAAATGAGTTATGCGGTGCATCGTATGATTTCAGCATGGATGCATAGATCATGTTTTGGTTCAACGTGTCGAGATTGATATGGTGTTCATGTTTTGGAATCAGGCCTAGTAGAAAATTTTGGATGTTTGAATTTTGATCTAAGGCTTGAGGGCTAAGGTAACTAGATGGATCTTCAGTCTAGCTCGAGCTAATGTGCTCATATGGGTTGTGGTGGCACGGGTAGGTGCACGAGGTGTTAAATGGTGAATCTGGACAACTTATGTATGGCACATTCGAGGATGAACGTATGTTTAAGTGGGGGAGAACGGCCGGTCATTTTGAGCTATGGCATGTCGTTCGGTGGTTTGAGGCCTTGAGTAGCTTCACTTTATGTATTATGACTTGCACGTGTGGTTGGTTTCGGTTTTCGAGGAGTTAGAAGTTGATTTGGAAGGACAATTCTCAATTCGGAAGCTTTAAGTTAAAAGAGCTGACCATGGTCTGACTTTTGAGTAAATGACCTCGGAATCAAGATTTGAAGATTCCAATAGGTTCGTATGATGATTTTGGACTTAGGCATATGTTCGTATCGAGTTTTCGGTGGACCGGCAACATTTCAGCGTTTATTGTGGAATGTTGGCATTTTGAAGGTTGTAGAATTTCCTAAGTTTAATTTGAAGTGGACTTTTGTGTTAATGATGTCCGTTTGGGATTCTGAGACTGGGAATAGGCTCGTATCGTGATTTGTGACTTGTACGCCATGTTTGGCGTCATTCTGGAATGTTTAAGTATACTTTCGACGCGTTCAGTGATGTTTGAATGTTTGGAAGTTATAAAGAAGGTTCTTGATCATTGATTTGTGGTTTTGATGTTAATCATGACGTTTCGAGCCTTTGGATAAGTTTGGATAAGGTATTGGGACTTGATGGTGTGATTGGATGGGGTCCCGTTGGACTCGGGTATGTTTCGGATAACTTTTCCTTGTTTAGAAATTACTGGTGCTGGTGTCCGGTGTTGTTTTTTTCCAATGCGAAGGGATGCATGCGTTCGCGAAGAAGGATTCACAGCAGCTGGAATTTTGTCCTTCGCGTTCGTGATAGGTGAATCGCGTTCGCGAAGGTGTGGGTCTGAGTTGAATCGCGTTCGCGACAGGATGTTTGCGCGTAATTGAAGCTGGGCCTTGAAGCTTGGCCTTCCTGTTCGCGGTGGAGTGGTCGCGTCCGCGATGAAGTAGCCTGGCGAAGCATCACATTCGCGAGCCTTGTCTCGCATTCATGAAGAGGAGTTTTGGAGCTGGAACAGGTTGTGCTTCGCGAACGCGAGGGTCAGGCCGCGTTCGCGAAGAAGGTTAGGCCTTGGCAGACTTCTTTTAATTCGGGACTTAGCTCTCATTTCTCTCATTTTCCACTTGGGTGGCCGAACTTGGGGATCTATTTTGAGGAGATTTTCATCAAGCAACACAAGGTAAGTGATTCCCACTTGTTGTAAGTTAAATACATGGATTATGTAAGGATTTAAACATGGAATTTTATAGAAATTGTAAGAATTTGGAAGAAAACCTAGAATTTGGTATTTTTTGATTTTGACCACGAAATTGAACATAATATTAGGGACAAATTATATATTTGAGTTTGTGGTCTTATGGGTAATGTTTATCTTCGAAAACTTTAGGAATCTGGGCAAGTGGGCTCGGGGATTGACTTTGTTGAATTTTCGAGTGGAGTTGGGAATTGTTACAAATTGTTAAATTACGAGTATTGGGGTATATTTTGATTGGTTTGCACGTTGTTTGATTAGTTTTGGATCATTCGACATTGGTATGAGGTGTTAGAGAGGTGTTGGAGCCGATTATGGAATTTTGGAGCAAGGTAAGTCTCATGTCTAACATTGTGAGGGAGAAATTACCGCATAGGTGATATATTTGTTATGTGCTACTTGTTGTGGGGATACGTATGCATGAGGTGACGAGAGTCTGTACGTAGCTAAAATCATTTTTATGCCCGGATAGAGTTAAGACTATATCATGCGGTATTTGTATTACTTGAACTAAACTTGTTCGTTGAATTACCCAAACATGTGAATGTAATTTGATTAGAGATCTTATTGGGTCTAATCTTGATACCTTATGTTGTTTGGTAGGATATCCGATTGCTGGTAACAATCATGTTTATTTTATGTCACTGTCTTATGTTGCAAACACGTGTCCCGTAATTCGATAAGTTGCTTCCTTTCCAGCGGATCAGGCCAAATGCCTCGGCAGTATATTGAGATGCATCTATGGTATGTGTCGGTCGTCCCTCGATAATGTACACACTACTCTTGCTCGGGCCATAATACCTTGGCATAACTCATACGTAATACCACTTGGAGTCCGAATATTCATGAAATTCCTCTTTTGATTAGGATCTGGCATGTATATGAGATGCCTTATTTGTCGAGATAGCGCTTGATATTCCTTACCCGCTTGAGGTAGCCGTTGATTCTTTAATTTGATGAGATACTACACGAGATTTGAGAAATTTATGCTATCATCAAGTTGGAGGATTATGTTAGTTACAGTTCTTACCTCATTATTACTGTTGTATTTCATATCTGTTTATAATTTATTATATTGATTTATTGGACGACTAGTAAGTGTCGAAGTCGACCATCATCACTACTTCTCCAGAGTTAGGCTAAATACTTACTAGGTACCCGCTGATTTATGTACTCGTGCTACACTTCTGCCTTAATTGTGCAGGTATATCTCTGACGGTCATTTGGGCACAAGGGCGCAGCTATTGAGGGGATTTTTAGGTGAACTGCATCCCATGATACGTTCCGTTGCACACGGAGTCTCCATCATGTTCATTTATGTTATCCGGTCTATTTTACATTTCACACAGATGTTGTATTATTATTGTACTTCCTAGTAGATTCTCATGCACTTGTGACCCCGTATTTTGGGATAATTTAGTAGATTATAATGGTTTTGCATTAATATTGTCATTTTTATATTGTATATCTTGCTTATATTGTATGTACCCATGATTTTAAATGCATTAAATTCTTTATTTAATAAAACTTATGGTTTCAAAAGTAATAAAATAAATAATTATTTAGATGGTTTACCGTTGGCTTGCCTAACGGTGACGTTGGGCGCCATCATGGCCTATAGTAGGTTTTGGGTCATGACAACACTTTGTGGGGAGCTGTTGTACTTGACCCGATTCGCAGCACAAGGAGTCCTCTTCCGTAATTATCTATTTTCTTTTCATGTATTTATTTTTCGGACAGAAATATTTATTCTGTTGACTCTAGTTACTCTCATTAGATGCTCGTGATGTAGTGACACTATTTTTGGACAATTAAATTAGACAGTTGTGGTCATATTTAGACCCTATTATGGATTATGTACTCATGTCATTGATTAAATTCACTTTGCTTTGTTAATTATATTGTAAAAATAGTTAATGGTTTAATAATTGGTTTTGTGATATTGATTGAGTGTTGTCTTGCCTAGCATGCAGTTAGGCGCCATCGCGACCTTTGGTGGGATTTTTGGCCGTGACAACAATATTCTACTCTATTCATTTTATATAATATTTCTGGATATTAAAACCTTCGTGGTTTTCTATTCCCGTTCCTGGAGATTAAAAACCTTTGTGGTTTTCTACTCCTATTTTCGGAGTCTGAAGTCTTCGTGGTTTTCTACTCCCTTGTTCAATTTATTTATGCTATTTCAGTTTCATCTTTAACCTGTTACTTGGAGATTAAAATGCTAGTGATTTTCTAGTCAGTTAAAGATTAACATCTACGTAATTTTCTACTCCATTGTATTTGGTTTGAAGATATAAAAACTTCATTGTATATTAAACTTGTTTGTGAAATTTTATTGTACAGAAATGACAACTAAAAACAAAAACCAATTTGTTCCTATGGTGACTGCCAATTCGTTGACAAGCTAAATAGCACCTGCACCGGCAAAAAAACCTGAAAAAAATTGGAAATTGGTTGCAAGTACTGGCAGCAATAGAAGTTTTTCTATTTGACTATCCTAAGCCTACAAAGGTTTATTAAGGATGATGTTCCAGTTGTGCCAGAACGAACACCCGATAATGAACATCTTCTTGTGACTGAGGCTTGGAAGCACTCTGATTTTTTTTTGCAAGTATTATATTCTTAGCAGACTAGTGGACAATTTGTACAACGTCTACAGTAATGAGGGGATATGAAGAGAACTGTGGACTACGCTTGAAAACAAATATAATACTGAAGATATCGGGTTAAAGAAGTTTGTAGCCGCAAATTTTTTAGATTTTAAAATGGTAGGTAGCAAATCTATTATTATCCAAGTCCAAGTATTACAAGTGATTACTCATGATCTCCTTGCCAAATGCATAATCCAAATTAATATTTTTATTGTATGTAATAATTATATCATTTACTAATATATTGTTTATCGAATGTTTGGTCATAATGAAATATTTCAAGTTGCGGTGCTAATTGAGAAGTTTCCTCCTATATAGAAGGACTTCAAAAATAACTTAAAATATAGACGCAAGAAGACATTGCTCGAATATCTTATTGTTCGGTTGAGGACTGAAGAGAACAACAAGGCTGCAAAAAGAAGGTTTGTAGAAACTCAACAATCATGGGACCAAACATTATTGAGGATGTCTCACAAAATAATAGAAAGAGGAAGAATCCTTCTAGACCAAAGAATAACCCTAGCAAGAAGAGGTTCAGAATAAATTACTAAAATTGCGGGAAAGTTGGACATAAGTCCCCAAGGACTGGTAGTACAAGTCACGAGCTTCTAAGACTTAGAATTCTAAAAGCTGGTACGAAATAAAAATATCATCTGTTCGAAATATACATAAACATATTTAAAAATATAAAGTTACCATGAAAAAGAGGCAGCTATAACCGTAATGCAGGTACATCCTCAATGCCAGCTCCTACCATACCCAACAACATCGGCTCCAAAATCTGCACGTAAGGTGCAGAAGTGTAGAATGAGTACAACCGACCTCATGTACTCAATTATCATGACCCAAAACTTAACATGTCGTGATGGCGCCTATCATGGTACTAGGCAATCGGACTACTCAAACAATTCCAACACTTTAAAATTTAAGATATGCTAAAACATGTTTAAATAAATAAAAATCTCATAAAACTGATAAAACCGTCGCAACTCAATGGAAAAGTTCCCAAAACTAGGGTGTCACTAAGTACATAAGCATCTATACAATAAAAGTCTTAAATACTGTCTAACAAAACTAAAACTAAATAAATAAGACTGGGGGACAGGGAAGGAGAGTCAAGGTCTGCGGACGCCAGGGCAGCTACCTCAAATATCTCCGAACGATAGTAAACTTTGAGAATTAGCAACCACCGTATGTGGATACACCTGGATCTGCACACGAAGTGTAGGGTGCAGCGTGAGTATAACCAACTCAGTAAGTAAGAAGTCTAAATATTGGGCTAAAATTAGTGACGAGCTTCACATGTACAATTCAATTAAAAGATTACATTACAGAAATGTAGGCATGCTTTTAAGTTTAACAGTTAAAGTCCTAACAGGTAAATCATGTCAAGTTCAATTGAAACACGATATAGTACATCTCGGTATCTACATGAAAGTCATATATGCCAACAGAAGTATAAAAACAGGAATAAAATCATATGCATACTCCCGAACTATCAGTCACTCAGTCCTCCCATTCACTCCATCCTCACAGTCACTCAATCCTTACAGTCACTCCATCCTCACAGCCACTAAATTGTAACGATCCGGCCAGTCGTTTTGAGTGTATTAGCCCGATCCCGTATTAACTGCTTCCCCTGTATCTTTTTCTGCTTATGTAACTTGCCGAGAGGTTGTTGTTATGGTTTTGAAGTGAATTGGGACACTTAGTCCCTAAAACGGAAGCTTAAGCCTTAGGATTTTGACCGTAGTCGGAACTAAGTGAAGACGACTCCAGAATAGAGTTTTGCCGGTTCTGTTAGCTCCGTTGGGTGATTTTGGACTTAGGAGCGTGTCCAGAATGTGAATTGGAGTTCTGTAGCTGATTTAGGCTTGAATTGGCGAAAGTCGTATTTTGGAGATTTTGATATGTTGTGGACTTTTGATATAGGGGTCGGATTCTGATTCCGAAAGTTGGAGTAGGTCTGTAATGATGAATATGACTTATGTGGAAAATATGAAGTCAATCGGACATGGTTTGATAGGTTTCGGCGTCGGTTGTAGAAATTTAAAGTTTCAAGTTCATTAAATTTGAAGTGGAGGGTGATTCCTATTTTTAGCATTGTTTGATGTGATTTGAGGGCTCGACTAAGTTTGTATGGTGCTTTAGGACTTGTTGGTATATTTGGTTGAGGTTCCGGCGGCCTCGAGTGTGTTTCGAATGCTTAACAGATTGAATTTGGACTTAGGCAAATGGCTGAAGCGTATGGTTTCTGATATTTTCGCACCTGAGGTGGAGAAACCGCAGGTGCAGAATCGCACGTGCGGAGTGAAGGGCGCATGTGCGCTGTTGGTTAAGAAGGTTTGTGAGCGCAGTTGCAGAAGTCAAGCAGCATAAGCGGGCTCGCAGGTGCAGCCCAAAGCTCGCAGATGCGGTCCCAGCCATTTTCGCACCTGCGATGAGTTTTCCGCAGGTGTGATTGAAGGCTTAGCAGGGCAGAAAATAGGATTTCGAGGGAAGTTTTCCCAATTCAATTTTGGGACTTTGAGAGCTCGGATTGGGCAATTTTTTGAGGGATTTTCAGAGAAAATATTTGGGTAACGATTCTTAACTCATTTATGGTTATATTCCACTAATCTATGGTTGATTTCATAATTTAATTTCGGATTTGGGTTGAAATTTTGGGAAAAATGGGAAGAAGTTCTTCAGCTAAGATTTTGGGTTTTGATTGAGATTTTGACATCGGAATTGGATAATTTTGGTATGAGTGAACTCATGAGGGAATGTGTGTTCATATTTTGTGACTTTTACCCGATTCCGAGTCGTGGGCCCGGGGAGACTTTTTGGAGCGATTTTCTAATTTATTGCTTTAGCTTTGATTTCATTAATTAGATTAATTTCTTATAGTTGTTTTTATGGTATGTAATTGATTTTGGCTAGATTTGGGCCATTCAGAGTCGGATATTCATGGAAAAGGCATTGTTACCGATGGATTGAGCTTAGTTCGAGGTTAGTGGCTTGCCTAACCTTATGTGGGGGAAATCCTCTTAGTATTTGGTACTGTTGTGATATGTGAGCGCTATGTACGTGAGGTGACGAGTACGTACACGGGCTATTTATTGTAAAAACCTGATTTGTTTTTTACTAAGTAGCAACTTGTTTTCCTTTAATGTGAGTTATACGGTTTAAATGAGTATTAGTCTGTTTTCATTCTTAATTGAGCTATTAAAATATGTGTAGTTTTTCATGTTTAGTCTAATATCGCATGTCTACGTGCTTTAACTACTTATTTGAACTCTGTGAAGCATGCCTAGTTGATTTCCTGCTTTTCCTTGTTCTTTATCAGTATAACTGTAGAAATCTTGCTATTAACTATTGTATTTGTCGGTTTGAGCTATGTGTTTACTTTTGAGACTACGAAGCGGTACCTCAGGAGTTCTCCCTATATATTTACTTTTGAGACTATGAGGCGGTTCCTCGGGAATTCTCCCTGCACATTTACTTTTGAGACTATGAGGAGGTTCCTCGGTAGTTCTCCCTGTATATTTACTTTTGAGATTACGAGGTGGTTCCTCGGGAGTTCTCCCTGTATATTCATTTTGGGACTACGAGACGGTGCCGGCACAACGTTATAAGGAGGGTGACTCATGTTTTTAGCGTTGTTTGATGTGATTTGAGGGCTAAAGACTAAGTTTGTGTGGTGTGTTAAGACTTGTAAGTATATTTGGTTGAGGTCCCGGGGGCCTCGGGTCTGTTTCATATGCTTAACAAATTGAATTTGGACTTAGGTAAATGGCTAAAGCTTCTGGTTTCTGGTATTTTCACACATGCGGTGGAGAAATCGCAGGTGCGGGATTGCACGTGCGGAGTGAAGGGCGCATGTGCGCTGTTGGTCAAGAAGGTCTGTGAGCGTAGGTGCGGAAGTCAAGCTGCAGGAGTGGGCTCGCAGGTGCGGCCCAAAGCACGCAGATGCGGTCCCAACCATTTAAGCCATTTTTGCACCTGCGATGAGTTTTTTGCAGGTGCGGTTGAAGGCCCGTAGAAGCGAGTTTGTTGGGTAGAAAATAGGATTTCGAGGGTTGTTTTCCCATTTCGATTTTCAGACTTTGAGAGCTCGGATTGGGCGAGTCTTTGAGGGATTTTCAGAGAAAACTTTTGGGCAACGATTATTGACTCATTTATGGTTATATTCCACTAATCTATGGTTGATTTCATCATTTAATTTCGGATTTAGGTTGAAATTTTGGGAAAAATGGGAAGTTCTTTAACTAAGATTTTGGGTTTTGATTGAGATTTTGACATCGGATTTGGATAATTTTGGTACGAGTGAACTCATGAGGGAATGGGTGTTCATATTTTGTGACTTCTACCCGATTTCGAGACGTGGGCCCATGGAGACTTTTTGGGCGATTTTCTAATTTCTTGCTGTAGCTTTTATTTCATTAATTAAATTAATTTCTTATAGTTGTATTTATAGTATGTAATTGATTTTGGCTAGATTTGGGCCATTCGGAGTCAGATATTCATGGAAAAGGCATTGTTACCGATTGATTGAGCTTGGTTCGATGTAAGTGGCTTGCCTAACCTTGTGGGGGGGAAATCCCCTAAAGATTTGGTGCTATTGTGATATGTGAGCGTCGTGTACGTGAGGTGTCGAGTACGTACACTGGCTATTTGTTGTACCCGATTTATTTTTTTTACTGAGTAGCAACTTGTTTTCCTTTAATTTGAGTTATACTGTTTAAATGAGTATTAGTCTGTTTTCATTCTTAATTTAGCTATTCCAATATGTGTAGTTATCCTGTTTAGTCTAATATCGTATGTCTGCGTGCTTTAGCTGCTTATTTGAACTCTGTGAAGCATGCGTAGTTGATTTCCTACTTTTTCCTTGTTCTTTATCAGTATAACTGTAGAAATCTTGCAATTAACTGTTGCATTTGTCGGTTTGAGTTGTATGTTTACTTTTGAGACTACGAGGCGGTACCTCGGAATTTCTCCCTGTATATTTACTTTTGAGACTACAAGGCGGTTCCTCGAGATTTCTCCCTGCACATTTACTTTTGAGACTACAAGGCGGTTCCTCGGGAGTTCTCTCTGTATATATACTTTTGAGACTAAGAGGCGGTTCCTCGAGAGTTCTTCCTGTATATTTACTTTTGAGACTAAGAGGCAGTTCCTCGGGAGTTCTCCCTGTATATTTACTTTTAAGACTACGAGACCAGGTGTCGTCACAACATTATACGGAGGGAGTTTGGGTCGTGACATCAATCCTCCCAATAGCTTGGCACTGACACTCACACTCAGTAGGCACATGCGCTCACTGTGGACGTGCAAACTCCGGATGGGGTAATTCCAGCCCAAGCGCTATAATAAGTCAATCATGACATGAAACAAATAAACGTGATGCGGCGTGCAGCCCGATCCCATAAATATCCTCACAATCAAGTCGTCGGCCTCACTCAGTCATCAATCTCTCCAGTCTCTCGGGCTCACAAGAATCATGATAATCAGCCCAAACAATGAAGATATAATGTATCAATAAAGGACAACAGAGAGTGAGATATAATATGCAAATTATAGTTGTGACTGAGTACAAAATGGCAAATTAAACAAATAATCCAACACGTAACACGACCTCTGTGTGTCCCAACAGTACCAACACATAGCCTAAGCATGATTTCTAACATGACTGTCAGCTCAACTTCTCTAACACATGGTGAAAATACGGGTAACGACAAGATTATTCAATTATACAGTTCCATGGAATTGACCAAGTCACAATTCCTACGGTGTACGCCCACACGCCCGACACCTAGCATGTGCGTCACCTCAACACCAATCACATAACACGTAGTTCGGGGTTTCATACCCTCAGAATCAAGTTTAGAAGTGTTACTTACCTCAAACCGTACAAATCCCTACTCCAATAAGCCCTTTCCTCGCAAATCGTCCTCCGAATGCCTCGAATCTAGCCACAAACAATTCGATATAATCAACACGAGCTAAAGGAATCAATTCCATAAGAAAATACTAAATTCTTAATAAAAAGTCAAAAAGTCAACTCAAAAGTCGACCCCCGGGCCTACGCCTCGGAATTCAATAAAAGTCACTAAATCTGAAAGCCCATTAAACTACGAGTCTAACCATACCAAATTTACCAAATTTTGATACCAAATCACCACTCAAATCCCCAAATTAAACTCTCCAAATCCCTAGCCTCAAACTCCCAATTTCCACTTGAAAAACACACAAACTAGGTGGGAAATTCAATGGGGAAACAATATTATTGAATAAAAATGATCACATGTGACTTATCTCAAAACCCCCTCGAAATCCCTCTCAAACATCGCCTTAGCCCGAGCTTGAAATGTCCAAAAATTATAAAATCATGAACCCTCGAATAATATAATCTGCCCAGATTCGCCCAAACCGCACCTGCGACCATTCCCTTGCTTTTGCGGTCACGCACCTGTGACTAAAACCCCGCAGGTGCGATGACAACAGTCACCAACAACCCACATTTCCTCTCAAGTCCAAATTTCAACTCGATTCCCATCCAAATCATTCCCTATGGCCCTGAGACCTCAACCAAATACACAACAAGTGCTAAAATCCGATATGATCTTAGTCGAGCCCTGAAATCACATCAAACAGAATCCAAAACACGAATTTGTCATGCCCCAAACCTGGGAGGCAAGAACGGCACCCGGTGCCTCACCTATCCTTGCATACCAACTTGCGACTAAGGGACTCTGAACATATATTGTCATACTTTGGCCATGGCCACATTGCAAGACAATTTGCAAAGCAAAATATAAAACTCAACGGAAGCTAACGTTGACTAAACATCAATATAAAGCTGGGCCGACAAGGCCATCATAACTACTATAACTGACAAACCAGCAGAATATACATACAAGGCCTACAAGCCTAACATACTGCACTAACTGACAAGATATGTCTACAAGCCTCTACTGATGGATGTACTGTGATCGGAAATGGGCCCCGACCTACCCATAACCTATATACATATATACACAAGATGTACACAAAACTCTAGACCCGACAACTCCGAAGGACGTGGAGCTTACAGATAAAGCTGAACTAGGGCAACACCTACTGAGGAGGTCTACCCGTTTGGCTGTCTAAACCTACACGCATGAAAAGCAGTGTCCTAGAAAGAGGGACGTCAGTACAAAATAATGTACCGAGTATGCAAGGATATAAAATGACTAAAAGCTGAAACTGAACTGATAATATAATAACTGAAAGTAACTGGGAGTCAAAGATGATCTGGAGATATACTTACCTACTGATACTGACTCAACTCTCTCAATATAGTAAATATAATTGATGTCCGACCTAATAAGGCTCGAAAAGTGTAACTGCTCCGCCATCGTAGGCTCGCTCATATGCGCTCGGCCATACTAGGCTATGTATCTCAGCTATGCTGGGCTCGCTCATGGGCGCTCAGAGATAGTAGGCTCGGTATATTACTTACCATCTGATTAGAGGTTACCCAATAGGGGCCTGCCCACCGATTATAGCTCGATGGTGGTGAAAATACTGTAATATTGTATATATATATATATATAGAACCTCTTCTTTCTTGACCTCTTCTCTCTTGACTGGAAAAAGTCAATACTCAATTGAATATAAAGTCCTAATAAGGAAAAATACTGTAACTTATGAGACTATAAAAATGTACATAAATTCAGGAATATGAATTTCTCTTTATGCCTCGTATTCAAACTCATGCAGATACCAGATCATGTTAAAATGAAGGAAAGTATAACCTTAACATACTTGGAGTAGGGAAAAATCTGTATGATATTCTTGGGAACGATTGCACTGTACTCCCTTAGAATCGCAAAATCTCGTTGCTATTACGCAGTAAACTTTTGTATGAAATTTTTGCTTAAGATCGTTACTTTGCTTTGCTGCTCAAGAAATTCTCAAGCATCATCCCCTTTTCAATTAAATGAGGTCTACTAATATTCTAGTAGTAGTAGAGAAAAGGAAATAGTTTCACTTTGTCTCCAAAAGGGACATGATTTTGTGGGTTTGATCAAAATGTTTTGTCAAGCCTCCAGCTAGCTAATCATAAGAGAACCACTTCTTTAGGTGTATCCATGTCCACCTACTAAGTAGTGATTAGTCATTCTAGCTACTTACACGTGGATTAATGCACACACAATTAAGAATTATCTCAAATTACTTAAAATACTACTCACTTTTAACACACTTTATACACCTTGCTATCATGCTCATATAGTACCTTGTATGGCACTAGTCCATAAATACGGGGTATTGTAGCTTGGACCGTATTATATCTCAAAATGTCAAACTTCGACACAATTCATTTTCTTCAATTTGCTACCCTCTCACCTTCCTGAATTTATTCATCACTTGTTTGAAATAACATAATGCTTATAATCTCATTCCCGAACTTACGTCGTTTAACTTACGATGAAACTTTAACGTACAAAAATGCGGGAGGTAATATCCTTCCCCCCTTGGAAACATTCGTCCTCGAATGTTTAATCCTAAATACTTTGGGAAACTTTTTCCATAGTCTCCTCCGTACACTAGACTAAAACCAACATGTACGCAGCCAGAAAACATACTATACATGCCACACATGGCCAATGTCTATAAATAGCAACACTTGGCGTCACATAGATGTCCATCATAAATTCTGAATGTAAAAAATAAGAGCTTACATGATGACCTACTAGCCTGAATAGAGCTGTGCTGAGGTATTCCACCTCGAGCTATATCTTCAGTTTGAAATAGGTAGGGGTATTTAGACTTCATTTCCTCGTCCGCTTCCCACGTCATCTCTTCCACATTCTTGCTTCTCCATAAAACCTTCACAGAGGCTACCTCTTTATTTCGTAGCTTACGGATTTGTCGGTCTAAGATGGTAACTGGAATTTCCTTGTATGACAAGTCCTCTGTAATTTGTACATCATCTGTGGGCACCACTCAGGTAGGATCGCCAATGCACTTCCGTAACATAGATACGTGAAAAACTGGATAGACAGACTCCAATTCTGAGGGCAACTCTAACTCATAAGCTACTTGGCCCACTCTCCGAATGATCCTATAAGGCCCAATATACCGTGGGCTAAGCTTGCCTTTCTTGCCAAACCTCATCACGCCCTTCATAGGTGACACCTTTAAGAATACCCAGTCATTAACCCCGAACTCTAAGTCTCATCGCCGCACGTCAGAATATGACTTCTGACGACTCTAGGCTATCAACAGTCGCTCCCGGATAAGCTTTACTTTCTCTACGGCCTGCTGAACCAGGTCTGGACCATGTAACCCAGATTCTCCAACATCAAACCACCCTATAGGAGAACTGCACCTACGCCTATACAAAGCCTCGTACGGAGCCATCTGGATACTGGAGTGCTAACTGTTATTATATGCAAACTCAATAAGAGGTAAATGTTCATCCCAACTTATTTTAAAATCTAACACACATGCTTGTAACATATCCTCGAGCGTCTGAATTGTGCGCTCGGCTTGTCCATCAGTCTGTGGATGAAAAGCTTTGCTGAGATTCACCTGAGTCCCTAGACCTCTCCGAAATGACCTCCAAAAATGTGATGTAAACTGGGCCCTACGGTCAGATATAATAGATATTGGTACTCCGTGTAGCCGCACTATCTCCTTAATATATAACTTTGCATAATCTTCTGTTGTATATGTAGATCTGACCGGTAGGAAATGATCTGATTTTGTGAGCCTATCGACTATCACCCATATAGAATTGAACTTACGATGAGAACGAGGTAAACCCATTAAAAGTCCATGTTTATCGCCTCCCATTTCCACGTAGGGAGCACTATAGTCTGTATTAGCCCTCCGAGCTTCTGGTGCTCTACCTTCACCTGCTGGCAACTAGGACACTGAGCGACAAAATCAACAATGTTCTTCTTCATATCGTTCCACCAGTACACATCCTTAATATCATGGTACATCTTTGTCGACCCAGGATGAATGGAGTACCACGAATAATGTACCTCTCACATAATCCTGTCTCGTAGCCCTGCTACATCTGGAACACACAGACGGCCCCTATATCCGAGAACCCCATCTCCCTTGAGCTCTAACAATGGCTTCTTCTGCTACAGAACTCACTCTCTCAACTCGATCAACTCTGGGTCCTCATACTACCTCTCCTTTACTACAGCTATGAGAGATGATTTTGCAGTATTTTGGAGTACAACTCCACCATCACATGAGTCTACTAACCGAACCCTCAAACAAGCCAATTGACGAATCTCTCTAGTTAATTGTCTTTTCCCGGCCTCTACATATGCTAAGCTACCCATAGATCGGCAACTTAAGGTATCTGCTACAACATTAGCTTTCCCTGGATGGTAGAGAATGTTGACATCGTAATCTTTCAATAACTCAAGCCATCTCCACTGTCGCAAATTCAACATTTTTTGCTTGAAGATATATTGCAGGCTTTTATGATCTATGAATACATCAATATGAACACCATATAAATAATGCCGCCATATCTTAAGTGCATAGACAACCGCAGCTAACTCGAGGATGTGGGTCGGATAATTTCCCTCATTCTTCCTTAACTGCCTTGAAGCATACATAATTACCTTCCCATGTTGCATCAGGACACATCCTAACCCGACACCTGAGGCATCACAATACATGGCATAACCATCTAGACCCTCTGGAAGTCTTCAAACTGCCGTTGAGGTCAACCTGTTCTTAAGCTTTTGGAAACTTTGCTCGCAAGCCTCTCTCCACTGAAACTTAGTTGCTTTCTGTGTCAACTTCGTCAATGGTGCCGAAAGGAAGAAAAACGCTCTACGAACCTCCAGTAGTATCCTGCTAAGCCTAGAAAGCTATGAACCTCTGTCGGAGTTGTAGGTCTAGACCAGGATTTCACAGCCTCAATCTTCTAAGTGTCTAGCTTTATACCTCTATCGGTTACAATGTGCCCCAAGAATGCTACAGACTTCAACCTGAACTCACATTTAGAAAACTTAGCATATAATTTACTATCGTGGAGGGTTTGGATTATCGCTCACAGGTGGTCCGCATGCTCATCCTCTGAACATGAATAAACCAGAATATCATCAATAAATACAATCACAAACAGATCTAAAAATGGCCAGAATAGGCTATTCATCAAGTCCATAAATACCGCAGGTGCATTGGTGAACCCGAAGGACATGACAAGGAACTCGAAGTGGCCATATCAGTTCCTAAAGGCTGTCTTGGGAATATCTTTCTATTGAAATCTAACCTGGTGGTACCGCGACCTCAAATCTATCATTGAAAAACATCCAGCTCCCTACAACTGATCAAACAATTCATCTATCCTTGGAAGTGGATACTTATTCTTAATAGTTACCTTGTTCAGCTGCCTATAATCGATACACATCCTCAGCGAGCCGTCTTTCTTCCGTACAAACAGTACCCGTGCACCCCAAGGTGAGGTACTGGGCCTGATGAAACCTTTCTCCAGCAAATCTTTTAACTGCTCCTTCAACTTTTTCAATTTGGTAGGTGCCATTCTATGCGGAGGGATGGATATTAGTTGAGTTCCCGGAAGCAAATCGATGTCAAAATCAATCTCTTATTCTGGAGGAATACCTGAAAGTTCATCTGGAAATACATTTGCGTACTCTTTGACTACTGGAATAGACTGAAGTGTAGGTATCTCAGCATCTGCATCTCTAACTCGCACAATATGATAAATGCACCCTTTTGCGATCATTTTCCTCGCCTTCAGATAGGAAATAAACCTACCTCTGGATGTCGCTGTATTACCTACCCATTCAAGGACTGGCTCACCCGGAAAATTAAATCTGGTTGTCTTTGCTCGACAATCAACTGTGGCATAGCAAGCTTCCAACCAGTTCATGCCTATGATAGCATCAAAATCCAACATCTCTAGCTCAACTAGGTCGGCTGAGGTCTGACGACTACAAACTATCACCGTACAACCTCGGTAAAACCGTCTAGCAATAATCGATTCCCCGACCGGTGTAGATACCGCAAAAGGATCACTTAGTATTTCAGGCACTATACCAAACTTCCCCGCGACAAATGGGGTAATACACGATAAAGTAGATCCTGGATCTATCAAGGCATAAGCATCGTGACAGCAAATGGTCAACATACCTGTCACAACGTCTGGTGAAGACTCCTAGTCCTGTCGACCCGCTAAAGCATAGCTACGATTCTGGTTACCACCTGAACTAGAACCTCTACCTCTTCCTCGACCTCTACCCGCCGAAGACTGAGACTCGCTCCTTGAAGGATGCACGGACATAGATGATCCTATTGCTGAATTCGTTGGTTGTGCCCTACCCCCAGAATCTCTATTTGGGAAATCTCGCATCATATGCCCCGGGCGTCCACATGTATAACAAGCATCGGAACCGGCTCAACATTGGCCCAAGTGTACTCTACCACAGATATCACACTGCGGCGGAAATGACCATGTTTGCCCTGAACCTCACTGTCGCTGCAAACCCAACGCCCGTGAGCTCTCACCTGGTCCTGACTGAATATAGCGGTCATACCTATAACCCTGTAATTGAGGTGGCGGAGGCGTAAGTGGCCATCCGATGTGCTGGGGCCTATAACAACCCTGAGACTGCTCCTAAGACCTGGCAAATCTCATCTTCTTACGTTGTCCTAACTCAGTCCTCTCTGTACCCTGCTACCGACGCCTACCCCTTTCTATATTCTGGGCGAATGCCTGAATCCGGGAGATATCCATACTATCCTGCAATGCAGCGGTGGCACATGCCTCGGTCAACTCTGGGGCCAACCCTGTTATAAACCTGTGAATCATGTCCCACATAGTAGCAACTATGGATGGTGCATATCTGGCCAATGAGTCAAAACGGAGACTATACTCTTGAACACTCATATTACCATGCTTGAGGGCTAGAAACTGATCGACTCGAGCCTGTTGGATCTCCCGCGGTAAGTACTGCTCAAGGAAGGCATCCGAAAAATTCTCCCAAATAGCTAGAAGTGCATCACATCCCCTGGACATGTCCCATCCCTCGTACCAAAGGATGGCTATATCTCGGAGTCAAAAAACTGCCTCTTTCTCCATGGCATACATAACCCGAAAGATCCTGTGAAGATGATCTATGAAATCCTGCGGGTCCTCCCTCTGATCTGTCCCCGTGAACTCTAGGGGACTCAAAGCAATAAACTCTCAGATCCTTGAACTCCCAGACCCCATGCAAGATCCTACACTAGCGGGTGCCCTAGCCTGTTGTTGGGTAGCTACCAACTGTGTCAAAAAATGCACCGCACTCCTCAAGTCCGGATCTGATGGAAGCGGAGGGGGAACTGGATGTGCGGTCTCCCTAGGAATCTCCTCAGGTGGCGGAGGAGCAGGTAATCGCTGGGTAGGGGTCTCTCCCTGTGACTCAGATTGGGCCCCATCTACTGGGGGTACCCTGCTAGTCCCCTCACCTACTATTGTTTCTCTCCTCTGTCTAGCCATAGCCTTCCTAGTTACTGTCATCTGTGCATGCAAACATCAACACGTAAGTTTAACTCAAATTTCCTATAACTCAGTGCTTCAGCATGATTTAGATTTGAAAGAAGGGTAACCAACTCCTAAATGCCCTGTAGTCCCCTGCTTATATAATGTGGTGCCCAACACATCTATAAACAAGATCCTACTAGACACGGCTTGTAGACTCCCTAGGATAGAACTGCTCGGATACCACTTTTGTCACGCCCCGAACCTGGGGGGGAGACTGGCACCCGGTGCCTCACTTATCCTTGTGTACCAACTTGCTACTAAGGGACTCTGAACATATAATGTCATAAGTTACTTACCTCAACTTGCTATTGAATAAAAATGATCACATGTGACTTACCTCAAGAAACCCCTCGAAATCCCTCTCAAAAATTGCCTTAGCCCGATCTTGAAATGTCCAAAAATGATAAAACCATGAACCCTCGAATTAATATAATCTGCCCAGGTTCGCCCAAACCGCACCTACGACCATTCCATTTCTTCTGCGGTCACGCACCTACGACCAAAACCCCGCAGGTGCAATGACAGCAGTCACCAACAACCCAGATTCCTTCTCAAGTCCAAATTTCAACTCGATTCCCATCCGAATCATTCCTGAGGGCCCCGAGACCTCAACCAAATGCACAATAAGTCCTAAAATCCTATATGATCTTAGTCGAGCCCTGAAATCATATCAAACAACATCAAAAACACGAATCTGGCATGCCCCGAACCTAGGGGGGCTAGAACGGTACACGGTGCCTCACCTATCCTTGCGTACCAACTTGCGACTAAGGGACTCTGAACATATATTGTCATACTTTGGCCATGGACACATTGCAAGACAATTTGCAAAGTAAAATATAAAGCTCAACGGAAGCTAATGCTGACTAAACATCAATATAAAGATGGGCCGATAAGGCCGTCATAACTACTATAGATGACAAACCAACAGAATATACATACAGGGCCTACAAGCCCAACATACTGCACTAACTGATATGATATGTCTACAAGCCTCTACTGATGGATGTACTGTGATCGGAACAGGGCCCCGACCTAACCATAACCTATATACATATATACATAAGATGTACACAAAACCCTAGACCCGGCAACTCCGAACGATGTGAAGCTTACCGATAAAGCTGAACTCGAGCAACACCTGCTGAAAAGGTCTACCCGTCTGTTTGTCTGAACCTGCACGTATAAAATGCAGCATCCCCAGAAAGAGGGACGTCAGTACGAAATAACGTACCGAATATGCAAGGCAATAAAATAACTGAAAGCTGAAACTGAACTGATAATATAATAACTGAAATTAACTGGGAGTCAAAGATGATCTGGAGATATACTTACCTGCTGATACTGACTCAACTCTCTCAATATAGTAAATAAAATAGATGTCCGGCCCAATAAGGCTCGGAACGTGTAACTGCTCTGCCGTAGTAGGCTCTCTCATAGGCGCTCGGCCATACTAGGCTCTGTATCTCGGCCATGTTGGGCTCGCTTATAGGTGCTCTGCCACAGTAGGCTCTGTATATAACTTACCATCTGCTCAGAGGTTGCCCAATAGGGGCCTGCCCACCGATTATAGCTCGATGGTGGTGAAAATACTGTAATATATATATATATATATATATATATATATATATATATATATATATATATATATATAAAACCTCTTCTCTCTTGACTAGAAGAAGACAATACTCAATTGAATATAAAGTCTTGATAAGGGAGAATACTGTAACTTATGAGACTAGGAAAATGTACATAAATTCAGGAATATGAATTTCTCTTTATGCCTCGTATTCATACTCATGTAGTAACGATATCATGCCAAAATGAAGTAAAGTTTAACCTTAACATATCTGGAGTAGGGAAAAATCCGTATGATATTCTTGGGAAAGATTGCACCGTACTCTCTTATAGTCGCTAAAACCTGTTGCTATTACTTAGTAAATTTTGTATGAAATCTTTGCTTAAGATCGTTACTTTTTTTTGCTGCTCAAGAAATTTTCAAGCATCATCCCATTTTCAATTAAATGAGTTCTACTAATATTCTAGTCGTAGTAGAGAAAAGGAAATAGTTTCACTTTGTCTCCAAAAGTGACATGATTACGTGGGACTTTTTGATTACACATGTGTTATACGTTTGATCGAAATGTTTTGTCAAGCCTCCAGCTAGTTAATCATAAGAGAACCCCTTCTTTAGGTGTATCCACGTCCACCTACTAAGTAGTGATTAGTCATTCTAGCTACTTACACGTGGATTAATGCCCACACAATTAAGAATTATCTCAAATTACTTAAAATACTACTCACTTTTAACACACTTTATACACATTGCTATCATGGTCATATGGTACCTTGTATGGCACTAGTCCATAAATACGGGGTATTGTAGCTTGGACCGTATTTTATCTCAAAATGTCAAACTTCGACGCAATTCATTTTCTTCGATTTGCTTACCCTCTCACCTTCCTGAATATACTCATCACTTGTTTGAAATAACATAATGCTTATAATCTCAAAATAATTTCATTCCTGAACTTACGTTGATTAACTTACGGTGAAACTTTAACGTACGAAAATGCGGGATGTAACAGAATCGCACCCCAATTCAAGCCTAATGAAAACTAAGGAATTCTAACTTCTACCATCGATGCCGAAACCTATAAAATTACGTCTGATTGACCTCAAATTTCGCATACAAATCATAAATGACACAACGGACCTACTCAAACTCCCAGAGCTAAAATCCGAGCCTGGTAACTATAAAGTCAACTCTCGGTAAAATTTCTCAATTTTCAAAACTTCTAATTCTCCAACTTTCGCCATTTCAAGACTAAATCAACTACAGACCTCCAAATCACTATGCAGACACACTCCTATGTCCAAAATCATCCAACGGAGCTATCAGAACCATCAAAACTCCATTCTAGAGCTATTTACATATAAGTCAACATCTGATCAACCTTTTCAACTTAAGCTTCCAACCTACGTACGGGTCTGTGGCACAAACTTCTCCAAGAAGAGGCCGGAGAACTCATGCCATGAAAGTGGTGTAGCACCGACTGGTCTGCTCCTCTCATAGGCCTCCCACCAACTGAAGGCAGCCCAGTAAACTAAAAAGTAGTGAATGAGACCCCACTGGTCTCGAGAGTACCCGTCGTACGAAGAATCCGCTGGCACCTATCTAAGAAGTCCTGGGCATCCTCTAACTCAGCCCTACTGAATGATGGAGGCTAGAGTCTCCCAAATCTCTCAAGTCACTTTTGCTCATCATCACTCACAACGGGTCCCACCTGGGCCTGAGCAACTACAACCGGTTGGGCTAGTAGTAACCCCAGTGTTTGATGTCCCTGCATCACCTGCTCTTGAGTACGGGATGTAGGAGTGTGAGTACCTCCCCCGGCCTGAGTAGTGTTTGGCGCGGTCTGAACAGAAACTGCCTGAGCGAGGCTAGTGCACACAGTCAATATCTGAGCCAAAGCCTCCTGAATGCCTGGAATTACAATGGGCACAACTGGTGTCTGAGTTGGCCCCACTGGCTCAACCACATCTAGAACCTACTCTTGAGCTGGAGCAACTGGTGGATCTGCAGGTGCTGCTCTAGTTGCTGTACAAGCTGCACCTTTGCCCCTATCGCGGCCCCTACCGCGGCCCGACCTCTTGTGGCCCTAATTAGTGGTACTGGTGGCTGTCCACCCAATCCGGTAGCACGTGCCCTCACCATCTGTGAGAGAATAGAATTACAGAAGTTTAGTTCTCGGAATCAACAAATTTGCACAACAAGAATACAAGAATGTGATGTTTTTCCTAAGGGTTTGGTAGCCTCTCGAAGATAAGTATAGACGTCTTCGGAGGGGCGTATCCTGTCCAAGCGCTAATAATAAGCCAATTTGGCCTGCTGCGGCGTGCATCTCGATCCCAACTTGTCACGACCCAAAACTCAACCTGTCGTGATGGCGCCTATCATGGTACTAGGCAAGCCGACTACTTAGACAATTCCAACACTTTCAAGTTTAAGATATGTTAAAATAGGTTAAAATAAATAAAAATCTCATAAAACTGATAAAACCGTCGCAACTTAATATAAAAGATAAGGCTGAGTGATAGGGGAGGAGACTCAAGGTTTGCAGACGCCAGGGAAACTACCTCGAATATCTCTGAACGACAGTAAACTCGGAAAATCAGCAACCACAGTGTCCGGATACACCTGGATCAATACACGAAGTGCAGGGTGTAGCCTGAGTACAACCAACTCAGTAAGTAACAAGTCTAACTATTGGGCTGAAAGTAGTGACGAGCTTCACAAGTACCATTCAATTACAGGACTACAGTACAAAAATGTAGGCATTCTTTCAATTTTAACAGTTAAAGCCCAAACAGGTAAATCATGTCAAATTCAATTGAAACAAGATATGGTACATCTCCGTATCTACACGACAACCATATATGCCAACTGGAGTATAAAAACAGTAATAAAATCATATGCATTCTCTCGAAGTATCAGTCACTCAGTCCTCCCGTTCACTCCATCCTCAGAATCACTCATTCCTCACAATAACTCCATCTTTACAGCCACTCAATCCTCCCAATTTCTCGGCACTTGCACTCAGTAGGTTCATGCGTTCACTGTGGATGTGCAGACTCTGGAGGGGCAGTTCCATCCCAAGAGCTATATTAAGCCAATCATGTCATGAATCAAATAAACATGCTGCAGCGTGCAAGCCGATCCTATAAATATCCTCACAATCAGGCCCTCGGCCTCACTCAGTCATCAATCTCTCTAGTCTCTTGGGCTCACAATAATCATGATAATTAGCCCAAACAATGATGATATAATGTATCAATAAAGGACAATAGAGATTGAGATATAATATGCAAATAATAGCTATGACTTACTACAAAATGGCAAATTAAACAAATAATCCAACTTATAACATGACCTCTGTGGGTCCCAACAGTACCAATATGTAGCCTAAGCATGATTTCTAACATGACTGGAAGCTCAACTTCTCTAACACATGGTGAAAATACGGGTAACGACAAGATTATTCAACTATACAGTTCCATGGAATTTACCAAGTTACAATTCCTACGGTGCACACCCACACACCCGTCACCTAGAATGTGTGTCACCTCAACACCAATCACATAACACGTAGATCGGGGTTTCATACCCTCAGAACCAAGTTTAGAAGTGTTACTTACCTAAAACCGTGCAAATACCTACTCCAATAAGCCCTTGCCTAATGAATCGGCATCTGAATGCCTCGAATCTAGCCCCAAACAATTCGATACAATCAACACGGGCTAAAGGAATCAATTCCATAAGAAAATACTAAATTCTTAATCAAAAGTCAAAAAGTCAACTCAAAAGTTGAACCTCGGGCCCACGTCTCGGAATCTAATCAAAGTCAAAAAATACAGAAGCCCATTCAACCACGAGTCTAACCATACCAAATTTACCAAATTCCGATACTAAATCACCACTCAAATCCATAAATTAAACTCTCCAAATCCCTAGTCTCAAACTCCCAATTTCCACCTCAAAAACACACAAACTAGGTGGGAAATTCAATGGGGAAACAATATAATTGAATAAAATTGATCACAACTGACTTACCTCAAAAACCCCTTGAAATACCTCTCAAAAATTGCTTTAGCCCGAATCGCACCCCAATTCAAGCCTAATGAAAACTAAGGAATTCCAACTTCTACCATTGATGCCGAAACCTATCAAATCACGTGCGATTGACTTCAAATTTTTATTATAAGTCATAAATGGCACAACGGACCTACTCCAACTCACGGAACAAAAATCTGAGCCTGGTAACCATAAAGTCAACTCTAGGTCAAACTTCTCAATTTTCAAAACTTTTAATTCTCCAAGTTTCGCCATTTCAAGCCTAAATCAACTTCGGACCTCCAAATCACTATCCGGACACACTCCTTAGTCCAAAATTATCCAACGGAGCTATCAGAACCATCAAAACTCCATTATGGAGCCATTTATATATAAGTCAACATCCAGTCTACCTTTTCAACTTAATCATCCAACCTTGAGACTAAATGGGCGTTTGGACATAAGAATTGTAAAATTCCAAAATAGGGGGAAAGAATTTTCAAGTGAAAATGGTATTTGAAATTTAGAGTTGTGTTTGGACATGAATATAATTTTGGGTTGTTTTTGTAGTTTTGTGAGTGATTTGAGTGAAGATTTTGAAAAACAGTCTTTTGTAGTTTTTCTAATTTTCGAAAATTTCCAAAATGCATCTTCAAGTGAAAATTGGAAATTTTATGAACAAACGCTGATTTCGAAAAAAAGTGAATTTTTTTTGGAAAAAAGGGAAAAATATTTTATGTCCAAATGGGCTCTAAGTGTCTCAACTCATTCTGAAACACTCTCGGAACTTAACCAACTACCTCAGCAAGTCATATAGCAACTAATAAGCATAAAATGAGCAATAAATGGGGAACATGGCTACAATACTAAAAACGATCGACCGGGTCATTACATCAATAAGTAATAAACCTAACCTTAGGTTGAAAGATGTGACGAGCTTAGAAGAAGGTTAGTGCCCAACACCAATGGCCAATATTAACTCATAGTAATATAATGGAGGCAGTAAAAGTAATATCTCAAAAGATATTATGCTCAGCTCGTTCACAGTTACAGAAAAGTAGACATGCTTTCTAGGTATAACAGTCAAGTCCAGATATTACAACTGAAAATCAACTAACAAGAGTTTATCAAAAGAATTGTATTCCAATTCACAACACCAGATAAGGATTTCTGTTTACCAATTGGCATGAGGAAAGTACATCTATATGCCTACATTTAAATATACATGTCAAGTCATCAATTTATCATACACCATTTAGCATGATGAGTATACATTTCTATGCCTACAAGTCAAATGTATATGTCAAATCATGAATGTCAGAATATCGTCTAGCATGAAGAAAATACATCTCTATACCTACTTACCAAGTATGCATGTCAAATGATTGATTTCACAATGATATCCCCAGGTACTCTCACCTTCAACATACTAAAGTTGTCTGTCTAAAATGCCCACTTCATCACACACACACAATCACTCAGCAATATACGGGTGCCTGGCTCATAAGCCCTCATCAAAGTACGTGTATATATATATATATCATTGTTCCTGCACTCACTGCGTTTATATCACACTCCGGAGGGGCGGATCCTACCCAGGCGCTAATCAAAGCCAATAAGGCTAGTTGCAGCGTGCAGACCGATCCACAATAATAATAAAGTCAATAAGGCATGTTGCGGCGTGCAGCCGAATCAACTAAAACACTCTCAACTCAGCTCTACGGCCAACCTCAATCATTAACCTCGCATGTCTCAAGGGCTCACAATCTCATACCACTCAGCCCAACAACTCCAAATATAGTAAAACAATGATAACATGAAATGTAATGATGAATGATGAGCAAAAATTGAGATATGATATGCAAATGAAGAACTATGACTAAGTGTATAATTACAGTTAAATCATATAACTCAAAACAACAGAAATAGTCTCATTGGGTCTCAACCAAATAATCACATAGCCTAAACATGTCTTCTAACATGATTCAAAGCTCAAATAATCAAACAAGTAGGGAGAACATGGATGTAACAAGATATAACAGCAAAACCAGTCCGGTCATAGTCTAATAGTCAACTTGAATCATGATTAGCCCGGTGCACGCCCACAAGCTCATCATCTAGCATGTGTGTCACCCCCAATACATCTCTTATAACCTAGATTCCGGGTTTAAATACCCTAAAATCCAAGTTTAGATATGTTACTAACCTCAAACAAGACAAATCAAATATCGAACAAGTCAAACAACACTCTAGAAATTCGATCCTGCGCGAATCGACCTCCGAACATCTCAAAACAAGCCAAAATCAACTTAAAAACATCAAATAATGCCCAATAAAACAAATACAAACAATAAAGGCTGAATATTTAATCAAATACTCAAAGTCAACTAAAAAGTCAACCCAAGCCCGCACCTTGGAACCCGACAAAACTCACAAATTCCGACAACTCATTTGAATACGAGTCCAACCGTACTAATTTCACCCAAATCCAACTCTGAATCGATGTTTAAAACCCAATTATTTACTTTATAAAAGTTTTGATAAAATCCCCAGTTCCTCTTGTTAAATACCATGTTTTGATATTAAATCTAGTAATCGATTCATGTAACTCTCATTGATATATGACAGAATCACTTACCCCAGGCTTATAGAAGAAGGTCTAGGTTGAATCACTTACCCCAAGCTTGTAGATTAAGGTCTCTAAAGTGGTGAGGAATGAAACAAAAGCCTAAAAGCCCCGTTTATATACAAACATCTGACCTCCCACAGTGTTGACCGCACTTTTCCTAGTATGGTCCGCACTTCCAAGTTTTGCCGCCGCAATCCATATTATGCAGTCGCACTCCAGCAGTAACTGCACCATTAGTCTTTAGTAAATTAATTATAACTTTTTGTATAAATATCCAAATGACAAATGGTTTGATTTTCTGGAAACTAGACTTAAAGGACTACAACCTTTATTTTTCTATCATCCCTAAACTCCTCATGGATTGAGAGATATAAGCTTCCGAAGTCAGACCAACGAACCTGCGGATTTCCTATTGCGGCCCTCAGTGCAGTCCGCACTTTGGCCATTACCTCCACACTTGGGAGTTTGTGGCCGCACATAAGGCTTTGGCTCAGCACTCCAAAAGTGCTCTCAGCACTCCAAAACCTAATACAAACATACTCGAGGCCTCAAATCACACATAATAACATCAAAATCACGAATCACACCACAAATCAAGCTTAATGAACTATTTCAAACTTTAAAATTCATAACTTACGGCGAACACGTCTAAACAACCCAGAATCACCTTATATTTTGCACACAAGTTCCAAATGACATAAAAACCTATTCCAACTCCCAGAACAATAATCTGAACCCCATAACGTCGAAGTCATTAACAACCCATAATAGTATAATGAAGGTAGTAAATGTAATCACTCAAAAGATATTATGCTCGGCTCGTTCACAGTTAAAGAAAAGTAGACATGCTTTTCAGGTATAACAGTAAATACCAAATCATGCCACTTAAAATCAACCGAACAAGAGTTTATCAAAAAAATTGTATTCCTAATTCAAAACACCAGGTAAGGATTTCCATTTACCAATTGGCATGAGGAAAGTACATATATATGCCTACATTTAAATATACATGTCAAGTCATCAATTTATCATACACCATTTAGCATGATGAGTATACATTTCTATGACTACAAGTCAAATGTACGTGTCAAATCATGAATGTCAGAATATCGTCTAGCATGAGGAAGTACATCTCTATGCCTACTTACCAAGTATGCATGTCAATTGAATGATTTCACAATGACATCCCCAGGTACTCTCACCTTCAACATACTCAAGTTGTCTGTCTCAAATGCCCACTTTAGCGCACACACACAATCACTCAGCAATGTAGGGGTGCCTGGCTCATAAGCCCTCATCAAAGCACGTGTATATATATATATATATATCACTGTGCATGCGCTCACTGCATGTATATCATACTACGAAGGGGCGGATCCTGCCCAGGCACTAATCAAAGCCAATAAGGCTAGCTGCAGCGTGCAGCCCTATCCACAATAATAATAAACCCAATAAGGCATGTTGCAGCGTGCATCCCAATCCACAAAAACACTCTCAACTCGGCTCTACGGCCCACGTCAGTCATTAAACTTGCATGTCTCAAAGGCTCACAATCTCATACCACTCAACCCAACAACTCCAAATATGGTAAAATAATGATAACATGTGATGTAACGATGAATGATGAACAAAAATTGAGATATGATATGCAAGTGAAGAACCATGACTGAGTGTATAATTACAGTTTAATCATATAACTCAAAACAACAGAAATAGTCTTATTGGGTCTCAACCAAATAATTACGTAGCCTAAACATGTCTTCTAACATGATTCAAAGCTCAAATAATCAAACAAGTAGGGAGAACATGGATGTAACAAGATATAACAGCAAAACCCTTCCGGTCATAGTCTAATAGTGAATTGAATCATGATTACCCCGGTGCACGCCCACACGCTCGTCACCTAGCATGTTTGTCACCCCAATACATCTCTTATAACCTATATTCCAGGTTTAAATACCCTAAAATCCAAGTTTAGATAAGTTACTAACCTCGAACAAGACAAATCAAATACTGAACAAGCCAAACAACACTCTATAAATGCCATCCTTCGCGAATCGACCTTCGAACGGCTCGAAACTAGCCAAAATCAACTTAAAACATCAAATAATGCCCAACGAAACAAACACAAACGATAAAGGCTGAATCTTTAATCAAATACTCAAAGTCAACTAAAAAGTCAACCCGAGCCCGCACCTCGGAACCCGACAAAACTCACAAATTTCAACAACTCATTTGAATACGAGTCCAACCGTACTAATTTCACCCAAATACAACTCCGAATCGATGTTTAAAACCCAATTATTCACTTTAAAAAAGTTTTGACAAAAACCCTAATTCCTCTTGTTAAATACCATGTTTTGATATTAAATCTATTAATCGATTCATGTAACTCTCACCGATATATGATAGAATCACTTACTCCAGGCTTGTAGAAGAAGGTCTAGGTTGAATCACTTACCCCAAGCTTGTAGATTAAGGTCTCTAAAGTGGTGAAGAATGAAACAAAAGCCCAAAAGTCCCATTTATATACAAACACCTGACCTCCCACAATGTTGACCGCACTTTTCCTAGTGTGGTCCGCACTTCCAAGTTTTGCCGCCGCAATCCATATTATGCAGTCTCACTCCAACAATAACTGCACCATTAGTCTTCAGTAAATTAATTATAACTTTCTATATAAATATCCAAATGACAAACGATTTAATTTTCTGGAAACTAGACTTAAAGGGCTACAACCTTCATTTTTCTATCATCCCCAAATTCTTCATGGATTGAGAGATATAAGATTCCGAAGTCAGACCAATGAACCTACGGATTTCCTATTGTTGCCCTCAGTGCGGTCCGCACTTTGGCCATTACCTCCGCACTTGGGAGTTTGTGGCCGCACAAGAGGCTTTGGCTCAGCACCCCAAAAGTGCTCTCAGTACTCCAAAATCTAATACGAACCTACTCAAGGCCTCAAATCATACATAATAACATCAAAATCACGAATCACACCACAAATCAAGCTTATTGAACTATTTCAAACTTTAAAATTCATAACTTACGCCGAACACGTCTAAATAACCCAGAATCACCTTAAATTTTGCACACAAGTTCCAAATGACATAAACAACCTATTCCAACTCCCAGAATAATAATCTGAACCCGATAACATTGAAGTCAACTCCGGCTCAAACTTATGAACATTTCAAACCTTCCAATTGCTAGCTTTCACCAAATAGTGCCGAAACCTTCTACAAGCATCCAAGTGCAAATCCGGGCTTATGGCCAAGTTCAAAATCACCATCTAGGTCTAACGAAACCATCAAAACTCTGATATAGGGTTAAATACATAGAGGTCAAACTTGGTCAACTCTTCCAACTTAAAGCTTCCAAATGACAAATCATTCTTCCAAATCAATCTTGAACAATTCAAAACCAAAACCGATGATACATGCAAGTCATAATACACCATACAGATCTACTCATGGCCTCAAACCATCGAACGAAGTGCAACTGCTCAAAACGACTGGTCAGTTCGTTACACTTTCTATAAAAAATTCTGCAACGGCCAAGATTGAAGGATGTGGAAAGATATTTCTGAAGATGACTTCTAGCAAGGTGATGACTTAAAATAAAGTTCTTCATGTTCAAGAAATAAGAAAGAATTTGGTCTCTACCACACTTCTCACCAAAACGGATTTAAGTGCATTTTTGTATCTGACAAAGTTATTATAAGTAAGAAAGAGATGTTTGTACTAAAAGGTTTTCTTACAGAGGGAATTTTCAAACTAAATGTAATGTCGATTTGAGTCAGTTTCTTCTTACTTATTTGAGTCAAATGATTTATGGCATAGTTTGGGACATGTCAATTATAAAACCTTGCGCAAAATGATTAATTTGAAAGTATTGCCTAAATTTGAATGCAATAAAATATAGTGCCAAATATGTGTGGATTCTAAGTATGCTAGATATGGTCGATTTGAGTGATATCACTATATATTATTATGTTTACTTATGTAGTAGAGAAGATAAAACAATATATGCATTAAATCAATACAAAAATGAAGTTGAAATGCAACTTAACAAGAAAATCAAAATGATAAGAAGTGATAGAGGTGGTAAATACAAATTCCCTTTTGAACAAATATGTTTAGAATATTCTATTATTCATCAAACAATTGCCACATACATGGCCCAATCCAATGGAATAGAAGAAAGAAAGAATCTATCATTAAAAGAGATGATGAATGCCTTGTTAATAAGTTCGGTTTACCTCAAAATACGTGGGGGAACCTATTTTTATGGATAATTGATTATTAAATCGAGTTCCCCATCGCAAAACACACTACATTCTGTATGAGAAATGGAAAGGAAGAAAATACAGCTTGAGTTACTTCAAAGTGTAGGGATCTTTGGCAAAAGTGCAAGTTCCTAAACCTAAAAGGCAAAATATAGGACCAAAGACAATTGATTGTGTTACATATCGGGTTTTCGTACGTTAAAGTTTCATCTTCAGTTAATCGACGTAGACTCGGGGATGAGATTATCTTGAGGTTAACATATTTATGCTATTTACAGCAAGCGATGAGTAAGTGTCATGTAGGGTAAAGGATACACGAATTAAAGAAAATAAGTTTCGTTGAAGGTTGTCGATTTGTAGTAAAATACGGTCCGAGCTATAATGCCCGATATTTATGGACTAGTACCATACAAGGTATCATATGACCATGATAGTATGATGTATAAAGTATATTTAAAATGAGTAGTATTTTAGATAATTTGAGATAATTCTTAGTTATGTGGGTAATTGGTTAATTATCGGGTAACAGGACAATACCTAATTAATTAATGAGTTATAAGATAAGATTAAAAACACCCCACCCCTCCCCCTGACCCCCACGTGGCAGCAAGCCACTACTAAGGCATATGACTCTTAGTCATATTGTCTTAGTTGGCCATCTAAAGTAAGACGTCTACTTATGTGTAATAGACATAAGTCTCTTAGTCATAAGTCTACTTACGTGTAAGACTTATTACAAGTCTTGGTTTCATTTCATTTGGACATAGAATAATAAAGTAAGAAAATCATATACCTTTCTTTCTAATTCAAACCATTTCAAAAACAAATGCTAAAACTCAATCCAACAAAATTTCTTGGGACCAAATCAATTCCAGCAAGAATTATTAGCACCTCAGCAACGTAAAATTTTGCGGTTTTAAAGGAGTACGGTGCAACTTTTTCCAAGAATATCATACAAATTTTTCCCTACTCCAGATATGTTAAGGCTATCTCTTCTTTTTTTTTGGCATGATCCAAATTATACAGAAGAAACGAGAAAACGCACAGTTTTCGTAAACTACTCTATTCATAGAAATACTAGGGGTTTCTATGTTCTTGATTCCATATGTGACATATTATTATATCTTCTGTTCATGAGTCTCATAATGATACGAAGTTGATAAAGTTTATCCGAAAGGAATATTGAGATTATTAACATATTTCCATGCATTTCTTTCATTTATATATGTACATTGACCCATGACCAGATGGCGTTATATACGTGTATTTATATGAATATATATGTATATGGAATATGAGAAAAGGTTACGGGGTTATATACACACCACCACCTGATCAGTTGGTATATGTTGATGATTTTTCCCACAGTGGGCGAGATGATATGATGGGATGCCCTCAGAGGCTTGATGATATTATGTACACCTATACCTATGCATGACACGACATTTATACGCATGTGCATGACATTATAAATATTTCAGGATTTACAAAGTGATTTAGACTTACAGTAGTAATTCTTTATTCCATGTTTCATCTATGTCTGTTATGTACTGATTTTTATGCCTTACATTGTTACACCCCATATTTTCGTATGTCAATGTACTCCATAAATAAATTAAAGAAAGCTCGAAAATGAGACGTTACATCCCGTATTTTTGTACGTTAAAATTTCGTCGTAAGTTAACCGACGTAAGTTCGGCAATGAGATTATTTTGAGATTATAAGCATTATGCTATTTCAAACAAGTGATGAGTGAGTGAATTCGTGAAGGAGAGAGAGTAAGAAATTCAAAGAAAGTGAGTTTCATCGAAGTTTGACATTTTGGGATAAAATACGGCCCGAGCTACAATACCCCATATTTATGGACTAGTGTCATACAAGGTACCACATGACCATGATAGCAAGATGTATAAAGTGTGTTAAAAGTGAGTAGTATTATAAGTAATTTGAGATAATTCTTAATTATGTAAATAATTGGTTAATTATTGGATTAGTGGGGGGTTAATGAGTTGATTATGGAATTAAGTGGATGATTTTTGAATAAGTCTTATTACTATTTACATGGCAGTCCATCACTATAATTAGTGACTCATGAATTATATTGCAAAATAGGAAAGTTATGTGAATTTTGGGTGGCTTAATCATTATGCAAATGGGGCCCACAAATCTTAATTATAAAGGACTTTCATATGTCTTTGAGTGAGACACTTACGGATGGAAAATCTCAAACAATATTTATTTGACTCTTTTAGAAAGTGAGAGAGAGTAACGTGAGTTTGCTTCAGCAAGTTCATACAAGAACATGTATATACATGTAACGTGAGTTCTTCAATAAAAACAAATTCATACGAAACTATTTAGCATAGCAACAAGATTTTGCGATTATAAAGGAGTACGGTGTAATCTTTCTCAAGAATATCATACGGATATTTTCCTACTTCGATCCGCCATTACGCATTGTCATAATCAACAGTGTTAAAGGGATTGTCGAGAGAATCGGTTCAGGTATGTTAAGGCTATCCCATCTTTCTTTTTGGCATGATCCAAATTATACAAATGAAACGAGCAAATTACGCAACTTTCATAAATGACTCTATTTATCAAAATATTAGGGGTGTCTATATTCTTGATTCCCCATGTGTCTTATTATTCTATCATCTGTTCATGGGTCTCAGAAAAATACGTATTTCATAAAGTTTATCCGAAAGGCATATTGATTTTATGATATTCCGAGAAATCTTATTAACGTAATTCTTATGCCTTTCATGCATTTATACATGTACATTGACCCATGACCATATGGCGTTATATACGCGTATATATATGTATATGGGATATGGGAAAAGGTTACGGCATTATATACGCACCATCACCGGATCAGCTGGTATACGTTGATGATTTGCTCACAGTGGCCGAAATGATAAGATAGGATGCCCTCAGAGGCTGGATGATGGTTTGAACGCATATACCTATGCATGGTATGACATTTATATGCATATACATGATATTATAAAAATGAAATGATTCACAGAGCTATGCAGACGTACATGTCGAGTCTTTTACTCTATATTTCTCTCATATATATTATTTACTGATTTTCATTCCTTACATACTTGGTACATTATTTGTTCTGACATCCCTTTTTCCTGGGGAAGCTCGTTTCATGCCCGCAGGTCTTGATAGACATGTCGAGAGTCCTCCAAATAGGCGATCAGCTCAGCGGAAGATGTCGGTGCACTCCATTTGCTCCGGAGTTGCTTGTTTAGTCAATATGATTTTAGATTTGTATTGTTTGGTATGGTGGGGCTATGTACCGACCATTATGACAATTATATATTCTTAGAGGCTTGTAGACAGATGTCATGTATATATAAGATTGTATGGCCTTGTCGGCCTATGTCCAGTGTACGAGTGATCATTTTGGTCTTATAGGCCAGTATGTCATATGTATAAGTTTATTCCCTCATGATTTACTCGGGTTCATTTACCTATGATGGAATGATACGAAAGATACGTTATGTTGGTACTCTGTTGAGTAAGGTACCGGCTGCCTGTCGCGGGCCATCAGTTTGGATCGTGACATACATACTCAGTACATTATTCGTACTGACGCCCTATTCTCGGGGCCTACGTTTAATGCCCACAGGTGCAGGTAGGCAAGTCGACGGTCGCCCTTCTTAGGATCCCCGATAAGCGAGAGTTGACGTGCTCCACTTGATCCGGAGCTGCTTTTGATTTTGGTATGATATGCTTGTATACATATATGGGTATGACGTGGCCCAGTCCCGTCCTTGTACAGTTGTATTTTCTATTAGAGGTTTGTAGACAGTTATGTATAGTTGGATAGTATGTGGCCTTGTTGGCTTCCAGTTTTGGATATATATAGTTGTCTATAGCAGCCTTGACGGCTCGCCCCACTGTATTTCGTATGTCTATCTATATATGTCTTTTGGGCAGGTTTCCCTCACATTCACTATTCATATTTATATCTTAGACGTATTCTTAAGGGTGTTCGACAGGTAGGACTCGGGCATCTATCGCGGCCCATCAGTTTGGGTCGTGACAAAAGTGGTATCAGGGCATTTCTGTCCTAGGGTTGTCTACAGACCGTGTCTAGTTGAGTCTTGTTTATGGGTGTGTTGTGCACCACACTTATAAATAGGAGGTTGCAGGACACTTATAAATAGGAGGATCAGATATCGAGGATAATTATGTGTCCCTAATATCGCAGGGCTACGTTAGCAGGTTATGGGAGAAACTCACAATTCTCGTTATTCCATCCATCTAGGAGCAACAAAGATGTATCATGATATCAGGGAAGTATATTGGTGGGACGGAATGAAAAGGGATATAGTGGAGTTTGTTGCTCAGTGACCTAACTATCAGCAGGTCAAGATTAAGCATAAAAAACCCGGTGGATTATTGCAGGCTATAGAGATTCCGACTTGGAAGTGGGAAGTAATCAATATGGATTTCATCGTAGGCTTACCTCGTACCCAGCGTAAGTTCGATTCTATATGGATGATTGTTGATAGGCTTACAAAATCAGCCCATTTTCTACGCATTAGGACTACATATTCTGCAGAGGATTATGCAAGGCTTTATATTAAGGAGATAGTACGACTGCATGGTGTCCCTGTATCTATTATCTCGGATAGAGGAGCTCAATTTACAACTAACTTCTGGAGGTCCTTCCAAAAAGGATTGGGGACTCAAGTAAGTCTTAGTACAACATTTCATCCCCAGATAGACGGATAGGCTGAGTGTACTATTCAGACACTTGAAGATATGTTACGGGCTTGTGTGATAGACTTCAAGGGTAGCTGGGATGATCATCTTCCGCTTATTGAGTTCGCATATAATAATATCTACCATTCTAGTATTAAGATGGCTTCATATGAAGATCTTTATGGATGGAAGTGTAGGTCGCCTATAGGGTGGTTCGATGTTGGGGAAACTACGTTAGTAGGATCAGAATTGGTACAACATGCAATCGAGAAAATTAAGTTCATATAGGAAAGCCTATTAGCAGCTCAAAGCCGTCAGAAGTCTTATGCGGATAATCGACGGCGAGACTTGGAGTTTCAGATTAATGAGTGGGTATTCCTAAAGGTATCACCGATGAAAGGTGTCATGAGGTTCGGTAAGAAAGGAAAACTTATCCCTCGGTACATTGGACCATATGGGATCATACGCAAGGTAGGCCAAGTAGCATATGAGTTAGACTTGCCTTTGGACATGGAGTCTGTACATCCAGTCTTTCATGTGTCTATGCTCCGTAAATGTATCAGAGATCCTTCCAGAATCGTGTCAGTTGATGATGTTCAGGTCACTGAGCAGCTATCATATGAAGAAACTCCCATTGCTATATTAGACAGACAGGTTCGGATATTGAGAACTAAAGATATAGCTTTGGTGAATGTACTTTGGAGAAAAAACAATGTGGAAGAAATGACTTGGGAGGCCGAGGAAGACATGAAGTCTAGATACCCCTACTTATTTCCTCCTCCAGAGAAGGGTCCGACTGAGACATCACAACCTTAAGGTACGTGTATGGATTCTTATGTTAGTTATTGTCATTGGTCGTGTAAGGCCATTGTCGTTATTGATGATTGTCCTATGTGGCATTGAATTATTGAGTTTCTATAGGAAGAGTTGGTAGTAGTATTGTAACAAAGGCTACTCTGCCAAAGTTATATGTATCCCGGGGATTTAAACATTCGAGGACGAATGTTTCTAAGGGGGGGAAGGATGTTACATCTCGCATTTTCGTACGTTAAAGTTTCGTCTTCAGTTAATCGACGTAGACTCAGGGATGAGATTATCTTGAGGTTAACATATTTATGCTATTTATAACAAGCGATAAGTAAGTGACATGAAGGATAAAGGATACACGAATTAAAGAAAATGAGTTTCGTTGAAAGTTGTCGATTTGGAGTAAAGTACGGTCCGAGCTATAATACCCGATATTTGTGACCTAGTACCATACAAGGTACCATATGACCATGATAGTATGATGTATAAAGTATATTAAAAATAATTAATATTTTAAGTAATTTGAGATAATTCTTAATTATGTGGGTAATTGATTAATTATCGGATAACGGGACATTCCCTAATTAATTAATGAGTTATAAGATAAGATTAAAAAAACCCCACCCCTCCCCCTGACCCCCACGTGGCAGCAAGCCACTACTAAGGCATATGACTCTTAGTCATATTGTCTTAGGTGGCCATCTAAAGTAAGATTATTACAAATCTACTTACGTGTAATAGACATAAGTCTCTTAGTCATAAGTCTACTTATGTGTAAGACTTATTACAAGTCTTGGTTTCATTTCATTTGGACATAGACTAATAAAGTAATAAAATCATATACCTTTCTTTCTAATTCAAACCATTTCAAAAACAGACGCTAAAACTCAATCCAACAAAATTTCTTGCGACCAAATCAATTCCAGCAAGAATTATTAGCACTTTAGCAACATAAACTTTTGCGGTTCTAAAGGAGTATGGTGCAACCTTTTCCAAGAATATCATACGAATATTTCCCTACTCCAGGAATGTTAAGGCTATTCCTTCTTTCTTTTTGGCATGATCCAAATTATACAGAAGAAATGAGCAAACGTACAGTTTTCATAAACGACTCTATTCATAGAAATACTAGGGGTCTCTGTGTTCTTGATTCCCCATGTGACATATTATTATATCTTTTGTTCATAGGTCTCAGAATGATACGCAGTTGATAAAGTTTATCCGAAAGAAATATTGAGATTATTAACATATTTTCATGCATTTCATTCATTTATACATGTATATTGGCCCATAACCAGAATGACATTATATACGCGTATTTATATGTTATATATGCGTATATATGTAAATATATGTATATGGGATATGGGAAAAGGTTACGGCGTTATATATGCACCACCACCTGATCAGTTGGTATATGTTGATGATTTTGCCCACAGTAGCTGAGATGATATGATGGGATGCCCTCAGAGGCTTGATGATGTTATGTACACCTATACCTATGCATGACAAGACATTTATATGCACGTGCATGACATTATAAATGTTTCATGATTTACAAAGTGATTTAGACTTACAGTCAGAATTCTTAATTCCATGTTTTATTTATGTCTGTTATGTACTGATTTTTATGCCTTACATACTCAGTACATTATTCGTACTGACGCCCTATTCCCGAGGCCTGTGTTTCATGCACGCAGGTGCAGGTAGGCAAGTCGACGGTCCCCCTTCTTAGGATCCTCGATCAGCGAGAGTTGACGTGTTCCACTTGATCCGGAGTTGCTTTTGATTTTGGTACGATATGCTTGTATACATATATGGGTATGACGTGGCCCAGTCCCGCCCTTGTACAGTTATATTTTCTATTAGAGGTCTGTAGACAGTTATGTATAGTTGGATAGTATGTGGCCTTGTCGGCTTCATGTTTTGGTTATATATAGTTGTCTATAGAAGCCTTGCCGGCTCGCCCCACTGTATTTCGTATGTCTATCTATATATGTCTTTTGGGCAGGTTTTCCTAACACATTCACTATTCATGTTTATATCTTAGACGTATGCTTAAGAGTGTTCGATAGGTAGGAATCGGGCATCTGTCGCGGTCCATCAGTTTGGGTCATGACAGATCGATTTACAAATCAGAATTCCTGAAATTCATGTTAAGACGGTAATGGAATAAGACAGTGGTGAACTTTTGGAAAATATATATCAGTTTAAAATGCAATGTGATTCAATTGGCGAAAGATCCAAACGACCTCGAGAAAGAATAAAAGAATGTATACCTAATGAGGTGGATCCAATACATAGTAAACGTCAATGAATGTCTACTTCATTTAGACCAGATTTTGTGACTTTCTTAATGGAAAATGACCCTCCAGCATTTATAGAAGCTATATTTCTTCAGAATTATCATTTTGGAAAGAGGCGATCAATAGTGAAATAGAATTCATATTGAACAATCATACTTAGGAATTAGTTGATCTTCCTTCCGAGAACAAACCGTTAGGCTCCAAATAGAATTTTAATAGGAAATAAAAGATGATTGCACTATTGATAAGTATAAGGCAAGACTTGTTGTTAAAGATTATAAACAATAAAAATGTCTTGACTATTTTGACACATACTTTCTTGTTACAAGAATTACGTCCATACGGATATTAGTAGCATTAGTTGTAGTGTATGGTCTTGAAATCCATCAAGTGGACATTAATACGACCTTATTAAATGGAGATTTGGAGGAACAAATTTACATGGAACAACCCTAAGGGTTTGCGATTCCAGGTAAGGAAAAGAAGCTATGTAGATTGTTAAGTCTTTTTACAGACTGAAACAAGCACCAAAATAATGGCATGAAAAATTTGACCATACAATGATGTCAAATGGTTTTAAGATTAATGAATGTGACAAATATGTGTACAATAAGAGTGATCCAAACCACATAGTCATTTTTTGCTTATATATGGATGATATGCAAATATTGAGTAATGATATTTCCAATATAAATGTGACTAAGCGCATGCTAACTAGCAAATTTGATATGAAAGTCTTGGGTGCCGATTTAATCTTGGTTATTAAGATCCATAATACTCTTCAATATTTGGAATTGTCACAATCTCATTAAATTAAAATAGTACTTAACAAGTTTAAACACTTAGATTTCAAAGTCGCAAAGACTCTAATTAACGTGAATCTTGCACTTGCAAAGAACAAAGGTCAAAACATATCTCTATTGGATCATTCTTGTGTATTGGAATGATTAATATGTATCATAAATTATACACGATCGGATATAGCTTGTGCTATAAGTAAATTGAGTCGATCCACGAGTAATACAGATCAATCTCCTTAGATGGCAATGAAATAAGTTTTGGGATATTTAACACACATCCAAGACTTTGTTTTTACACCCCATGTTTTCGTGAGTGAAAGTACGCCATAAGTAAATTGATGAAAGCTCGGAAATGAGATGTTACATCCCGCATTTTCGTACGTAAAAATTTCGTCGTAAGTTAATCGATGCAAGTTCGTAGATGAGATTATTTTGAGATTATAAGCATTATGCTATTTCAAACAAGTGATGAGTAAATTCGTGAACGTGAGAGGGTAAGCAAATCGAAGAAAATGAATTTCGTCGAAATTTGACTTTTTTAGATAAAATACGGTCTAAGCTACAATACCCTGTATTTATGGACTAGTGCCATACAAGGTACCACATGACTATGATAGTAAGGTATATGAGGTATGTTAAAAGTGAGTAGTATTTTAAGTAATTTGGGATAATTCTTAATTATTTGGGTAACTGGTTAATTATTGGTCAGTGAGAGATTAACAAGTTAACCAAGAGAATGATGGACAATTAATGAAGATTATTGGATAAGCTTAAGGTGCCAATGTGGCAGCAAGGGAAATGGGATTCAAAAGCTAATTAGTGACTCTTTACTTACATTGTTAGGTGGCACCTTTAGAGTGACTATTGGCTAAGCCATAAAAGACTCTCAAATTCACAAAAGGCTTCATTAATATATAGAATAGAGATGCTTACATCCCATCTATAAGTAACAATCTTCAGCAAGATTTCATAAAAGAACATATATGATAGTAACGTGAGTTACTTCAACAAGAATTCATACGAGACTTCTTAGCATAATAGCAACAGGATTTTGCGATTCTAAGGGAGTGCGGTGCAATCTTTCTCAAGAATATCATACGGATATTCTCCTACTTTGATCTGCTATTACGTGTTATCACAATTGACGTGTGTTAGAGGGATTGTCATAAGAATCGGTTCAGATACGTTAAGGCTATCCCTTCTTTCTTTTTGGCATGATCCATACGATACAAACGAAACGAGCAAATGCACAACTTTCATAAATGATTCTATTCATAGAAGTACTAGAGATGCCTACGTTCTTGATTCCCCCATGTGTCTTATTACTCTATCATCTGTTCATGGGTCTCAGAAAAAATGTAAGTTGATGAAGTTAATTTCATGATATTAACCAGAGGTATAATGGTCTTATGACGTTCCAAGAGATTTCATTGACGTACTTTTCATGCATTGCATTTATTTATACATGTACATTGACCCATGGCCAGATGGTGTTATATACGTGTATATATATGTATATATATTTATATGGGATACGTGAAAAAGTTACGGCATTATATACGCACCACCACCTGATCAGCGGGTATACATTGATAATTTCGCTCATAGTGGCCGAGATGATATGATGGGATGCCCTCAGAGGCTTGATGATGTTATGAACGCATATATCTATGCATGGTATGACATTTATACGCATATGCATGATATTATAAATATGAAATGATTGACAGAGCTATTCAAACTTACATGTTGAGTCTTTTACTCCATGCTTCTCTCATGTCTATTATTTACTAATTTCCATTCCTTACATACTCGGTATATTATTTGTAATGATACCCCTTTTGCCTGGGTACGCTGCGTTTCATGCCCGCAGGTCTCGATAGATAGGTCGAGAGTCCTCCAAGTAGGCTATAAGCTCAGCGGAAGGTTTTGGTGCGCTCCATTTGCTTTGGAGTTGCTTATTTGGTCAGTATGATTTGGATGTGTATTGATTGGTATGAGGGGGCCCTGTCCTAACCTTTATGGTATTGATCTACTCTTAGAGGCTTGTAGATAGATGTCATGTATACTGATATTTGTATAGCCTTGTCGGCCTATGTTTTGAGTATTTCCTCATGTTTTATTCTACTTATCTCACGACATCCTCTCCGGCTCATTTACCTATGATAGTATGATACGAAAGACACGTTACGTTGGTACTCAATTGAGTAAGGTACCGGGTACTCATCACAGCCAATCTATTTGGGTCGTGACAAAAGTGGTATCAGAGCAGTTCTGTTCTAGGGAGTCTACAAGCCGTGTCTAGTAGAGTCTTGTTTATGGGTGTGTTGTGCACCACACTTATTAGCAGGAGGCTATAGGGCATTTAGGACTATCACTCTTTCTTCTTACTCTAGATCGTGTGGTAGAGCTCAGTTGTAAGAACTCAATTTCCTAAACTCTATATTATTCATAATACGACGATGCCTACATCCAGAAAGACAATTGGTAATAGATTTCATGTGGTTGTGGAAGAGTTGAGTTAGAGGAACTCGATTTTGTATCATGCTTATGATTGATGAATATGAGATATTCAGCAGATCATGTGTGTACTAAGATGTGTAACCTTCTTGATAAGGATCCCTAAGGAAAGAATGTCTATCCATTCTTACGGTAAAAAGGAGTAAGAAAATCGGAAGGTAGACACAAGTTTCAGCAAGTAAAATAAGCAAGGTGAAGGAGGGTACGAGCTACCTAGTTACTTAAGATTATCAGTATTACAATTTGGGAAGAGAAATATAAGCATTCCGAGTTACTTTCACCAGTAACAAAAATATATACAATTAGCCACACCCATCTCAATTATGCCCTACGGGAGCTGACAGATATAGTTTAAGAGAAGGATGGGATATAAGGATTAAGCTAGGGTTAGAGTAACCCAAAATATTGTATGGATTGTTAGCGTTAACCGATAGTTTCGAAGGATATTATAAACATGGCAATAATTCTCCTTGTGAGACACCTAGATAGTGCATTCTAGATTAGTACAGCTAGATATGAATACTAGAGTGTTCAAATTTTTTTTTTCAAAGACACGTACTGGAATACTGGAAAGGATAAATATTACCTTAGTATGGCTCCTGTCCCTAGTAGAGAAAGAATGTTAGGCAACCCGAAGAGCCAGTAGATGGAGCAAGGGGAGCTAAACGCAAAAGAATGTCTTGCTCGAGTTTTCAGAATAAAGTGATAGACAGAAATGTTAGCAGGGAAATAAGAAGAGAGATAATAAAGCATTATGAGTAAGATGTGATACATGCATGACAACGGTAGATAAAAAAAATGACAGTATTACAGAGTCCATAGTCAAGTGAAGGAAAAGACGAGAGGTGTCAGGCCTTGAGACAATAAAAGAATATAGGCCATAAAGTCATATCCTCATTTCGAGAAATAAGTTGGTGACTCTAGCATGATTACCAGAAGGAAAGGTTAGACCCCAGAGTAATACAAATCAATATGGGCTGGTGAACAAGGTAAACTAAACTTGAATTAGGGATTGAGTGATTTGATAATAGTCGGCATTATGAGAATTTCAGAGATTGCATTCCGACAATAAAAGAATGGATGACAGAAGAATAACCTTTAAAGGCCATTCAGGAAGACGCTTTCCTAAAGAAAGCAATGTGAGAAAAGTTAAGCTTAAGGGACTATGTGTGCCAGTTATACTAAGTGTCACCCTCGCGAGTAAGGAAATTTGTTATCCTTGGTACAGAAGGATTACCGCGAGGCGAGTAAGGGTCATCGATGATGTGAAAACATGCCAAAGATGAAGAGGTAAAACATCTATACGTAGATTATCGTAGCACTAAATCTTAGTACTCCCTTAAAGAGGGGAATATGGAGTGATGTGGAATTAAGTCAGAATTATGTGGTTCTAGTAACTATGGAATGATAAAGGAAGAATGCGATAAAAATGAGACAGGGATGAGATTGTACTTATTCAAATCATACAAATATGCTACAATTCCAGGACATTATGCAAACACGGCATCAAGGAGAGGAAGTAAGGGTTCCTGCCTGGGATATTATTGATAAATAAGGAGCCAATGCGAGAGGTAAGTTAAGACAAAGAAAATAACCCAAGAAAGATTACGCAGAATATTGATATGAGAATGGGCCAACGAGTAATTAGTAGTTGATTCAGGAAGAGCCTAGTTATGTCTAGACAAGAGGTTACAGACAAATCAACAGATCGTGCAAGATAAACATAGTGAACCCAGCATTGGGAATTCAGCCTCGCAGAAATTATATCGTGATCCTTGAGAAATATTCAGATAGGAGTTGGGGGTAGTTAAAAGTATCGTATGAGTGTTACGGAAATAAAAGAGAGTGCCACTAGGAAGTCGGTCAAAATATTAGTTAAGAAGCAACCCTACAAGCACAAAGGCATGGAGGTAAGTAACTACGGATAATTATAGGCGAGGAAGGACATCAAAAATTCCATCGAGTATACGATGTAATAAGCTCGAAGCTTTACAAGAGTCATATGGTCCTCCCTAAGCACTACAATGAAAGACTAGCTGAGTAAATAAGGAAGAAGGCTTCAACCTAAGCATAGTAACTTGAAGAAGAAATGGTCATGTAAAAACAGTCTCACTACAACATTGTATGCACTCCATAAGAAAGTGGCACCTATCGAGGCTAATGAGCGGGAAGTGAAATCAAAAGTAATAGTTGAGATCATATGAGTTTCACAAAAACTCCGGAATGCGTGGGAACTAAGATAAGACAAGTATTCATGCAACAAGTGGCAGAACGACCAGGAAACGTAATTGCTTACATTTAAAAAAAACTGATAAGGAATGAAAGGAATTATTCGACCAATGATCCAGAGTTAGTTATGTTATGAACGCACTTAAGATTTCAGAGTATTATCCATGCAGCATATATGTTGAAAATCATACAGTGGCAGAAGACTCAGGTATAAGTTAAAAGAAATAATTGAGTCCATGTCATAGACAAAGGATTGAATTGTTAGAAGATTGTATCATGGATATTCCATAGCGCCCATTAAAGGCTAATGTAATAACTAATATCATGAACCACAGATAGGAAGATAGCTTAAGCTTACATACAGGCTGATCAGAGTAAAGAGGAAACTAAAACTGTTACATCAACTAAGTAAATCAGAACTTTGATTATTGGACCAAAAAAATTATACACCTCGTGATTGAGAACATTGCAGGATCACTCTTAAATATCATAGGTACAAGAGAGATAGTACATTAGCCATATTCTGTAACGGCTCTACGATAAAGTCAGTTAGAAAAGTACCAGCCTCATAAGAAGTCAGTATGAAGCTCTCACCGGATTGTGTATGCACCCGAGGTGCAAGTATTATAATAGAGCTTCAAGTTGTTGATGTGAATTATACCTATGTGGAAGGGAGGTTATGAAAGAGATAGAAGATGGGAGGCGATATTTTAAGGTAAGTAAGGTAAAGGTAAAACACATATGAGATACTCAAATATAGAAGGTTGTGAATAGTCCGTACCTCAGATAAAAGGCTAGAAGCGCGGGGATTTAGTATCCAGGAATGATAGCGGCGTCGTCAGTGACATATCTTCCAGCCTATGGTTTCTAGGTATCGAGAAGTCTAATTAAGAGAGTAAAGAAGAGTTAGAGACAATGTGATGTCTCGCTTGATGTTCCAGAATAACATAAGGAAATCTATGGTGCAAGCAAGTTGAAGGAAGGTTGCAAGTTGTACAAATAGATATGTGTAGGTCTCAAGCTAAAGTATGGTAAAATGACAAGGTTTTAGGAAGACAGGAGTAAGGATAAGAAAGGGCGAGTGAGAAGGTGGCGAGAATGGATAAGTCCTCGAGATTAAGCCCATGAAAACAAGAGAGCTAATGGTTTCTCTAAGTTATAGAAAGCTCAGTATAGCCTGAATGACTTCAAAGGAGTCTAATACTAGTAGCATTTAGAGAAGATGGAATGTTGCCCTGGTAGTAGAATGAGGGTGTAATTGTGATAGGTAAGGGATGACGCTTGGGCCTTCGATTGAATAATGATTTGAAAAAATAAAGAAAGGGATGTCATGAATTGTACAAGTTTAAATACTCACATAAGGTGAATCACATTGGGATGCTACGAAATACGGTTATGAAAGATTGGTATCACCCCAGGTGGATCAGTCTAATCATTTCAGATGTTCCCTGACGAGACGTGAGCCCTAGCGGCAGTATTACATAGAAGGTCAAGTTATCAGTGGTCGATTATAGATCAATATTGAGGTGAATCAACAATGGATGGATAAAAATTATAAAGTATGAGATGAGATTAGGCCATCATTCATAAGATTAACAGTAATGAGGAAGCATTAAAGGACTTGGATTTATACATATAGGATAAGCAATGAAAGTAACTTGGAGTTTGGTAGCAGACCTCAGTAACGATAAATCAAAGTAAGAGTTATGGTATAGTATGGCCTACCAAGATGCAGTAAAGTCATACGAATGGATAACCGTGTCTATGAAATAAGATATAGCAATATTCGTAAGTTCAACAAAGTACCGAGCGAAGAACTTCAGTACACATGTAGGTTCCTAGAGGGACAACTTGTCATAGTTGTGCATATGTTCACAAAGTGAGTCCTAGAGATTGGGTAAAAGTTGGAGAGAAGAGTGGCATAGGCGCACATGCAAGAAAAAGTCGTACAGGCTGCATGACAGAAGGTAACAACAGTTATGAGATTGGGAAGATTCCGATCATAGGTCGTGGTGAGAAAGAGGCCTAAAGGGGGGAATGCCTTGGCCTTTGTATTTATTCACAGAACAGTAGCCTAGATGGCAAGGAGAGTACTAAAGTATTCAGAAGACATAGGTTATGAAAATGATAAGTGCATCAGTCAACATTCGAGGACGAATGTTCCAAAGGGGGGAATGATGTTACACCCCATGTTTTCGTACGTGAAAGTATGCCATAAGTAAATTGATGAAAGCTCGAAAATGAGATATTACATCCCGCATTTCGTATGTTAAAGTTTCTTCGTAAGTTAATCTACGTAAGTTCGGTGATAAGAATATTTTGAGTTTATAAGCAATATGATATTTCAAACAAGTGATGAGAAAATTTGTGAAGGTGGGAGGGTAAGCAAATCGAAGAAAATGAATTTCGTCGAAGTTTGATATTTTGAGATAAAATACGGTCCAACCTACAATACCCCGTATTTATGGACTAGTGCCATACAAGGTACCAAGTGACTATGATAGTAAGGTGTATGAGGTATGTTAAAAGTGAGTAGTATTTTAAGAAATTTGGGATAATTCTTAATTATGTGGGTAATTGGTTAATTATTGGTCACTGGGAGATTAACAAGTTAACCAAGAGATTGATGGATAATTAATGAATATTATTGGATAAGATTAAGGTGCCAAAGTGGCAGCAAGAGAAATGGGATTCAAAAGCTAATTAGTGACTCTTACTTACATTGTTAGGTGGCACCTTTAGAGGGAGTCTTGGCTAAGCCATAAAAGACTCTCAAATTCACAAAAGGCTTCTTTAATATATAGAACAGAGATGCTTACATACCATCTCTAAGTAACGATCTTCAGCAAGAATTCATCAAAGAACATATATGATAGTAACGTGAGTTACTTCAACAAGAATTCATACGAGACTTCTTAGCATAATAGCAACGGGATTTTGTGATTCTAAGGGAGTACGGTGCAATCTTTCTGAAGAATATCATACGGAGTTTTCCCTACTTCGATCCGCAGTTACGCATTGTCGCCATTGACCTGTGTTAGAGAGATTGTCAAGAGAATCGGTTCAGGTATGTTAAGGCTATCCCTTTTTTCTTTTTGGCATGATCCATACAATACAAACGAAATGAGCAAATGCACAACTTTCATAAATGACTCTATTCATAGAAGTACTAGAGATGCCTACGTTCTTGATTCCCCATGTGTCTTATTATTGTATCATTTGTTCATGGGTATCAGAAAATACATAAGTTAATGAAGTTTATTTCATGATATTAATCAGAGGCATAATGGTCTTATGACGTTCCAAGAGATTTCATTGACGTACTTTTCATGCATTGCATTTATTTATACATGTACATTGACCCATGACCAGATGGCGTTGCGCGCGCGCATATATATATATATATATATATATATATATATATATATATATATATATATATATATATATTTATATGGGATATGGGAAAAGGTTATGTCGTTATATACGCACCACTACCTGATCAGCTGGTATACGTTGTTGACATTGCCCACAGTGGCCGAGATAACATGATGGGACGCCCTGAGAGGCTTGATGATGTTACGAACGCATATACCTATGTATGGTATGACATTTATAAGCATACGCATGACATTATAAATATGAAATGATTCACAGAGCTATTCAGACTTACATGTTAAGTCTTTTACTCCATGCTTCTCTCATGTCTATTATATACTGATTTTCATTCCTTACATACTAGGTACATTATTTGTACTGATGCCCCTTTTGCCTGGGGATGCTGCGTTCCATGCCCGCAGGTCCCGATTGACAGGTCGAGAGTCCTCCAAGTAGGCTATCAGCTTAGCGGAAGGTGTTGGTGCGCTCCATTTGCTCTGGAGTTGCTTATTTGGTCAGTATGATTTTTATGTGTATTGATTAGTATAAGGGGGCCCTGTCCCGACCATTATGGTATTGATCTACTCTTAGAGGCTTGTAGACAGATGTCATGCATACGGATACTTGTATGGCCTTGTCGGCCTATGTTTTGAGTGATTTCAAATGTTTTATTCTACTTATCTCATGACAGCCTCTCCGGCTCACTTACCTATGATAGTATGATACGAAATATACGTTATGTTGGTACTCGGTTGAGTAAGGTACCGGGTGCCCATCGCGGCCCATCGATTTGGGTCGTTACATTTGCTTTCCACTATAGTAAGTATCCCAAGATTATTATGTAATATTGTGATGCAAACTGGATTACCGGTTCAACTGATTCTAAGTCCACGAGTGGATAAGTATTCACTATCGGAGGAGGAGCGATGTCTTGAAAATCGTCCAAACACCTTGCATTGCTCGCTTTTGTAATGACCTAAATAGTCGTTCTAAGCATTTACATTCCGTTCGGTGGTTTGAGGGAATGAGTAGCTTTGTATGATGTATTATGACTTGTGTGTATCGTTGGTTTTGGTTTTCAGGTGATTCGGATTGATTTGGAAGAATTATTCTCAACTAGGAAGCTTTAAGTTGAAAGTGTTGACCAAGTTTAACTTTGATGTATTTTACCTCGGATCAGAGTTTTGTAGATTCCGTTAGGTTCGGATGGTGATTTTTGACTTGGGCGTATTCCCGGATTTGCATTTCGAGGCTTCATGAAGGTTTTGGCCATAATTGGCGAAAGCTGACAATTTGAAAGTTTGGAATGTTCAAATGTTTGACGGGAAGTTGAATTTGGTGATATCGGGTATAGATTCTTGTTTTGGGAGTTGTAATGGGTTCATTATGTCATTTGGAACTTGTATAAAAAATTTGGGTTCATACCGGGTTGGTTAGGCTTGAATCAGACGTTGGTTTGAAGCTTGAAGTTTAGGAACTTAAGAGATTGATCTTGATCGATGATTCATGGTTTTGATGTTATTATGTGTAATTTGAGGCCTTAAGTGGGTCTGTGTTATGTTTTGGGACTTGTTGCCACGTTCAGACGGGTTCCCGAGGAGCTCAAGTGAGTTTCAAATGGGTTTCAAAATATTTTGGCACTGCAGGATTCTGTTGTTTCTTGGTGCTTCATTTGTTCTTCACGATCGCGAGGATGAAGACGTGATCATGTAATTTTAGGGGCTGGTCTTCTTAGTGTTCGCATAGTGTTGAGCTGGGCTGTGAAGTCTTGATGGGTTCTCCTTTGTGTTCGCATGTTGGACCGCGTTCGCGAAGGTCTGGCAGAGGTGTTCATCGCGTTCACGAGGGAATGCCGCGAACGCGTAAAGGAAATTGTGGCTGTGTGTTTTTGTGCATTGCAATCGCGAGGGTGCAACCATGATTGCATAGTCTACTATTGGGCATAGCATATAAGTACTCTATTTTAGACCTTGAGCGCATTTTATCACATTTTGAGTTGGGCAACTCGGATTTGGGCGATTTTGGAAAGGATTTCCACCACATGGATTAGGGTTAAGTATTTTCTACTTGGTTTCAATTATATTACATGATTCCATTTTTTATTTTGGCATTTTGATTATCAATCTAAAAGAGAAATTGCGGGTTTTTGTCTAAACTTTCCTAAAGTGAATTATTGAGTTTTGAACAACGATTCGGAGTCGAAATTGAGGGAAATTACTATGGTTGGACTCGTATTCGGATGGGTTGTCAGAATTTGAGTTTTGCCGGGTTCCGAGGTTCAAGACCGGGTTAACCTTTTGGTTGACTTTGAGTATTTTCTTACATATTCGACCTTTATCACTTGGGTTTGTTTTCTTTGTCATTAATTGATAATTTTGAGTTGCTTTTGGCTAGTTTCGAGCCATTCGGAGGCCGATTCGCGTGGGATGGCATTTCTAGAGTATTGTATGGCTTGCTCGGTATTTGATTTGGCTTGGTAGAGGTAAGTAACATATCTAAACTTGGATTTGAGGGTAATTATCACTAAGGGTAATTATTAGTTTTAAAATTAATCACATAGTATTAATATTATGTAATTACAAACATATTTACTATTTTAAGATTATTAAAGTAACTCATCTATATATACATAAGTTCTATAATTAATTTAATGATTTACTCTTTAATTTCTAGTAAATTAGGTTATTATGTTGGTATTTCAAAATTAGTGCTACAATTTAGAAAATAAAGTATTTTTATAAATAATTAATTATAATAATTAGTTGTATATATAATAATTATAATTTTACCATATTTTATTGAAAATTATTAAGTTTATTTAAACTAATTTCAAAAGGGGATTAAACGACAAAGGCTACAATTGCGATTCTCAAATCACAAGCAAAGTGGCCGTTCCTTAAATTATTTTTGGCACAACTATCAAGCCCAAACGGATATACCCAGTCCAAACACTCCTCTCTTTCCACTGTGGCAATCCGTGCCATTTCTTTTGCACCAATCACCGCACGCCACGCCACCCTCCCTCACCACTCATAGAACAAGCACACTCACATCTGAGCGGTTGGTCCATCGGTTCACATTTAATCTCTGATTTTCTCTTAATTATAAACACCCGCCCCAGAGATCTCATCTCCACCATCCAAAATCCCATGATCTAATGGACACCAAAATTCCACCTAAAAATCCTAAATGATCAAAATTATCAGGGCCATTGATCATCAAATCAAACGTCCCAGGTTCTGTCTCTCATCTTTAACCTAGAGACGGACCTTATTCCCTCCAGAACCCTAATCATTTCCTCTTTGAAGGAGTCGCCCTCATTTTTCCGTCCTCTCTCTTTTCTCTCATCTCCATCAACCATCAATCTCAAAACCTTGCACAAATTTGTGCAAGGTCATCTAAAACCACTGAAAATCATCCTTTTTGTCCCTACGACACCACGAATCTCGCTGATAATTTCCTCTTTTGATCATAAACTCAAGACCCCTAATCCGAAACCCTAATCTCGAAAAGGAAACCATCTGATTTTCTCTCATGAGCAAATATTGAAGTCTGAAACTACCCTTTGCCTTCTGAAATTTGCGAATCCAGCCGGCTATTCCCTATCTCATCACTCAAAATTCAAAACGCCCAAATCTGAACCCTAAACTCGAAGATATAACTTCAAATCTCTGAATTTCCTTCGTCTTCTGTCAAACCGGAGCATGTATGAGTTTCCCCTCTGTTTTCTTTCTGATTTCACTCGATTTTTCTATCATTATCAATCTTTCATCACTTTCCACTCAAAATTTTGAATCCGATTGAAACCCTAGAGCTTTAATGGCACTATAAATAGGGCCTTTAATGTTGTCACCAACGGACAACCTAACATCATCTACCACAACCTAGAATCACCAAGTAGATGAAAGAACTATCATCTAAGAGCAATTTTGAGATTCCAAAACCTAGGGTTTCTAACTGTTTTCCCTTTTTCTCATTTCTGAGTACATTCATTGCTTCGAGCTTGAATCTTTGGGGTCTTAAGCAACTAGGAGAAATCCTTGTTTGGTTTGCTTCCCTCGAAAAAGTCAGTATACCTCTAATTTTTCTCTTTTGCTCATCTTGTCTGCATATCATGAATATGCTTGTTACCTTCTATGAACTATAGTTGTTTATGATGCTTATAACCGATATAGAAATATTATTTTAAGTTTATGATAAGACGTTGTCTACGTGTGATTACTCGTCATCCTTCTGAACTTTTAATCAATGCTGATCAAGTTATTACGTACCTCAAATGGTTTTCATTTCTGAGTCGGAATAGTCTACATGCTTAATTTCCCTTAATGTACCTTGAATGACTGCTCATGTTATCTAAACTTCATAGTTTTTCAGTGATGATTCTGTTGTCATCTCTACCTCTACATATTGTATTCCTGCATTGTGTTTGTCTTACGTTCGAGTTTATTATTTGATAATCCTAACTGAGATGAACCCGAAACTTCATAAGTTCATATCATCCACAATTTACTAAAGCATGAAAAAACTAAGTATTCTGATACTTTCTTTCTCTATACCTATATCTGCTAATTCTTAGGGCAACTTCTGAGTTATCACAATGAAATTCTCATAATTATATCGAATTATTGGATGCATCTGCATGAAACCGTCTTGTTGAGCCGAACATTCCTTTTCATGAATATCAATACCTCTAGTGTATATATATTCTACTAAGATTAAGTCATCCCTTTTCATAAAAAGTAAGTCATAAATCATGTTTGTTATAGTTGACTGGTGATTGTTGCTAAGTTAAACACACTGCCTCATGTTTAGATAAAGCCTTCAGTTACATATTTAAGTCAAAGCTTGTTTGATGTAGTACTTTCTTGTCTTTAATTTCTTTTATGCTACTGCTGACTTTGTAAGGCTTACATTCAGTTGTCATTAAGGTATCTTCCATAAAAAAAGGACCCAGTCATTCGTTTTGTAGCCAAAATGATAATTACAAGCTAAGTATGACTACTTCATGTTCAGATGCTAACTTTAGCCTATACACTAGAGTTAAACCTATTTAGTATAATTTTTCCCGTGTCTATAACTCTCTCCCTTCCTGACATTGCTGATTTGATTCGATAATAGGTAAAACTTACCCTGACTTTGTAAGATCATTAAAGTATCTATGCATACTTAATTTTAAATGTTGTATTGCCCCCTGTTTGGCTTCATGATTCCATGCTCTTGTTTTAAACTGTACTTAGTCCTCTCCTCATTGCGAATTGGAACTGAACCTGGTCTCTGCATCTTATGAGAAGTTCCTTGTTGATACTCTCTAAACATAATGGCTTGTTTAAGATTAATACTGTTAGGAATATCATCCTGTTGAGCCCTTAGGGATTTCATGTTCAAATCTGAATACCTATTGTCATATTGAGAGTTTTGATCCTGTTTCTGATATCTCTGGTAACTTTTGTAAAAGGTGTTAGTTGTAACTATTTTTCTGAACCTTTATTAATACCTTTTAAAGTTCCAAGTAGTGTTACTAATTCATGCATGTGCTATTAGCAAGCTAATCAATTCATAATTAGTCTCCTAGGGCAGGAGTGTCTCTATTTCTTGTGTTGCTTCATATATGAAATTTTTATTCTTTACCTTCCCTTTGAATGTGTTTTTCCCCTAATATTTAGACCTTTAATAGTATGATATAATGTTTCTATTTCTCTCCTATATATGCTCGAAGTTTGACCTTCAGATTTACCTAACATGTAGATAGTCCATATGGTGTTTGAAAATGTAGAATTGCTTATGTACCACTATGTTACTCTGTTAGAAAGGAAAATATAATTATGTGGTAGGGGTATTATAGCATTTAGTTTACATTGAAAGGGCCTCATTGGCACTTAAACCCATCGGGAAAAATAAGTCGTTAGTGGTTAGGGGTATTTGGGTGCGAAGTTTAACTCTAGGTTGGGCTGCTCTGCCCGCCACAAGCATTACCCTGGGCCTTGAGTCTCTTGGGATCTTTGAATTGTCGGGGGATTCAAAGAGGGCATCGACCTTGAGAGGGATTCCCTTCTTAGCCCTTAATTCATTGACACTTTTGGTACTTTAGGGTTTTAGTGTTTAATGACAACGAAAGGTTTTCAATGTAAATATTTTCCATGTATAACCACCACATTAGTATAATTTCCTATTGTGTTAGAATATTGATATTTTAATATATTCTTGTTCCACTCGTCTGTTTATATATTTCATCCATGGTTGAATATGCTAAAAATATGGAGCATGTATCTAGTGATTTTCTCTTTTGTTTTGGGCATGTACTTCCATTTGGGCCTGCCGAGTTCCTAAGGGGCTCAGGACCAATCCCATCCTTGTTGCATTTTTCCGGAGAGTCCAAAATCAGTTGTAGCCGTATCTCTTTAGTGTTGGCCTGCCATGATAATGTTAATGTGTCTTTTGTATAACATATTTGAATGTTAAATTTAAATTTAGTATGTCTCTTCTGGAAATTGAAAGAAGAATACCATCAAATTTAACCCTTTATGACATGTTCTTGTATCAATGTTTGTACGTACAAGATCACCATACTTTACTTAGAGAATTGCAGGTCCTTTTAATTTCCCCCTCTTTGTTTTTCTTTACTTTACTTCTTTAGTGCTGTACAAGGTCTTTTTCTTTCTTTTCTCTTGCTATGAAACTTGAAAATCACGGTGACTAAATGTTTTGTCCATGAGATATTTATTTAAAATTCTTGATTTTATTTCTGCGTTTTTCTTGCTTTTTTTTTCCTTTGTGTGAAAAAATGTGGGCCTTTTACGTGATTTTGAGTTAGAACTTTTCTCAGTATGAAGAATAATACTTCGGTACTTGTCAGAAGAGCTGGAGTAAAAATCTATTTAGGTAGGCAATACTTTAAAAAAATTAATACCGACTCATTCATTTGGTGGACTGGTGCTAATTATCGTGGCTGCTAAAATACATAGTACTAGAAATTATTGATTCTGGTTCGTAATATGGTGGTTTATGGATTATGCCCAGTGAAAGATAAATTCCAATCATTCTGATGATTAAGGTGGAAACGGTTATGATTGTTATGGTTAACGTTTTGAATTTTTAGTGCCTTAGTTATCTTCTTTTGTTGTGAAATGGAAATGAGAATGACGATGACCGCAATAATGTGCTATGATTCTAACAAAATTATGCAGGGTGAATGTCAAGTTAGCCATAACCGTTACGGTAACAATAATACAAGATTGTTCTTCCTAATTAATTACGTAATTCTTTTCATTTGAATTTGAATTTTATGATACAGTATTCATGGAGATATGAGTGATGAATATGAAATATGAAGCACCAGACAATACCCATGGATAAGCATCTCCCCTGTTTAAGCCTATAGAAACTCCAATATAATATCAATATCTTATCTGAAATTTATTAAATTCATTAGAGTTTTTGCATACACTGCCTTCGCATGGAGACTGAAACATAAGATTTGAGTCCAATTTCATGTGAATATCATATGTTGAATTTATAGGAGGAACTTTTAAATGAAATGAGCAGATAATTTTTGAGAATTATGTAATTTTACTTATATAATTTAACGATTTTGAGGTATTATTTTTAGAGTTAAATATTTAGATAGTTAGAAAAGGTGACAAGAAAGTTAGAGCAGAAAAACGAAAGTGCGGAAAGAAGAAAAAAACAAAAAAGGTAAAATAAAGGTAAAAGGAAAGAAAAACTAAAGACAAAAAAAATTCCAAAAGATGTAGTTTAAAGCAAACATTTTCTTCAAATTACGTTCTTACTTTACCTTATTTTAAGAAAAATAAAAAAATATTAGTGTACCTATATATTGATTACACAAAAGTAGAAAGTTAGAGTTATATTTACAACTAAGTTTTACGATATGGATTAGGAATTCCAATCCAAAAATATATAAACTTTAATTTTAACATATTTAATAATTGAGTATTCTGAAAAATTATTTGTTAATTCAATAATAGTTTTTTCTACCGCACGAAGCACGGACAAATTCACTAATCGCAATTTGTTCATATCATCACTATGTTCTCGCTCACCTTCCTTTTTTTAAAAAGATTTTGAAGCCTAGAACTTAGTAAAACTAGCAACCCCATTTTGAAAAAGAAATCAGATCTGAAGCGCAAGCTTTATCATTAGAGAGGCAAATCAGAATTTTCATAAAAGGTGCAGTACTATCGCCCCAAATGAATTTTTAAAAGACCGCTTTTCTTCAAGTATTAAAAACCAAGGTATATCATGGGCTCACCTTCTTACAAACATCTCTTAGAATTACATATACAATCATTCTCTAAACCAAGTATTTTTTTCAACTTAACCTCTTTTCACATGCTTTATAAATTTAAACCATTTACATACATATTTCAAAACTCATTCAATCGCATCCACCAACATAATTTTTCAAGAATTCTTACAAATTCAAACCCCTTTTATGTCTCACATCACTTTTCATACTCTCACTTAGATATATAGTAAGTTGTACTCTTTAATAGTAATTAAGGCATAGTATAAATAATTGATCCCTTAAAATTAGTCAAAGTCCTATGGAGCTACCTCAGGTAGATTTTAAGGGGTGCCTAACACGTTCCCCTTAGAAGAAGAAGAACGCTTACCCATAATCTCATAGGTTAGCAGACCAATAAAGAATACGACTTAGTAATTAAATAGGTACCCTAGTATATCTTTAAATATGGCGACTCTGCTAGGGAATACACTTAGGTTCTGACCATAGCATACTTAGACTAATTTGGTATCTAGATTTATTTGTACATTGCTTTAATTGTAGAAAAATTGCAATTGCATGCTTACCTGCTTTATTTTCTCTTTATGCTTATTGTTACTACACCCTGCTTGTTACTTCTTTATATACACTGTCATCACATTTCTTCCTATCGAGTCTTGGTCGTACACTATCACACACAATGGCACGCGAGGGTTGTCTTTCACACACCTCCGAACCTTCTTTTTAAAACTCTCTAGCTTTAGAGAATGGCTTTGTCATGTCAACTAACATAACTTCACGCAGCCTTCAGTCCAACTTGAAAGTAGGAAACACTCTACTTTAGTAAAATAGGTCATGCTGCATAAAACGTAGGTGAGTCGGTCCTTGCCATCGACACACAATTATGAAAGCCACCCTAATGTCAATGGGTCATGCAACCAACCACATGACTTATGTGGAAAGACAAAGAAACCTGACAAGACACTTAAAGATCCGAAGAAAACACTTACCAAACATATTTTACCCACCTTAGAAAAATGAAAATCAACTGAAACATCCGTGAGACTTGCAGTGTAATGGGAGCACCACATAAATTGAAGCCGTGGTGGAAGAATAATCATCGGGAACACGAAGATGAGGTTCGGACGCGCCTGGGGGCATTACCCGCATTGCTGAACATACGAGCATAAGTCACAAGTTTCACGGAGCTGCCGTTCAACGGAAGGAAGCCAATATTGCCAGTTACTATGCCCGGTTACCGGTTCTTGGATGCCTTAGGCTTGGCCAACAGTAGGAGTCTCAGAAGTATCGAGGATGGATATTCGAGCCTCGACCAGCTGTTCAATATATTTGGGAATCATGAAAGCTACGAATGGTATTCAGAAGAGTTTCAATGTGACCAAGCAACGTGCGAAAGTCTCAGGCCTATCACTTTATCAATGGCACTATTGGAACTATTGGTCTTCCCGCAACGAAGGGATCGGATCAACATCAACCTATTACATGTTGTTCTGAAGACCTTCCACGAAAATTTTCAAGCTATTTTGGTTCCGAAGTTGTTGAGGGCTTTGTCCGCATGTGCACGAGGGCATGATTTCTTTAAAGGTTGTAACTTACTGCTTCAGATCTGGGCAACTGAACATTTCTTCCAGCGGGAAGACACCATCGACTACTTTGTGGGCGTCAGCAATATGATCCGTATCCACAATGAAAGAATGAGATATTGGGTCTCCCCACATGGGCAAGAAGAGTGGAGGGAAGTGCTGACAAACCTGAGCGAGGAATGGATCAACTGGAAGCTATCCTGGTTAGGTGGAAGGGCAATCTTGAGGACTACTCAAAAATACCTCATTGAGTTGATCTTACATGAAGGTATTCAACCATACTCACCCCTGCGGGTCCTCAGACAGTTCGGGATGATCCAAGATGTGCCTCTGTTGACAAGGATAGCGCTATACGAGGATGAGCACAATGGGAAAAATCCAATCCTCAGGATAAGAAGGCTCCAAGAAGAGTGGAGCGACCTGGTCACAATGCCTATGGGTCAAAACTCGTGGTGTACTCCTGAGTATTACATCTGGATCAACGAAGAAGGAGAGCTGGCCCGGTCAAGCAGAGAGGGTATAGCCTGGTTAGAGGATGCGGTGGCTGCTTTGCAAATTTACCATGAGATCCTGCCACATTACCTTGTGACCACTTTAATGCATCGTGAAGTAGTCCCAAGATCCATTGACCACATGTTGCCACCTACTGAAGACGATGGTCAAGTAGTGGAGTGCATCCTAATAAAGTCTAGCACATAGCTAGAAAAAGATCCGCAGGAGGAGTCAGAGTTCAACGATGACGATGAGGAGTTTGAGGAAGACCCGGCGGAGGAGGATCCGGAAGAGGAGCCAGAAGGAGAGGAAGATATGGGAAACGACTCGGGGAATGGTTATTATATTTGGTTGATTCCCTCCTATTTCCCACTTTGTACCCTTATCCCCAGTTCTCTCTTTTACTTTCCAAAAGGGCGAATTGTCCAAGCCCATGCAGTTCTATGAAACAGTGATGTAATCTTTGTTCCCACTTGTATCAGTCCAAATTATCAATTAAAACAAATTGCTTCGGATCTAAAGGTGTCAAGTCTAAATGTTTGTCAAATATCTGTGATTTAGGCCTACCTCCGGCAATGACAAGTCCCTGCAAATTCTAATAAACGCGTTAGCCTTAATACACGAATTATTGCTCTATGTGATTTCCTGCTTGTATAAATGAAGAAACTAACTCTTGTTCCTTTTTTCTCTTATTTTTATTTTTCTTTTACCTTATTATTATTGCCGAAAATAAAAGAAAGTTGGTTTGTGTCGATCGAAACTGGCGAAACCACCATACAATCTAAGGTCAAGAGAAAGATGTCAGCCGCAGAAAACCCAACGAAACATGCTTTGGTCATAGCCGACAGCCCGGGGCGATCGGGGAAAAAGGACAACACCAGGAATGATGAACACGTGGCCAGGATAGCAGAGGAAATAGAATCTCTAAGGGAGGAGGTACAACATATAAGGGAACTAGCGCACCTGGTCGTGACAACACTTCGTCAACCACCTCGATTCTCTTCTTTGAATTCACACCCGACCACTTTCCTTCCACATCACGCCAAAACAATAACACCCCAACTTCAGCTCCTACCACTCAAGTTATACCTCTAGTGACCCCCGCAAATCCACCAAATCCCCCTATCCACACTCCCTACGTACCACAGTGTGTTCAGACAAAACCCGCCCGTCACCACCAATGCAACTCATACCCCTCCTCATGACGGGGTCACTTTTACTACCAACCAGAACATACATGTGGCACATGTCGCCGCCCATGAGCGGTACGTTCCCCCTGTATATGCCATTTCTGAACCTACCTTTACAACACATATCACGGTCAGGGTGCCTTATGAGATTGACCAATACGCCGAGATGGTGAGGGAAGTCAGGCCATAGGAAGAAGAGGTAGTATCAAAGCTGTTGCAAATTTTGAGAAGGAAAATGAAGATCCTCCAAGTTGCCCGAGGAAGTGAAAATTTAGACTACAAGGATCTGTATATTTATCCGGATGTGGATATGCCAGCAGTGTATAAACACCCAAAGTTTGATATCTTCGATGGGACGGGTGATCCCCACGCATATTTCAGGGCATATTGTGACAAGTTAGTCGGAGTGGGGAGGAATGAGAAGCTAAGGATGAAGTTATTTATAAGTTTGACGAGAGAATCACTCACCTGGTATACTCGACAGGATCCGCAAAATTAGAGAACTTGGCAAAATATTGTGGAGGACTTCATGAATCGCTTTTGATTCAATACAGAGATGACTCACGATCGGTTCACACTGGTGAACCTGCAGAAAAAGCCATCTGAGTCATTTCAAGAATATGCACGTCGGTGGAAGTTAGATTCCGCCAGGGCGTAACCTCCGCTGGACGACAATGAATTAACCAAGTATTTCATCAGAGCCCAGGAAGGGATATACTTCAAAAAGATGATGGGAATGATGTGACAAAAATTCCCCGAATTAGGAAAGATGGGAATTTGTTAGAAAAGGGTATAAAATCTGGTAAAGTACAATCCATGGAAGCACTGCATACGGCCAGCAAGGCCATCCAATCAGGGTAGATCAGTAGCGGAAAAAAGAAAAAAGAGGAGGTCTCAGCAGTCGTCACTTACTATCAACCCAACCCAAATCACAGAAGCACTTCCTATTCCCAAAACAATTATTCACCACCAACCACTTACCCTCCAGTCTATAACACCCAGCCATATTACCACCCTCGAGCCAATAACAATAAAAAACCCACAACGACCATATGCTCATGTCCAAACCACCACTCACCAAAACCGACATGCTTATGCATCACGCCCTCGTCCCAACTTTGAAGAGAGGAGTCCTAGAAATTATACCTTGATTTATGAGCCTCAATCCCAATTGTTCGAGAGATTGAGAAGAGCAGTATTGATACACCTAGTCAAAGGAAGGGTTCCTGAATACCCCTCCAAGTATTTTGATGCAACTAAAAGATGTGTGTACCATTCCAATGTACCTGGGCATGATACTGAAGATTTTTTTAAGTTGAAAAATGAAAATGAAACATTGATCAAGAGCGGAGACTCCTGTACGCAATTTGCTGGACAAATCTCGGTGTGTGCTCAATGTGAATCACAATCCGCTACCAAATCACCAAATCTAGGGAATTAACATGATCACATTGGACGAAGAGTATGACCTAAAGGGAATGATTATCACTATAGGGAATGCAGAAGCAGCCAGGATCCCTCCTCAAAGGGCTCCAATGATACAGTACAATTAAGACCTACAGTGACTGTTCAGACCTATCAATGACAGTAAGTCGTTGTTGCAGGAGACGAATAAAGTTGGGAATACAAAACCGTCCCACGAACATATCAACAAAAGGGAAAGGCCGAAATGACAGACTCTGTCACAGACCATGGTATGACTAGGTTCGGGAGATGCTACGCTCCAAAATATGTTAATCGAGGAAACTTGGGAAGAAAACAAATTCCATGAAGGAACATAACAGACCCAGAAGCCGTCGAGTTTTGGAAGAGAATGTCAAACAAAGAGTATTCTGTGGAGGAGCAACTGAAGAAAACTCCAGCATAAATATCAATCATGGATTTGCTAATGAGCTCCAACAGTCATAAGGATGCCCTATTGAAAGTACTAAGTGGGGTAAGTGTACCAAGTAACACCACCAGTGAAGCGTTGGCTGCGATAATTGGGAAAATGGTCAAAGCAAACATGATCACTTTCAGAAGAGATGAACTTCCTATCGAAGGCGCAAGTCACAACAAGGCTCTTCACATCACTGTCAAATGTGGGGACAAAGTGGTGTCCCGAGAGTTGGTCGATAGAGGGTAAGGTGTCAACATTTGTTTGCTCTCCACCCTAAAGTAGTTGGGAATTCATTAGAGGGAAGTCAAGGAAAGCCACGTGAGGGTGAGGGCCTTTTATGGTTCGCAAAAGGATGTTATTGGAGAAAATTATTTGGCCTTGCAGATTGGTCCTGTCGAATTTCCCATATTGTTTCAAGTAATGGATATCTACTCCTCCTACAACTTGCTGTTGGGAAGGCCCTAGATATATATGGCAGGGGCTGTCCCATCCACTTTGCACCATTGCATGAAATTTGAGTGGGGATGTAAGGAGATCCTGGTTCATGGCGAGTGGGGTCACTCCGCTTATTTGGAGTATGTTGTTCCACTCATTGAAGGGCTAGACGGAGTTGCTTTCCATGCGGTGGAAATCATGCAGACTACCGAAATGGAAAAGACTGAACAAATGGGAATGTAGTCGCTCTATAGATCCAAGATGGCTATAAGGGAGATGATGAAATATGGATACAGGCCAGGAACAGGGCTAGGGGCCAGGTCGGACGGAATCACAGAAACAATTGAACATAATGGCCAGAAAGGAAGGGTTAGCATAAGATATCAACCTCCGGAAGGGAAAGCTCGTATCGTTAGCTCCGGGAAAAAGGTTTTTGTGCCATAGCATGTTGCAAGTTCAGGATAGAATTCAGTACCCGAAGATGATATCATCGACGGGATGGGAAAGTTGTTCGTGAATATGATTGAAGAATGCTGTGAAGGGACTGACATCAAGACACCTACTATCAGAGATGATGAACTAAGGGAAGAACTGCAAAATTGGGCCGCCAGTCCATCTTTGGTTCGCAGGGAGTCTTGGTAGTATGGAACTATAAAAGTTTTATTTTTGAAAAGCGCACGGTCAATTGAGGCATACACCGTGTTTGTACCTTTGTGTCATTTGCCTCTTTTGAACGCTTAAGACGTTCTTCTTTTGATGAAATAAAAAGAATCAATTTCTCAAATATTATAACTTTATTTATCGCTTTAATTATACTTAGCTTTTCTTTTAAGTAATCAAACTGCTAAGAAACCTCGTTCTGCGATTATGACATGTAACGAAATCGTTGTGCGCAATAACCCAGATTATGAGGAGTATGACGAGATCATGATTCCCCACAATCTCTCGCAGGAGATCGAGCAGTTGGAGAACCAGAAAAAGCCGGACCTCGAAGAAACGGATGTGGTCATCTTGGAGGTGAAGAAGACGTAAAAGAAACCAAAATCAACATTTATCTAGAAACTTACCAGAAGGAAAAAGTGATAGAGCTCCTCCGATAGTATATCGATGTGTTCGCATGGTCTTATGATGACATGCTAGGATTAAGTACTGATATTGTCTCGCATTGACTACCCACTGATCCTACCAAACCACCGGTCAAGTAGAAACTCAGAAAATTTAAACCTGATTTAAGTATGAGGATAAAGGAAGAAGTGACCAAGCAAATAGAAGCAAATGTGGTGAGGGTCACCAATTATCCAAGATGGTTGGAAAATGCGTGGATTACCGAGATCTCAACAAAGCTAGTCCAAAGGATGATTTCCCTCTACCAAATATCCACACCCTCATCGACAACTGTGCGAAGCATGAATTGCAGTCGTTCGTGGATTGTTTCACTCGGTATCACCAAATCTTCATGCGCGAGTAAGATACACAAAAGATGGCTTTCACTACACCTTGGGGAGTCTACAACTATAGAGTCATGACGTTCGGTCTCAAGAACGTCGGCGCCACCTACATGAGGGCCATGATGACCCTTTTTCACAACATGATTCATAAGGAAATTGAAGTGTGTGGATGATGTCATCATAAAATCTCGAAAGAGTTTAGAGCACTTGGATGATTTGAGGAAATTTTTTGATTGCCTACGAATGTATAGTTTGAAGTTGAACCCAGCAAAGTGCGCATTCAGAGTCCCCGCTGGAAATCTGTTGGGCTTCATTGTAAGCAGGAAGGGAATAGAACTGGACCCATCCAAAATCAAGTCCATTCAGGAATTGCCACCACCAAAGAACAAGAAAGATGTAATGAGTTTCCTGGGTAGATTGAATTACATTAGTCGCTTCATAGGTTAGTCCACGGTAATCTGTGAACCCATTTTCAACTTGCTAAAGAAGGATGCTACCACACGATGGACGAAGAGTGCTAGAAAGCCTTCAACATAATCAAGGAATATCTCTCAAATACACCAGTGTTGGTTGCCCCCGAGCCAGGGAAGCCATTGTTAATCTATTTGTCATTCTTGGATAACGCCTTCGGCTGTGTATTGGGACAACATGATGAAACTGGGAGAAAGGAGCAGGTCGTCTATCACTTAAGTAAGAAGTTCATGCCACGCGAGGGCAAGTATACTCTGATAAAATGCACTTGTTGCGCTCTGACTTTTGCCCAAAAACTAAGGAATTACATGTCGGCATACACTACACATCTGATATCTCGGCTCGACCCGATCAAGTACATCTTCCAAAAATAGATGCCTACCGTAAAGCTAGCTAAATGGAAAATTCTCCTTAGCAAATATTACATTGTGTACATAACTCAAAAGGCTATCAAAGGACAAGTTTAAGCCGACCACCTCGCAAAGAATCTGGTAGATGGGGATTACGAGCCACTTGCTACATATTTTCTCGATGAAGAAGTATTATTTACTAGAGAAGATATTGTAGAATCATACCCTGGTTGGAGAATGTTTTTAGATGGAGCAACAAACTTCAAAGGTGTCGGAATTGGGGAAATCCTGATTTCTAAATCTTGACAGCACTATCCAGCATCGGCAAAGATAAGATTCCCTTGTATCAATAATATGGCTGAATACGAAGCATGCATCCTTGGAATCAGAATGGTAGTCAACATGAATGTCAAAGAACTTTTGGTCATAGGAGATTTCGATCCGTTGATACACCAAGTCCAAGGGGAATGGGCCACCAAGAATGTCAAGATACTTCCATACCTACACTGTGTGAAGGAACTATGCAAGAGGTTCATAAAGATTTAGTTCAAGCATGCAACCCTATTATCTATGATTAAACATCCATACAAGAACTACATCGATGCTATCGAGGTAGAGATCAGGGATTAACATGCCTATTTCTTTCATGTAGATGACAAACCAGATGGTAAACCATGGTATCACGACATCAAGAAATTCCTTGCAACTAGAGAATACCCGGAGAAGGCTACTAATGGTCGAAAGCAAGCCCTTGGAAGGCTGACAAACAACTTTTTCCTCAACGGGGAAGTCCTGTATAGGAGGACCCAAGACATAGGTTTGTTAAGAAGTGTAGATGCTGCCGAGGCAACCAGACTAGTAGAGGAGATACATGCAGGAACGTGCGAGCCCTTCATAAAAGGGTTCACATTAGCCAAGAAGATCTTGATAGGTGGATACTTTTGGATGACTATGGAAAGCAATAGTATCTGCTACGTACAAAAGTGTCAACACTTCCAGATTCACGACGGGTTCGGCCGAATGAGTTAAACGTAATAGGTTCACCCTGGCCGTTCACTGCTTGGGGCATGGACGTGATTGGACCTATATAGCTCCCAGCATCAAATGGACATCATTTCATCTCGGTAGCTATCGACTATTTCACCAAATGGGTCGAGGCATCTACTTATAAGTCCATCACAAAGAAACTAGTGGCAGATTTTGTCCGAAACAACATTGTCTGTATATTTGGGATATTGGAGTCTATCATCACTGACAATGCTGCTAACCTCAACAGCGACCTCATGAGTGAAATATGCGAGAAGTTCAAAATCATCCACCGTAATTCCACAGCCTACAGACCAAAAATGAATGGGGCAATCGAGGCAGCCAAAATGAATAGCAAGATAATTCTACGGAAGATAGTGGATAATCACAGACAATGGCATAAGGAACTGCCTTTTGCCTTACTGGGTTATCGGACTACCATGAGAATATCCACTGGGCAATGCTGTACATATTGGTTTACGGCACTTAAGTCGTGATACCCGCAGAGGTTGAAATACCGTCTTTAAGGGTCATTCAGGAGGCAAAATTAGATGACGCAGAGTGGATACGGGTTAGACAGGATCAACTCATGCTCATTGATGAAAAAGAATGGATGTAGTATGTCATGGTCAACTATATCAGAACAGGATAGCCAGTGCATTTATCAAGAGGGTGAAGCCTCGCCAGTTCGCACCGGGGCAATTGGTCTTGAAGAAAACCTTTGCCCACTAAGAAGAAGCCAAAGGAAAGTTCACACCAAACTGGCAAGGTCCTTACGTGGTCCACCGAGCACTGTTGGGTGGAGCTCTAAGCTTGGCAGAAATGGATGGAAGAGTCAACCGAAGCCTATCAACTCAGATGCAATCAAGAGATACTATGCTTGAAGACAAATAGACTAAGGTTTTTGATGTAACAGAACAACGTCCAACCTGACTTCCCACGGAGGGATATGTAGGCAACCCACTTACGGTTTGGTTTCACTTCCCTTTTCCCTTGTAATAGAAAAATCAAATATCACTTTTTGTATGTTTCTCAAGAACTACACCAACTTGATTTCCTCATAAAGGAATACGTAGGCAATCCTCATCGAATTCAGTCATCTTTTGTAAGTGAACTATGTTCTAGCCTCATTCCATTTCGATACATAGGCTGTCTGAGTCAGACTCGGCCAATTTCATTCTTAATCCCATCATTTTACATCTTTTATAATCGAACTATGTTTTGACCTAATTCCACATGGATATATAGGTTTCCTGAGTCAGGGTCAGTCATCTTCATCATATTTTATCATAATCTACGAACTACGTTCAGACCTGATTCCATTTTGGATACGTAGGCAACCTAAAAGGGTTCTGTCATAACCTTAGGAAAGCCTTGTAACGCATTAGTTCGAATTAGGATGCAGTCACGACGGCAACCAGTCGCGCTGTCAGAAGCATCACAGGAGGTCGACATTAGTAGGACAAAGTTTTCAAGAGGATACGCTCACGTGTGGAGAAAATTGCGTAACATGGCATAATTCGGAACGATGGCATTTTCCTTGAAAACAAAGTATTTTCAAAATGTTTTCTAAAAACAAAGTATATACACAGTAATTTGTTCTATGTACCAAACTTTGCGGCGCAATTATGTCAAAGGTCGGGGCAAACCAACACTATAGTCGAGATGAACCAACTCCCCCCCCTCCCCACTAAGAATTTCTCTTTGAGTGCAGGGTCAAAAGGGAGTGAGGAAGCACTAATACCACACAGGGGCAAATAACAGACCTAACACTTGCCTAAGATTACCTCTTTTCTTCTTTACTTAGATTTTTCTAGTACAGCTAAGGCTAATCTTTGAATCCTTTGCAGGTACCTCAGAATCAGACAGCTGATACGGAAAGGCATGTACATAGCAAATTGCCTGCTCAACTAATCAGAGCATTATGTACAAAATGGACCGTCGGCTTCACCAATTGAAGTCCTTTATATAGAAAATTGTTAGCTCGATCAATCGGAGCACCCTGTACAAACGAGTTGTTGACTTCACCAACTAAAGTCATGTATGTAGCAAACTATCAGCTCAAACAATCGGAGCGCCCTGTACAAATCGAAGGTCGGCTTCACCAATCGGAGCCTTGTATATGGAAAACTGCAAACTTCGCCAACAAAGCAGCTCGCATCGCCGCTCTGTCGCAACGGATGGCAGAATAGACTGTCGTAAACCTCGTCACCAATATTCTGCCAATCTATGGCCGCAACGTATCTTCACAACCAAGAGTATCTCTTAGGCATGCTTTTATTTCCTTTGCTATTACTTGAATGCTTAACATTTTGCTCATGCAGCTTTAGGCATGACTACGGTTTAGTCAATCACTCCCAAGCGGAGATTACTTTACATTTCTCAGTGCAAAGCTCTCCCAACAAGCGGAGACGCACTCTATGAAAGCAAGATCTCCCAACAACTGGAGACATTTCTCAGTGCAAAGCTCTACCAACAAGCGGATAGCACTCTACAAATTAAGCTCTCCCAACAAGTGGAGACAATTTTCAAATGCTCCGACAGTTGTATAACAGTACATAGCTCGGCTAACAAAAGGGGTCAAAATCAAGTATCCCATCAACCCGGTCCCAAATAACGGCTCGCCGGTAGTCAGGCATCATCATTCCTGAATCATTTACATCGCATCTTGATATATTCGGCATTATAATATATTGGTATGCATGTATTTCATTCGTTTTACAGGAACAAACACCGCAGTGTGGAATGTTCTTAGCAGCAAACCATACTAAAACATTATGGGGACAGCAAACCCATTAGCGGGCCAAGGATCCAAGTTCAAGACGACCACTGAAGCTCAAATCAAACCGCAAAATTCAATCCTTTGTCTCATCGTATCGTCATAATACGACACTGGGGGGAAATTCAAAGCCAGAATTCAGCCCCAATATGTCCAAGATTCTTCCCAAAATCTTCCTTAACACAATCCTGCAACTCATAATCTCCATGCCACTCCTGCAATACATGCCTAAAGTCAAGACAAAATTAGCTTTGGTTCAATTTCTTTGCCCGAAAACTCTTTCATTGTCTCCAGTCAAAGAGGGGCAGTTGTTGACGGACAATTTTGACCCTCCCTTTTAAAATTAATTTATTTATTAATTTACAATAAATATTTTATAGTGTTTTCTAGTATTATTTAATTTCAAACATATTTACTATTTTAAGATTATTAAAATAACTCTTTTATATATACATAAGTTCTATAAGTAATTTAATGAATTACTCTTTAATTTCTAGTAAATTAGGTTATTATGTTGGTATTTCGAAATTAGTGCTACAATTTAAAAAATAAAGTATTTTAAAAATAATTAATTATAATAATAAGTAGTAAATATAATAATTATAATTTTACCATATTTTATTGAAAATTGTTACGTTTATTTAAAATAATTTCAAAAGGGAATTAAAAGACAAAGGCTACAATTGCAGTTCTCAAATCAAAGGCAAAGTGGCCATTCCTTAAATTATTTTTGGCCCAACTATCAAGCCCAAACTGATATACCCAGTACAAACACTCCTCTCTTTCCACTGTGGCAATCCGTGCCATTTCTTTTGCACCAATCATCGCGTGCCACATCACTCTCCCTCACTACTCACAAAAAAACACACTCACATATGACCCGTTGGTCCATCTGATCAACGATTCACATTTATTCTCTGATTTTCTCTTAATTTTAAATACTCTCCCCAGAGATCTCATCCCCACCATCCATAATCCCAAGATCTAATGGACACCCAAATTCCCCCTAAAAACCCTAAATGATCCAAATTATCATGGCCGTTGATCATCAGATCCAACGGCCCATGTTCTGTCTCTCATCGTTAACCTAGAGACGAATCCTATTCCACCCAAAACCCTAACCATTTTCTCTTTGACACAGCCGCCCAAATTTCCTTTTCCTCTCTCTTTTCTCTCATCTCCATCAACCATCAATCTCAGAACCTTGCACAAATTTGTGCAAGGTCACCTAAAACCACTTAAAATCATCCCTTATGTCCTTGCTACACCACGAATCTCGCTGATAATTTTCTTTTTAGATCACAAACTCAAGACCCCTAATCCAAAACCCTAAGCTCGAAAAGGAAACCATCTGATTTTCTCTCATGAGTCAAAGATCGAAGTCTGAAACCACCATTTGCCTTCTGAAATCCGCGAATCCAGCCATCTATTCCCTATTTCATATGCATGGAGTCGATCTCAGAGTTCATCATGAGTATTCAATGTCTAGAGGAAAAATCGGTGACCTCTGGACATTAGGGTTTTAACCGCTGGTCCAAAGCTTCAATGATCAATCTCCTTGTGCTCATGTAAACTCGACCCTGTTTTCCCCTCTGTTTTCTTTCTGATTTCACTCGATTTTTCTATCATCATCAATCTTTCATCACTTTCCACTCATAATTTTGAATCCGATTGAAACCCTGGAGCCTTAGTGGCACTATAAATTTGGCATTTAATGTTCTCACCAACAAACAACCTAACATTATCTACCACAACCTAGAATCACCAACTCGACGAAAGAACAATCATCTATGAGCATTTCTGTGTACTTTCGCTGCTTTGAGCTTGAAGATTTGAGGTCATAAGCAACTAAGAGAAATCCTTATTTGGTTTACTGCCCTTGAAAAAGTCAGTATACCTCTAACTTTTCTATTCTGCTCATCTTGTTAGCATATCATGAATATGCTTGTTATCTTCTGTGAACTATAGTCGGTTATGATGCTTATAACCAGTATAGAAATGTTATTTTCTTTTTATGATAAGACGTTGTCTACTTGTGATTACTTGTCATGCTTCTGAACCTTTAATCAATGTTGATCAAGTAGTTATGTGACCTCAAATGGTTTTCGTTTCTGAGTCTAAATAGGCTACATGCTTAATTTCCCTTAATGTGCCTTGAATGACCACTCATGTTTATCTAAACTTCATAGTTTTTCATTGATGATTCTGTTGTGATCTCTACCTCTACATATTGTTTCCATGCATTCTGTTTGTCTTACGTTCGAGTTTATTATTTGATAATCCTAACTAAGATGAACCCGAAAGTTCATAAATTCATATCATACACCATTTACTAAAGCATGAAAAAACTAAGTGTTCAGATGCTTTCTTTCTATATACCTATATCTGCTAATTCTTAGGGCAACTTTTGGGTTATCACTATGACATTCTCGTGATTATATCCAATTATTAGATGCATCTGTATGAAACATTCCTTTTGAGCTAATCTTTCCTTTTCATGAATATCAATAGCTCTACTGTATATATATTCTACTAAGATTAAGTCATCCTTTTTCATAAAAAGTAAGTCATAAATTATGTTTTTTTATAGTTGACCCGTAATTGTTGCTAAGTTAAACACATTGCCTCATGTTTAGATAAAGCCTTCAGTTACATGTTTAAGTTAAATCTTGTTTGATGTAGTACTTTCTTGTCTTTAATCTTTTTTATGCTACTACTGACTTTGTAAAGCTTACATTAAGTTGTCATTAAGGTATCTTCCATAAAGAAGGGCCCAGTCATTCATGTTGTAGCCAAAATGATAATTTTAAGCTGAGTATGACTACTTCATGTTCAGATTCTAACTTTAGCCTATACACTTGAGTTAAACCTAGGTAGTATAATTCTTCCCTTGCCTATAACTCTCCTCCTTCCTGGCATTGCTGATTTGATTCTATAATAGGTAAAACTTACCCTGCCTTTGTGAGATCACTAAAGTATATGTGCATAGTTAATTTTAAATGTTGTATGTCCCATGTTTGGCTTCATGATTCCATGCTCTTGTTTTAAACTGTACTCGCTCCTCTCCTCATTGCCAATTTGAACTGAACCTGGTCTCTACATCTTATGAGAAGTTCCTTGTTGATAGTGTCTGAACATAATGGCTTGTTTAAGTATAATACTGTTAGGAATATGATCATGTTGAGCCCTTAGGGATTCCATGTTCAAATCTGAGTACATGTAGTCATATTGAGAGTTTTAATCATGTTTCTGATATCTCTGGTAAATTCTGTAAAAGGTTTTAGTTGTAACTATTTTTCTGAACCTTTATTAACACCTTTTAAAGTTCCAAGTAGTGTTACTAATTCATGCATGTGCTACTAGCAATCTAATCAATTCATAATTAGTCTGTCAGGGCAGGAGTGTCTCTATTTCTTGTGTTGCTGCATATATGAACTTTGTATTCTTTACCTTCCCTTTGAATGTATTTTTTCCCTAATGTTTAGACCTTTAACAGTATGTTGTAATGATTCTATTTCTCTCTTATATATGCTCAAAGTCTGACCTTCAGATTTACCTAACATGTATATTGTCCATCTAGTGTTAGGAAATGTAGAATTATTTGTGTACCCTTGTGTTACTATGTCAGAAAGGAAAGTATACTTTTGTGGTAGGGGCTATCATAGCATTTAGTTTACATTGAAAGGAACTCATTGGCACTTAAACCCATAAGAAAAATTAAGTCATTAGTGGTTAGGGGTATTTGGGAGCGGAGTTTGACTCTAGGTTGGGTTTCTCTCCCCGACACAAGCATTACTCTGGGCCTTGAATTTTTTGGGAACTTTGAAGTATCGGGGGATTCAAAGAGGACATCGACCTTGAGCGGAACTCCCTTCTTAGCCCTTAATTCACTGACACTTTTGGTTCTTTAGGGGTTTAGTGTTTAATGACAACAAAAAATTTTCAAAGTAAATTATTTTTCATGTATAACCACCACATTAGTATAATTTCTTGTAGTGTTAAAATATTGATATTTAATATATTCTTGTTCTAGTCGTTTGTTTATATATTTCATGCATGGTTGAATATGCTGAAAATATGGAGCATGTATCTAATGATTTTCTCTTTTAGTTTGGACATGTACGTCCATTTGGGCCTGCTGAGTTCCTAAGGGACTTAGCCCCAATCCCAGCCTTGTTGCATTTTTCTGGAGAGTCCAAAATCAGTTGTAGCCACATCTCTTTACTGCTGGGCCTGCCTTCTTGAGGCCCAATTAGCACAGTCCCGTCCTCTTTCCCTCAAATTCCATTTATTATTGTCTATTGCTTCGTTAATCTAGTTTACTGCTTCGTTACCTTTTATCTACTGCTTTGTTGCTTTATCACACCTTTGTTGTTATGTATATAACACTCATATATTAGATCACATAATTTATTTCATGCTTTAATGTCGTATAAAATTTAGGCAAGCCCTAAGGAACATAGGACTAAAAGAATTAGCTAAGTAATTAATCCCTATTTCGCTAATCGCAATTTTCTCATATCATCACTATGTTCTCGCTCGCCATCCTTTTTTAAAAAAAAAATTTTGAAGCCCATCAATTAGTAATAACAGAAGCCCCATTTTCAAAAGGAAATCAGATCTGAATCGCAAGCTTTATCATCATAGAGGCATATTAGAATTTTCATAAAAGGTGCAGTACTATCGCCCCAAATGGATTTTCAAAAGACCATTTTTTTTCAAGTTTTTAAAACCAAGGTATATATTAGGCTCACCTTCTTACAAACATCTCTTATAATTACATATACAATCATTCTCTAAACCAAGTGTTTTTTACAACTTAACCTCTTTTCACATGCTTTATAAATGTAAACCATTTACATACATATTTCAAAACTCTTTCAATCGCATCCACCAACATAGTTTTTCAAGACTTCTTACAAATTCACACCCCTTTTAAGTCTCGCATCCCTTTTTATACTCTTACTTAGATATATAGCAAGTCGTACTCTTTAATACTATTTAAGGCATCGTATAAATAACTGATCCCTTAAAATTAGTCTAAGTCTTATGGAGCTACTTCATATAGATTTTAAGGGGTGCCTAACACCTTCACCTTAGAAGAACAAGAACCCTTACCCATAATCTCACTGGTTAGCAGACCAATAAATAATATGACTTAGTAATTAAATAGGTTCCCTAGTATACCTTTAAATATTAGGTAGCGACTCTTTTTTATCAACAAAAGAGAAATCACAAGTTGAATCTTGTTTTAACTAGTACAAAATAGGGTGCAATAGTAATCATATTATTTCACTCATAAAGGTTATATCGGCACGTTATATCTCTGCCTCTGTGCATTCTTGATATGTTATCTCACATGTTATTCGTGTCTTTGTACGTGACACGAGTTTGAGTTGTATTTGAGGCACATTGTGGTATTCCGTGTCATATGATTGGATTATGTTTTTGTGATATGTTGACATATGGAGACTTGAGCGGATTGATGATTGATATGGGCCGTAGAGCCATGTTGTGAGTTATGTTGGATCGGCTTTCACGCCGAAATAGTTATATTGAAATTAAGGTGATGCAAATGCCAGGCCCCACATTGGGCAAAGTGTTACGGATTTTGAGTCTACGCATGCACCAGGCCATATTGGCTTATGATTAGCGCTTGGGCAAGATCCGTCCCTCTGGAGTCTGACATACCAGAAGTGGGCGCAGGAACAATGTTTAGTGATGGGCATTTATGCCAAGTACCCGTATAGTGCTAAATGTTGTTATGCGTGATGGCGAGGGCCTTGGGCCAGGCACCGTGAGTGTGCTAAGTGTGGTTATTCTTGGTGGTTTCACTGTGATGATATTTAGTTGATATGTATAGTTGACATGTAGGTATAAAGATAGACGGTATATGATAATTGATGGCTTGACATGCATATTGACATGTATGCATAGAGATGTATATTTCTTATGCTAGACGATAATATGATCTTTGGTGATTTGACATGTATATTTGACATAGGCATAGAGATGTATATTCCTCATGCTAAACAGTAATATGATATTTGATGATTTGACATATGTATTTGACATATAGACATAAAGATGTATATTCCCCATGGTAGAAGGCATTAGAAAATACAGAGAATTGACATATATATATATATATATATATATATATATATATATATATATATATATATTGACATGTAGGCATGTAGAAGTACTTTCCTCATGCTTATTGGTAAACGAAAATTCTTATCTGATATTGTGAATTAGAAACTGTGATCGAGCTGAGCATAATATTATTCTGAGTTGTATACTGTTTCTGGCATTATCATATCTCATGTTATTATCGATTATTGATGTTGGACTCCGACTATCTTCTGAGCTTTTCACTTCTTTCAATCTGAGGTTAGGTTTGTTACTTATTGAGTACATATGGTCGGTTGTACTCATACTACACTTCTGCACCTTGTGTGTAGATCTTGGAGTTGATGTTGTTGTCTATGGAGGGAGCTGTCTTTGAAGGAGTACCTGCTTTCTGGATATAGCTTCCACTTGTCCTTGCGAGCTTTAGACTTGCAAAAAAACAATTATGTATACTTCGAACACATAATGTATTTATTTCGTACCAGCTTGTATATTCTAAGTCTTAGAAGCTCATGATTTGTACTACCCATCCTTGGGTTAATGTATATAAGTTCGGTTATTTCACTTAATGAGTTAATATTTATCTTCATTGGAATTGTGTAAATATTATTTGGCTTACCTAGAGGGTTAGGTTAGGTGCCATCACGACTAGAAGATTTTGGGTCGTGACAGCTTTACAATGGAGGCTGAGTTCATAGCCGTAGATAAAGACACGAAGAAATTGAATGGATCCGAAATTTCTTGGACAATATTTTATTATGACCCAAACCCTTGGCACCAATATGCATACAATTTGACAATCAAGTGACAACTGGAAGGGCAGGGAGCATTATGTATAATAAAAAATGTCGTCATATATGCCGAAGACATAAAACTTTTAGGCAACTACTCTCTAGGAAGATTATCATGATTCACTATGTGAGATCAAGGGATAATATGGCGGATCTACTTACAAAAGGCCTAACTAGAGACGTAGTTGAAAGATCATCGAGGGAGATGAGACTATGGCCGAGGACAACTCATTGTGGAGGTAACTATACCTAGAAGACTGGAGATCCCATGATCTAGGTTCAAGGAGATCAAACAAAGTCATTAACGACGGTATAACATTTTCAAAAAAAATATCAGTCCATTCTCGTGATGAGATAATGTTTAGTACCAAGGATAAATAATTAAGTCTTTTTAATGGTTTCTAAGTTTTATACGGGGATTGTCAAATAGTGTATCTACGAGATGATATGTTTAGGAATCACCTATATAAGTGTAAAGTGTTAGCCGCTTCAAGGAGAATTGTCATGACCCAATCTCCCATCGAGTCGTGACGTCGCCTAACAGTGCTTGCTAGGCAAGCAGACAATTTCACAATAACAATAAACTCAGATAACAGAACTTAATAATCTCATAAGCGGAATAATGAAAAAATATCTGAAAATAGCAACAATAACGCAACCACAATCATCCCATGATCTGGTAGTGCACGAGCACTACAAAATCTCAAAATACAGAATCAATCCTCAACACAAAACTATCTGAATGATAGAACAGTGATAACAAAATAATCAAAAGAGAAGTTGAAGGTCTGCTAACGACATAGCATCTATCTCATAGTCTCCACATGCTGGAACCGGTGCGAACTCTAGCAATCACCATGCCCAGAAGTACCTCGATTTGCACATGAAGTGTAGAGTGTATTATGAGTACAACCAACCTCATGTACTCAATAAGTAACAAACCTAACCTCGGGCTGAAAGCAGTGACGAGCTTTGAAGAAAGTCAGCGTCCGACGCCAATTATCAATAACAACACATAATATAACGATGACAGTAAAAGTAAATAACTCAAAAGATATCATGTTTAGCTCGTTCACAAATATGAAATTTAGACATGCTTTACAAGTATAACAGTCAAAGCCCAATCTTTCACCGAAATCACTAAAATATGAGATTATCAAGGAACTCTGATTTTTCTAAACTTTCAACAACAGATAAGATATTTTATTTACCAGCTAGCATGAGGAAAATACATCTCTATGCCTACACGTCAAGTTAATAACATCACGGTGAAACCATCAAGTACACTCACACTCACGGGGTCTTGCATAAATGCCCCTCACCATCACACACACAACTACACTTAGCATTGTACGGGTGTCTGGCACAAATGCCCTCACCAAAGCACATATATAACATTGTGCATGCGCCCATTGTAATATTAGACTACAGATGGGCAGATCCTTGTCCAAACGCTAATCAACAATCAATATAACCATTGCGACATACAATCCGATCCAAATATCAATCTGTTGCTGGCGTGCAATCGTATCCAAATATTAATCCGTTGTGGGCGTGCAACCCTATCCAATATAAAATCACAATATGGCTCCATGGCCCACATCAGTCATCAATTGCTCAAGTCACAACATCAATTTAATGAGATGTTGGATCACATCTCATAAAACTTAGCCCAAATAGTTTCACATATAGAATGCATCAACAACATGTGATAGGACATACAAATAAGGTACAAAAACTGAGATACAACATACGGATGAAGAATTATGATTGGGAATATGGCTACAATCAAGGCAAAAAGCTTAGAGAACAAGAATAGCTCTATCATGTCTCAAACAATTAAGCACATAGTTTAAACATGATTTCTACATTAAATCATAGCTCAAATAATCATGCAAGTAGAGAAAACATGGATATAATGAGGCATGAAAGCAAACTAGTCTCATAGTAGCCTGAAATCTACTCGGATCATGAATACCCCATTGCATGCACACACGCCCGTCACCTAGCATATGCGTCACCCCCAAAACATCTCGAGTATCCTTAAAACCTATGAGTCAATACTGCAAAAAGCCTTTCATGCGCAAATCGACCTCTGAACGGCTTGAATCTAGTCACAAATAACTTAATATTATCAAATAATGTCGTAGGAAACAACCCCAAACAATAAAGCTTTGATCTGGAACAGAATCAAAAAGTCAACCCAAAAAGTCAGCGTGGGCTCGCTTCTTGGAATCCGACATAAGTCACAAATTTCGAACACCCATTCGAATACGAGTCCAACCACACTAGTTTTATCCAATTTTGACTCCAAATCGGGGTTCAAATCCTCAAATTTTATTAGAAATATTTATACTAAAAACCCCAATTTCTTCACTTATATACATAATTAGAATTCTATAATAAAGGTTGGAATCATGAATAATAATCAAATCTGAGTCAAAAACATTTACCCCAATGCAAATCCTGAAAATCCATCCAAAATCGCCAAAATCCAAGCTCCCAATCACAAAATGTGATAAAATGACTCAAAGTCCCGAAAATGATATTTTAAGGTCTTCATGGGCATATGAATCGTGATTGAAGAACCCTCATCGCAATCGCAAAGAAAATAATTTCCAATTCCACAAAAGACCCTACGCAAACGCGGCCCAAGGCTCGCAATCACAATTCACTAGCTGCCAAGCCTACGCAAACGCGGACCCCTCCCCCAACAATCGCAAAAGCAAAAAACCTGACACGCCCGACCATCTTTTCCCTTTACGCGAACACAACGTCTTGTATGCGAACGCGAAGGCCACTCCTCCTCAAGCTCCGCGAACGTAACCTCTCCATCGTGAATGCGAAGAGCAAAGCTCACCTTCCACAAAATACCCTTCGCGGTCGCCGCACTCCTTCCACAACCGTGATGAACACCAGAAAACCAGAAGACAACTGATATAAAACAAAGGACAATGGTCTGAAAGCACCCCGAAATACACCCGAGGCCCCGGGACCCCGTCCAATCACACCAACCAATTCCAAAACATAACACGGACCTATTCGAGGCCTCAAGTCACATAAAACAACATAAAACCACAAATCGCACCTCGATTCAAGCCTAACGAACTAATGAACTTTCAACTTCCAAAACCCATACCGAACCATATCAATCAACTCGGAATGATCTCAAATTTTGCATACAAGTCCCAAATGACGCAACTGACCTATTCTAACTCCCGAAACTAAAATCCAAACAAGATATCATCAAATTCAACTCCCAGTCATACACAGATATAGCATCGACAATGAGAGTATGTCTACAATTAAGGCAAAATAGCTCAAAAACAAGAATAGCCCTATCATGTCTCAAACAAATAATCACATAGCCTAGACTTGATTTCTAACATGAATCATAGCTCAAATAATCATACACTTAGAGGAAGCACAAATTTAAGGAAGCACGATAAAAAACAAGTCTCATGGTAGCCTAAAGTCTACCTAGATCATGAGTACCCCTGTGTACACACGCACTCCTATCACCTAGCACGTGCTTCACCCCCAACACATCTCAAGTTTCACAGTCCACAAGGATATTTAACCTCAAACCAAGTTTAGATATGTTACTTATCTCAAAGCGCGTGAATCAATACTACAAAAAGCCCTTCCCACACAAATCGACTTCGGAGAGACTCGAATCTAGTCAAAGTAACTTAGTATCATCAATAAAAGCCATAGGAAACAACCCCACACAATAAAGCTAATGTCGCACCCCGTTTTCTCGCGAAAGCGGGTTTTGACATGTGACAACTCTTTTAAATGGGTATAAAAGAGAAGAGTCGCCACCTAATGATTTTAAGGTGCGTTAGGGCACCTATTTGTAAATAACTCTATTTGACTAGTCAACGCCACCAAAGATCGAGTAAGGGCTTAAATTACCTCAAAGAGAAGGTGTTAGACTATGTGGATTATGTAATTAAGCTAGGTGATCAAATAAATAGAAGGGAAATTCAGAAGTTGTAAAGTCCTATTAAAACATATGAGAATCGGTACAGGTCTTAATAACTGCAAAGGTACAAACTATATTGATCTATGTTAAATGACTAAGTGTGAATAACACGCACATAAAAGAGGAGGGGGGGTACTAAGTTTTTTACCCTAAAGGATCATCCCGTGCAACATAAATAATACTTTGCAACTCTCTGGAGGTAGAGATTTCTCGTATTATTCATCGGGCACAGACTATCATCTCCAGCTACCCGATTACTATGTTGAAATTTACTTAAAGGCGTTTTAATTCAATTCTAAGTCGTACCCTATGCGTGCACTACCTGTCCCATGCCTATGGTCCAGGAGGCTTTGGTCCTACTATCAGGTGGTTCTAGACTTTACTTAGGTTGCTCAAAAAATGATAAAACTGGGCGACATTCAAAACAGATAAAACTGCATACAATAGCAATAAAAGGCTCAAGTTAACCTCCACACATAAGCACGAAAGCACACAAATAGATTTTTGGTTAGGCAGTAGACAAAATTATGACGTATTAGAATTATTAAGTCATGTAGGCATTATTTCTATATAATTCCAGTATTATACAGGCAGTGTTGTAATTTCTGGACTCACGTATAGGAAAATTAAAGCATTACAAGTCCTATAAACATGATTTCTAATGGTTTGCGTAATAAGGTAACTCTGAATTGCCAGCACTTATTTTATAGGTATGCGTCGTAGGCAGGTGACAGTACCCTATAGACATGATCTCTAATAGTCGCATAATTAGGCAATGAGATCGTTCGAAAACACAGGATTAGTAGCGTCAATAAACACCCTATAGGCGGGATTTCTAACAATTGACAATTAGACTTGAATTTATAACATTTTTTCCCTATAGGCATGCTATCTAAGTGAGGCGGTACAAAAGCAGCATGAAGCAGTTGATTAATTAGTTAAGACCCTTTAGTCATAGTATCTAGATAAGAAAAGGTATTGCATTATTGTATCCTATAGGCATATTATCTAAGAGCGCTGAATAGTAAACATGGAATCAAGTGTAGCATATTTTGGCAAGTGAAGTGAAGTGTGTGCGTGATTCCTATAGGCATGCTTTCTATTAGGGTACAACACATTAAACTAAATAACATATAAGGCATGCTGAACGAAATAGCAAATAGACCACATAGTCCCTATAAGCATGTCTTTTACCCTTTTATGCAAGCATTAAAATATACATGTTTCCTTTGATTTCACTAGCACCCCAATTATTCGTTATTACAAGTTACAGGACCAAAATGGAATAAATACGAACTCGAAGGTGATAGAAATACAGATTGAAACAAATACAGGCCCTATCAAACAGTATAGGCCCGCTACAAAATAACCCAGTGAATTTCTGTGCCTTCAGCAACCTCGTCAACCAACAGATCCAAATCTCAGGCTCACAAGGGCAGTAAAATCTTACCAGGTCCAACAACACATATAACCCAACATCAGGCCAAACAAATAACTTACTTGGCCGAATGGATGACAAACTTAACCATACAAGTGACAAACCACTCATGGAATTGACTAACAACTTTTCACACTTAACTCCTAAAGCTGTATCTAACAACAGTTCTAGCCAAAATATGTAGACAAGAATACATGAAATACAGACAAGTTAACAAGGCAGATTCATGCTTGTATTTTCAGAAACAAAGCTAAAGTAACAGGATTGACCATTATAGGATAGTGAAATATTCCAAAAAAAAGAGTTTCAAAAGTAAACTGATTCAGAATTAGCCTAAAAGAACTTTAGACATAAGACTTAAACTTGAGAATCTAATAGAGTCATAGACAAGAACAAGTAGAACAAATAGACTTAACATGAAAGCTTAGTGAAGACAACATAACCGAAAAGGTTCATGATCGAGCAATCACTTAGTTGAGTGCGAGAAACTTCAACATGCTGAGTATCAGTTACAATACTAGAAAACTTATAGTGAACAAAAAAAACATGTCAACTTCACATCAATAGGACAGACAAGCATCAAACCTTATACTAGTTGGCCACATAAAGGAGAAAATGTTGGTTATGATATTTACTCAAAAGGAATCAACTAATACTGAGGAATACAGGATTGAGCAAGTCAAAAACACAATAGAGTTACAAATAGCATGGGAACATATCATAGCTTAATAGTAGAACTCCAGAAAGACAACAGATTGGGCATGAATATCTCAACAGGGATTAGAACACATTTCAGGCATGAGTTGGTTATTCATAATAGTACAGGACAAGGCAAGAAACCAAACTCAGAATAAGCAACAGTAATAAGCATTCGAGCACATACATTAGCAGGCATGCTTAAGAAGGCAGAATCAAGGTAACAAATAGGCAAGTTGAACTACTAGAAGGCATAGAGCCTCAAGAAGAGCTTCAAACATATGATGGCATGTTGAGTCATAAAAATTCTTAGAGACATAGATATGCAGAGCAGGAATACAAACAGAAAGAAATGAAATTTCCAGAGTCATAGATACATTACCAGTTACAGAAGCAAAACGAATGTTGAAGAGTCATACACAAGAGGAGTAATTTCAGCAGCACTTCAATGTTAATAACAAAACGAACAGTAGAACCCAGGAATCTCAGTGCGTCAGAGTTCCCCAAGTGTTTCGAATGAACCCCGGGCAGTGCTCACACTGAGAAAGGTTCAAGAATTGAATTCTGGTGGCCTTGTCTTTCAGCCGGCCAAAATATTGAGACTCAGAATAGTATAAGACAAGAAAGAATAGGAGGACAGTAGTAGTTTTTAGCGATTAGAATCTGTCCAAAGGGGAAATTGGGGAGTGATTTATATAGTAGTCGATATCAAACCTCTAAATAAGGAAACACAATAAATCAAACATAAATAAGGAAATGGGAGCATGCAGAATCGTTTAAGAAACAAAAATTAGAAAAAAGATCAGGCAAACCCTAATTGACTGGAACCAAAAATCGGCTGAAGATCTTGGTAAATCAGACCCATATAGCCTGGTACTAAGTGTATATAGATGAAATATTCTCTAAATATCGAAGGTCTGGAGATGATTGTGCTTGATTTAGGTCTGTATACTTGCCAAATATAGGTAAGTATTACATAATACCAATACCATGTAAATAACGGAGAGATCGAGCATATATGGAAGGAAAATCATGAGGAGATTCTATATTAGGACTGGAATCGGGGAAGATTGAGGAGGCGGCTATTAGGGTTTGAGAGGAGAAGAAGAGAGTAGAGAGGATTTATGGGCGGCTATCTCTGAAGAATGGGGCTAGGGTTTGGGGATGATATAAATAAAAGGGTGGGATTATTATGGACCGTTGATCTTGAGAGATCAACGGTCTAGACTAAAGAATGGTGGGGCGGGCTGTTTCAAGTGGGTTGCGACCGGGTCAAATAAAGAGGTTGTTTGGTTTTGGTCCAGGGGATTGGGCCATGGTTCTTTTTAGGTCTGGGCTGGTATTTGGATCCGAAAATGGGCTTGGAATTAGGCTATAAAATTAAATATGCGAAAATTATTTAAAATAATTTATAAAAAGTGATTAATAAATAAAAAATATTATTTATGCAGTAAAATGATTGAAAGTGATAGATTAACATTATAAAAATGTAAGAAATGTTATTTTAGTATAAATAATGCAAGTGTGTACATAATATATGCTATTATTGCAAAATTAAGTAAAATATCTCTAAAATACAAATATAATTATATAAAAACAAAGTAAAATATTATGAAGTATATATGTGTATACAAATAATAAATTTAGATTATTAAGTCATCACAAAATAATATAGAGGGGTAATTAATAAATATTTGAACAATTTAAATGCAAGAAAATCAATTTCAAAGCCTTAAATATTATAAACAAATTACAGAAAGTACTTATATAACTCATGTAAATTAAGTAATGATGCAAAATAATATTTTGAAAGTATATATTATTTGAAACAATATGGGGGCAAAATTGGGTATCAACAGCTGCCCCTTTTTACTCGGGAATGATGAAAGAGTTGTCGGATAAAGAACATGATGACCAATTTTGTCCGAAGTGAGTGGGGAATGAAGTGTTTTGAAAAACTGGGGGCCGAACCCTAGTTCTTGAGTTGACTACATATCTCTGGTGTTTCGGGAATCAAGCCGTGTGTAGTTATGGATCCAACGACGAATGAAACCGATGGAATTGTTATATGAGTGGTCGTATGTTTCAAAAGAGTTCTTTTGGGTAGGATAGTGTCATAAGTAACAGATAATTTTAGGCAGAGCTATAAATGCGAAATGAATGTTACAAATGTACGAGGCAGATATTTGAACGGTTATAGAACAAAAGGAAATCAATTGTTGATCATCGGTTACGTTTGAGGTGATTGAAGGATGTGAATGTTGTGAACAGAAACTGGAGCAAGAATTGCTCCTGTTTGTAGAACGGCTTCCTCCCGAGTTACTTGCAAAAACTTAAAACACGATTCATGCGAATATATACGGGTGATTGCAAAAATTTAACCATGATGCAAATTCCCTTTGGACCATGAGAGTTGTCTTTGGACGATGAGGATGATGTCCTTAGACTATGATGTTCTGGGCCATGAAGTGTATGATAAGGGATTCGCAGGCCATGTAATGGTGTCCTCGGTCCACGAGGATGGTGCCTCCGGACTATGACGCCTTTGAATTATGATATGCAATTTGGAGAGATCCTCGAACCATAGCATGGTGTCATCAGGCTATGAGGATGGTGCCTTTGGACTATGATGCCTTCGGACAATGTGGCGATGTTTCAGCCCACGAGATGCAAGTATGTGGTAATATGGATTGCTTGATAAAAGAAGCAGGTGATACTCAGTCATATGCGAGAACGAAACGTGACAAGGTTTAGTCTTGTATGAGATGAGGGCAGTGCTTAGCCCGATGCAAAGAGCGGAGACAATGCTTAGTCTCATGCAAGGAAAGGCAATGCTTAGCTTCGTGCAAGGAATGGAGACAGTGCTTAGTCTCATCCAAAGTGAGGGCAGTGTTTAGCTCTATATAGGGTGGAGATAGTGTTTAGTGTCATGCAAAGAATGGAGACAATGCTTAGTCTCTAGCAAGAAAAGGCAATGCTTAGCCTTATGCAATAAATGAGGCAGTGCTTAGCCTCATGCAAGGAATGGAGACAATGATTAGTCTCATGCAAAGGAAAGGCAATGCTTATCCTTATGTGATAATAGAGGCAATGCTTAGCCTCATGCGATAATGGAGGCAATGCTTAGCCTCATGCAAGGAATGGAGACAGTGTTTAGTCTTATGCAAAGGAAAGGCAATGCTTAGCCTTATGCAATAATGGAGGCAATGCTTAACCTCATGCAAATTACGGAGACAGTGTTTAGTCTTATGTGCAGGAAAGGCAATGCTTAGCCTTATGATATAATGAGGGCAGTGCTTAGCCCTATGAAAATTATGGAGACAGTGTTTAGTCTCATGTGCAGGAAAGGCAAAGCTTAGCCTTATGCAATAATGGAGACAACGCTTAGCCTTGTGTCGTGTGGAGGAAATGCTTAGCCTCATGCAACGTGAGGGCAGTGTTAGCCCTATGCAATAATAAGGACAGTGCTTGGACCTATGCAAGAAAAACAATGACTAAATGCGAGAGGATAAAAGCATTTCTTAGCTTAACGTGTTTGCGTTTGGCGACTGTTGTCGCTATGAAGATAGTGATCTGTGTGTATGTATTTGTGGTCATTCCTGTTATGTTCATTGTGCCTGCGTCCAAAGAAAAATCGTAAGTTTTGCGGGGGGGAAGGTTGGTTCGTACTCTCGATTCCTTGATTTGCCTTTGCTCTTGTCTGGAGGCCCTGTTTGAGTCACCTCGGGTAACGTGTGGCTGCTATAAAAATTAAATTTTCGAAAACATACATTTGTGATAAACTGCTTGTATAAAATATAGTTGTTTTGAAATATGTCATAATGCATGAGAGTAGATAATGTGTTGAATTGATGAATATGACACGCTTTTGAGACATTGCAACTTTCTTAACTCGAAATTTTGAGGATCCTCCTCAAAATTCTGCCCCAGTTTAAATGCGTACTTCTGGAAATACATTCCTTGGCGATTCCAATCATGATGAGATCGGGCAAACTCGAATTCTTGCCCCAGTGTTTGACCATAGAGGGAATAAAGATTTTATTATGATGTGACCGAACCCACAGAGCCGCCTACGTATCTTCTCTTAAACGGGAATCAGGTCAAGCATAGTTCAGTTACATCAAATAGAAAGTGCAAACATAATCTTAAACATGGTATCTCTTGACTGTGTCCGAATTGATGTGCTTTGTCCAGATCTCTCCGTCCATTTCTACAAGTATAAGTGATCCTCCTGTTAATACTCGGTGAACCATGTAAAAGCCTTGCCAGTTGGGTGAGAGTTTCCCCTTTGCTTCATCCTGATGTGGGGAGATCCGTTTGAGTACCAATTGCCCCGGTGTGAATTGCCTTAACCTAACCTTTTTGTTGAAACCTCTTGCCATTCTATTCTGGTAGAGCTGACCGTGGCACACTGTATTCATTCTTTTCCCATCAATGAGAGCTATATGTTCGTGCCGGCTCCATACCCATTCTGCGTCGCTAAGCTTGGCTTCCTATATGATCCTTAAGGAAGTGATTTCAACTTTGGCGGGAATAACGGCTTCAGTACTGTAAACTAGTAGATAGGGAATCTCCCCGGTTGATGTACAAACTGTGGTGCGATACACGATTAAAGCAAATGGTAGCTTCTCGTGACATTGTTTGTAATTATCTACTATTTTCCTCAATATCTTCTTGATGTTCTTGTTGGCGGCTTCTATGGCTCTGTTCATTTGCGGTCTGTATGATGCGGCTTCAACCCATTTTGTGAAGTAGTCGATAGCCACCAGAATGAACCTATATCTGTTTAAAGCAGTGGGTTCGATCGGTCTGACGACATCCATACCCCGAGCTGAAAAGGGCCAGGGCAAACTCATTGCATTGAGTTCGTTGGGCGGTACTCTTATCATATCAACATGTATCTGGCATTGGTGACACTTTTGAAGATATTTGATGCAGTCTGTTTCCATAGTCATCTAAAAATACCCTGCTCTTAATATCTTCTTGGCCAGAACAAAACCATTCATGTGGGGTCTGCAAGTTCCGGCATGTATTTCCTCGAGCAATCTAGACTCCTCCTTGGCATGGACGCATCACAACAATCCCAAATCAGGAGTCCTTCTACACAGAATTCCTCCACTTTGAAAGAAATGGTTGGACAATCTTCGAAGCATGCGCTTTTAAGTATGGGTAGCACTCTTTGGATATTCTCCCTTTTCCATGTATTCCTTGATGTCGTGGAACTAGGTATTTTTGCCGAACTCTTCTTCAACATGAACACAGTAAGATGGGGCTGCTTACGAATTTCTATTGAAATAGGATGAATGAAATTCTTGTCTGGATGTTGTATCATGGAAGACAAAGGGGCTAATGCATCTGCAAACTCATTCAGAATCCTTGGAACATGTTTGAACTCTATCTTTGTAAACCTCTTGATCAGCTCTTGTACATAGTGCAAATATGGCAATATTTTGGTGTTCTCCACAGCCCATTCTCCTAGAACTTGGCGTACCAACAGATCTGAATCTCCGATTACCAATAACTCCTGAACGTTCATGTCAATGGCCAACCTGAGTCCCAGGATGAAGGCCTCATATTCTGCCGAATTGTTGGTGCACGGAAACCTGAGTTTTGCGGATACCGGATAGTGTTGACCGATTTCTGATACTAAGACAGCTCTGATATCCACTCTTTTGAAGTTTGCTGCTCCATCGAAGAACATCCTTTAACCATCGTATGCCTCAATAATATCTTCTCCTACAAACGATACCTCCTCGTCGGGAAAATACATTTTCAATGGTTCGTATTCTCCGTCTACGGGATTTTCTGCCAAGTGATCCGCTAATGCTTGCCCTTTGACTGCCTTCTAAGTTACATAGACAATGTCAAACTCACTCAGCAATATCTGCCACTTTGCTAATTTACCCGTATGCATGGGTTTCTGAAAAATGTATTTTAGCGGATCCATCCTTGATATGATATATGTAGTGTACGCACAAAAAAAATGTCTCAACTTCTGGGCAATCCATGTCAAAGCACAGCAAGTTCATTCCAACAAAGAATATCAGGCTTCGTAAGGCGTGAACTTATTGCTCAGATAATATATCGCCTGCTCCTTCCTTCCTATTTTATCACGTTGTCCTAGAATGCAACCAAAAGCCCCATCCAACACAGACAGATAAAGCAGTAGAGGTCTTCCTGGTTCTGGTGGGACCAACACGGGCGGTTTAGATAAATACTCCTTGATTTTGTCGAAGGATTTCTAGCATTCTTCAGTCCTACTTGTTGCAGCATCTTTCCTCAGCATTCTGACGATTGGCTCACATATCACGGTTGATTGTGCTATAAAGCAGCTGATGTAATTGAGGCGCCCTAGAAAACTCACCACATCTTTCTTATTCTTTGGAGGTACTAGGTCTTGGATAGCTTTGATTTTTGACGGGTCTAGCTCAATACCTCGGCGGCTGACGATGAAACCTAACAATTTTCCAGCAGGAACTCTGAAGGCACACTTTGCAGGGTTCAATTTCAAGTTGTATTTTTGAAGCCGATCGAAACATTTCTTCAGGTCTACTATGTGATTAGAACTCCTTTTAGATTTGATGATAACATCATCCACTTACACCTTTATTTATATGTGTATCATGTCGTGGAAGATAGTTGTCATGGCCTTCGTGTAGGTGGCCCCAACATTCTTCAAACTAAAGGGCATCATTTTATAGCAATATATTCCCCATGATATGATAAAGGCGGTCTTTTCTGTATCCTCTTCGTCCATCCAAATCTGGTGGTATTCTCTGAAACAATCCACAAAGGATTGGAGTTCATGCTTGGCGCAGTTTTTAATCATTATGTGTATGTTGGTCAGCGGGAAATCATCCTTAGGACTTGCTTTGTTTAGATCTCGGTAATCGACACATACCCTAACTTTTAATGTTTCTTTGGAACTAGTACAATGTATGCTAACCACGTCGGGTATTCGAGCACTCGGAGAACCTTGGCTTTGATGTGCTTGGTGACCTCCTCTTTTATCTTCAAACTCATATCTGGCTTGAACTTTCTGAGCATCTACTTCACCGGTGGACACATGGAATTTATGGGTAGCTTGTGAGCTACTATGGATGTGCTTAAACCAGTCATATCGTTGTAGGACCATGCAAAGATGTCCTCATACTTCTTTAGGAATCTGATATACTTTTCTTTCTTTGACGGTGATAGATGAATGCTTATATGAGTTTCCTTGACTGTTTCGGAATCCCCTAAGTTAACGGCCACAGTTTCCTCCAAATTAGACTTTGGTTTGTTTTCAAAATTCTCTACTTCTTTGACAATTTCCTCAGGTATTATATCATCTTCCAGATCTTCCGAATCACGGTCCTTATGTTGCATTATCTCACTACATGTCACAGTTGTAGGTTCATCGGGATATGTAATAATTATGTTGAAAAGAATGTAGAGAGATAATAATAAATATGAAAAGCAGTAATGATTAAAACTTTAAAATGTCAACAAATACGACTCGATGGTTCGAGTAATTATTTCAAAACAAAATACTAAAAATGTCTTAAATGCTCAAAACTATTTAAAAGTAATTCATGCTAATTCTCCAGGCTACTCAGGAACTCGGCGAGCCCGGGACGGTGCATCGGTCCAGTGTTTGAGAACATCTCCCTCTTCCATTGTCTGAATGGTAAGGTCTTCCTCCTCCTGCTCCCTAACAATTGCACTGCAGTACATTTCTTCTTCATCTAGAAATAGCTTCCTCATGCCGGCCTAAACCTCATCTTCCTCATATTCACACATCATGTCAGCCTGATAGAATGTCTTGTGCAGTGATGGTACGGGTTGTTCCAGTGGATAATAAGGGGCACGCCATGGCGATGTCCAATCCTGATATTCTTGCCATGTATATTCATATCTGAGTCCAAAGGTCATGCCATGGTATTGTGGTTGTACGGATTTGGTGATCCCCTGAAACCTTTTGCCAAGACCCTTACCTGGTTCATATTCTATCCACAGAAATACGCTTTCTATATTCTTGCTCCACCATCGGTCCTTTTCAATTGCGTTCACCCGTTCAATGCGGTAATATGTTTCTCTGCCCAACTTCCTCTTATTTTCGATGACTGGAACGGTTTGATTGGTGTAGATGGGGTTGGTTCCATCTCCATGAATGATCACCTCCTGATGATTCCACTAAAACTTCACAGCCTAGTGCAGAGTTGAAGCCACTGCCCCGGCTGCATATATCCATGGTTGTCCCAACAATAGATTGTAAGTAGCAGATATATCTAGCACTTGGAACTCAACATCAAAACAAGTTGGACCCATTTGTAGATCGAGGTTGATCTCTCCGATAGTGGCTCTCTGAGATCTATCGAACACCTTCACATTCATGCTTCCCATTCGTATCTCGTGCAGGCCTTTACCCAATCTCTGTAGAGTGGTCAGTGGGCATATGTTCAGATTCGAACCTCCATCTATCAAGACCCTGGCTATGAATTTATCCTTGAATTGCACTATGATGTGCAACGCCCTGTTGTGGCTCAGTCCTTCTAGTGGTAACTCATCTTCGTGGAAAGTGATTTTGTGACTCTCCAGAACGTGTCTGACCATGTTATCCATCTCTCCACTAGTGATGTCAGCGGGTACATAAGCTTCACTTAACACCTTCATCAAAGCATTCTTGTGCGCGTCTGAGTTTTGCAATAGTGATAAGATAGATATCTGAGCATGAGTCTTGTTCAGGTGGTCAACAATAGGGTATTCCCTTGCTTGTATCTTCCTCCAGAGATCGTCAGTGCCAGTCTAAACAACAGGCAGCTTAGGTGCAACTTCCTTGCTTGTTCCTCCCAGATTCTCAGGTGTGTAAACTATGCCATTCCTAGTCATACCTTGCGCGGCACCTATTTCTTTCATTTTTGCTTTTCCCTTTCTCCTTGCTTCTGCGACATAATCCCACGGGATGGCATCAGACTCGTAAGATGGTGTGGGAGCTACCATTATAGTGAAGGGGGTAGCTATCTCAACTTCAAATGGCACATGTGTTTTTATCACAACTGGCATGAGGGTGACTAGAGATGTTTTAGGAGAGTCTCCCTCTCGAATGAGTCCAATGGACCCTTTCTAATCCCACTCTTCATCAGCTTATATAACATTCACTCCCTCACCTCTGTGATCCGGGAGAGGGTTGTTGCGAACATTTGGTGCAACCACCTTTGCTTATATAACCTTAGTGTCGATCAGTGTCTGAATCCTGTCTTTCAACGTGCGGCATTCCTCAATGGTATAACCCTTCATGCCTGAATGATAAGCACATGTTTTGTTTGGCTTGATCTATTGTGAAGGATTTTCCACAACAACGGCAGGAATAAGTGTGACATAACCAGTCTATCATACAGTTGGTCCATGGGTTCAATAATTGGGGTGTATTATCTAGGAGGTCTGCGGTTGAAATTTGGATGTGGCTTTGGGTAGTTTTGGCGGGCGGGTAGAGGTGAATGGTAATATGTAGGTTTAGTGTTGTAGGTATGGTATGCGGTGGTAGGGTATTGTTATTTTGGGAGTGAGAGTTGATATGTGGATGGAGGTGTCTGGTATGTGAGGGGAGACTTAGGGCCATGGGCTACCATCACCGCACCCACTTCTTTCTTCTTTGAAATATCTCCTGATTGCAGAGCTTTATTCGTGGCCTATAGCGCCTCGAAATTAGTTACCATCCCGCTCTTGATTCCTTCTTCTATTCTTTCACCTAACTTGATGATGTAGGAGAACTTATGATTTTCGATGACCATCAACCTTTCGTAATACTGCGGATCTTGGGATCTAACAAAAAACTTATTCATTTGTTCTTCTTCAAGTGCTGGCCTTACCTTTGCGGCCTCTGATCTCCAACAAGTAGCATACTCGCGGAAGGTTTCTGTCGGCTTCTTCTTGAGGTTTTGAATGTAGAAAATTTCTCGTGCGTTTTCTGTGTTGAACCTGAATCTATCCATGAAATCTGATGCCATACTCACCCAATTAACCCACTTCTTTGGGTTTTGACTGATGTACCAAGACAAAGCATCCCTTGTAAGGCTTCGCATGAACAGTTTCATGCAGATTTGTTCATTCTTACCCACTCGTACAAGCTTGTCACAATATGTTCTCAGATGCACCTTCGGATCACCAGTACCATCAAACATTTCAAACTTGGGAGGTTTGTATCCCTCTGGCAGCTCCACATCTGGCTAAATGCAGAGGTCCTCATAGTTTAGACCTTCAACGCCTTTCCCTCCTTCAACCCTCTGGGCTCTCCCTGTGAGCTTCTTGATTTCCTCTACCATGTTTCTAATGAGCAAGTACTTCTTAGTTGATTCGGGTGTGTATAGGGTTTGCTGCGAGGTATGGGGTAAGCTTTCCACATATATCGGGTTGCATTAATGAGCACCCAGAACTTGGGTATATGGGTGGTCATTGGATGAGTTTTGGGGATCAGGAGTGGTTGTGGTGCATTTTGGGGGGTGTGATAAGTAGCGATTTGCGGGTATTGAGTTGAATGATGGTGTTGTTGTTGAGGGGTTGGCACTGGTGGCAGGTTAAGGTTCTGGGGAGGTGTGGGATTATGATACTGGTGTTGTGAGGGAGGGTTCGGAACTATGGGTGGTGGATTTTGATTTTGTGCATTTTGTGGTGGTGTTTTGTTCTGGATAGTAGGGTTTTGCTGGTTGATGTCGGGAACGTTGAGAGTAAGAAAGAGGTTTGCCATATTTCAAACTTGTTCAAGCTCGCCCTATAATTCCAGGATTTTCTGCTCTAAACGTAAGACCACGACCAACCCATTCTTCCCCGAAGTGCTTCTACCATCTAAAGTTTCAACATTTTCTGCTATAGTAGTATTATCTTTCCGAATACCACCTAAATCATCCATTTTCCCTTTGCCCTTGCTTTTGACTTTCGGGTCGCTAGGTGGAGGAGGAGGTGGAGGACCTCTGGATCTAGTGTGGTATGTTGATGATGCCAGTATGCACGAACCAACCTTTGGGAATGGGAATAATCAATGAAAAAAAAGAAAAACAAAAGGGAACCAAGTTAGTAAGGTGAAATAAAAGAATGTTTACAGTATTTAAACATGTTTCGCAAAGTCATGCAATAATTCGCGTCCTAGTTTTGGGGACCTCATTGTACCTGAGGTAGGCCTAAGCGACACATAGACTTAGAGAAAATTGATGCCAACTTTGCTTCATTTCATTAATGCGAAAATAGGCCAAAACAAACTTTCACTAAATCGACAATAATAATAAAGTCACTAATGGCATCAAGCCTTATTACATCAGAATCCAATCTAAATTAGAAAGCAGTAAAGAACATTATCTCCTAATCTACTGGGTCCCTGAAGGACCTTCTCTGTGCTTGGCTCTTTTGACCCCATCAATAGGTTTCTCAGGCCGCGCATATCCAACAGTAACTAAGCTTTTGCTAGATTCCCTCCTTCATCGTCGTTCATGCCTTAATAATCCGAGAGTCTCTTTCTCATATTCCATTCTAGCTCCATCTATCCTTGTTCCAAGTATTCCAATCGTAATGTTGACCTGGTGGCAATCTCCTTCCATTCCCTTATCGCCTCCATGTTCACTTTGTGCTGCTCCATATATTTAGCTTCGGACTCGAACACCCTTTTGCGTAGTCTTTTGTACTTAACCTGTGCCTCAGCCACTTCATCTATGATCCTATCCTTCATATTGACTCCAGGCTTAACGTCCCCTGCTACGTTGTCTTCCAAGCATGATAGATAGTGGTACATATGACCAGCGTGATACCTATTTGGCTCAATAGTTTCTCCTTCCACAATGATCTTTTGGTTCCACATGTGTTGCACCTCGAACTTGAACGGAATGACATCTCCCTTAAAATCTACCTTGTATTGGACCATGTTGGAAACTCGAGGTATGACTTGTTTTCTTCCAGCTTGTCTCGTGACCCTTATAGGAGTGTAAGGGTAGATGCCTCGCTGCCCGATTAGCACCAAATGAGTAGTCCCCCTTGATCTGATGATGAACTCACTACTAGGAAACCATTCGAACATCCAATGTACCTGCTCGTCAGTCAGATTGTTGAAGAAACGCACCCAACCTACAACATTTCCAGGCTTTGCAAACCTGTCTCGAATAAATGTCATTTTCTTTGGGTAATGGTTGGCTATGTAGTCATTCAATGACCTTCGCAGAAGCTCTTGACGGTGCTCTCCTCTCTGAAAGTGTTCCAACAACCAAACTTGTAGCAATAGATTACAACCCTCAAAGTGTTTGAATCCCTTCTTGCACCGATCTAGAGTGTGGTACATCTAAGCTAAGGTCATGGGGATGATAGTGTAAGTTTGTCCCTCGATGCCATCCATTAAGGTCCTGGCGACCATGGCTAAGCGAGTATGAATCCTTCCTCCTTTCATCGAAAAAATCAACAACCCCAAGAAGCAAACAACGAACACATAAACCCGGCGGTGTACCCATCCTAAGGAAGTAATGGCTAGTTCATCACGGTTAAGACGATACGACTTGCTATTCCCATAACGCTCGTAAAGAAACTCAAAAGGGATGTATGATTTCTTCAAACAGAGCAGTCCATCATTCTTTTTAAAACCCAACATTTTTAGGAAACTATGGGGAATGCGATTTTCTGGTACCAGTAATCTCAGACTATCCCATGGCAACTTGGCAAAACCTCTTATTTCTTCTAGGAGGGGAGTCATTTTGTCACGACCCAAACTAATGGGCCATGACGAGTGCCCGAGTCCTACCTGTCGAATATCCCTAAGCATGCGTCTAATATATAAACATGAATTAAGGGTAGGTCATGAATAACATCTGTCAATAAACTGCTGAATCATGTGAATAACATACGTGAGGAAAATATGTCCAAAAGACATATATACATATACATGCGGAATACGGTAGGGAAAGCCGATAAGGCTACTATAAACAACTATATATCCAAAAGTAGAAGCCGACAAGGCCACATATTATCCAATCTACAGACCTCTAATACAGTGTACAACTGTATGAAGGACGGGACTGGGTCCCGTCGTACCCATATCTACATACAAAAATAGCGTACCAAAATCAATAATAGCTCCGGATCAAGTGGAGCACACCAACTCTCACTGATCAAGGATCCTAAAAAGGGAGACCATCAGCCTATCTACCTGCACCTGCGTGCATAAAACGGAGGCCCCAGGAAATAGGGGCGTCAGTATGAATAATGTTTCGAGTATGTAAGGCATGAAAATCAGTACATATAAGACATAAAAGAACCATGGAGTAAAGGAATCCACCTGTAAGTCTAAATAGCTCTATGAATCCTGAAACATCTATAATGTCATCCATGTGCGTATAAATGTCATATCATGCCTAGGTATATGTATACGTAACGTCATCAAGCCTTTGAGGGCATCCCATCATATCATCTTGGCCTCAGTGAGCAAAATTATCAACGTATACCAACTGATCAGGTGGTGGTGCGTATATAATATTATAACCTTTCCACACATCCCATATACATATAATATATGTGTATATAATGCCATCTGGTCATGGGTCAATATACATGTATAAATGAATGTAATGTATACGAAAGTAAGTCGATAAGATTTCTCAGAATGTCATTAGATCAATCTGCCTTCGGTTACTATCATGAAATAAACTTCATCAACTTATGTATTATCTGAGACCCATGAAAAGATGATATAATAACAGGACACATGGGGAATCAAGAACATAGACACCCCTAGTACTTCTGTGAATAGTGTCATTTATGAAAGTTGTGCTTTTGCTCGTTTCGTTTGTATCATATGGATCATGCCAAAAATAAAGAAGGGATAGCCTTAACATACCTGAGCCGATTCTCTTGAGAATCCCTTTAACACACGTCAATAGTGACAAAACACGTAACGACGATATCGAAGTAGGGAAAAATCCATATGATATTCTTGAGAAAGATTGTACCGTAAAGGAGTACGAACTCCCTTAGAATTGCAATCTCACGCTGCTATAGTATTATGCAGTTTCATATGAATTCCTTTTTGATACTTCATCCATTACTTAGCAAACATACACATATCACTTAATGATATAGGAAGATCTCTTAAAATTGGGGGTTGTGGGCCCCACTTTTGTGGATTACTTTTGCCCAAAAATCTCCTAAATATGCCACCTAGTCACATGAACCAATAGTCACCATTTGGTCTTAGCAATTATAATCCCCTTGCTGACACGTGGAGTGATGGTTTCACCAAAGATTTATGTATTTCTAATTAATTTACTAATTTCTCTCTATAATCAATAATTAACTCCTTACCAACATAATTAGGTAATATCCTAATTTACTTAAAATACTAATTATTTTTAACATACTTTATATAACTTACTATCATGGTTATATGGTACCTTGTATGGACCTAGTCCATAAATACAAGGTATTATAGCTTGGACCGTATTTTATCCCAAATTGACAACCTTCAACGAAACTCATTTTCTTTGATTTGTTTACCCTCTAACCTTCACGGTACTTACTTATCACCTGCTATAAATAGCATAAATACTTATAACCTCAAAAATAATCTCATTCCCGAGCGTACGTCGATTAACTTACGACGAAACTTTAACGTACGAAAACGCGAAATGTAACACATTTCTATATTGCTGAATCGAAAAACAGCTCTTTTCTTGTCCCAAAACATGGTGGCGGCCTCGATCAGCTCCCTATTTGGTCAAATGTTCATCAAAGATGGAAAGTCACCAAGTATTCTTCTCATATGATTTTTGTCACAAAGTGCAAGGTCTTTCCGCCAGTCAACTAGCAAAGGTGGGATGTTTTGGACCATACCGAACCTGGGGATTTAGTGCTTCATTTTCTACAAACAAACAAAGGTTATCTCTTTCCCCCTCCATACTTGACTACTTATGCAATAATGATCAATATGTTGGCACCTTTTCTCCAAGTAATGCAAATAATATGATAGTGTCCATTGGGATTGTGGAAATCCCGTCAGACTTTGGACAAGGTTTATCTAACGGGTTGTTACGTTAATAACACTTCAACCCGTATTAGGTTTAGCATGATGCATGTACATTTCAAATTGGAGTAGGGTTTCTAGAAGGGTCTAGACTGGTACTCCTAAGTGGACAACTTGAGAGGGAAAGGCACGGGACCGTCGACTGCACCGTTAATCGACTAGTCTACCGCAAATAACCCTTTTCGATTTAAAGGGGTGATTTCAGGAAAGCGCGGATACTCATAAAGCGTCGCTATATTGATAACTAGCACGAGTTGAGTATGATGCGGAGCATACTTTATGCAAAAATAATGTTACATTGCCAAGTATTTTCATGATAAAGGTACGTAAAAGCAGTAAATAAAATAGCATAAGTGAACATAAAAAGAAGAGAAAAGAAAAGAAAGACAAAAGAAAGAAGTCGGTTTAGCTCATGAAAATGTGCAAGAACGTAATGAAGCAGGCAGGGAAATAGGGATGGGAGAGTCATAATGTTGTAGTCTTAGACAAGATGAAGGGGATGGAGAGAGGTCATACATGTCATATCAATTTAAAACAAATAAGAGAAGGGATGTGCATGTCATAGCAGTTTAAAGCAAATAAAGGTGAATAAGGAAAGGGATGTGCATTTAATAGCAGTTTAAAACAACAACAACAACAACAACAACAACAACCCAGTAAAATCCCACTAATGAGGTCTAGGGAGGGTAGTGTGTACGCAGACCTTACCCCTACCCCAAAGGAGTAGAGAGGATGTTTCCGAAAGACCCTCGGCTCAAGAAAACAAAAGGACAAAAGAAGACAATATTAGTATCACCACAACAATCATAGAAAAAATAGGAACACCATAAAATGCAGAAGAAAGATGCAAAGCAAAAGCGATAGTTAGTAAATAGGACATGCACTGAAAAGCGAAGTAGTAAAACACAACATTGTCACTAGCTATCTTAGACAAAAACCCTACCTGGCTAGTCCCACAATGGTATGAAGTAAGTCAAGACTCAATTACATCCTAACCGACAACTCTAATACTCGACCTCCACATCTTCTTATCAAGTGTCATGTCCTCAAAAATCTAGAGCCTCTCCATATCCTGTCTGATCACCTCTCCCCAATACTTCTTAGGCTGCCCTCTACCTCTTCTCATGCCCTCCACAACCAGCCGCTCACACCTCTGTACCAGAGCATCTGGGCTTCTCCTTTGAACATGTCCGAACCATCTAAGCCTCGCTTCCCGCCTCTTGTCATCAATGGGAGCCACATGCACCTTCTCCCGAATAACATCATTCCTAATCTTATCTATCCTAGTGTTCCCGCACATCCACCTCAACATCCTCATTTCTGCTAATTTCATATTCTGGATATTTGAGTTCTTAACGGGCCAACACTCAGCCCCATACAACATGGCCGGTCTAACCACCGCTTTATAGAACTTACCTTTGAGTATTGGTGGCACTCTCTTATCACACAGGACTCCAGATGCAAACCTCCACTTCATCTATCCTACCCTAATACGGTGTGTGACATCCTCGCCGATCTCCCCTTCCCCCTGGATAACCGAACCAAGGTACTTGAAGTTGCCTCTACTCGGGATGACCTGTGATTCAAGCCTCACATCCATGCCCACTTCCCCTGGCTCAACGCTGAATTTACACTCCAGGTATTCCGTCTTCGTCCTGCTCAGCTTGAAACCCTTAGACTCAAGATCATGTCTCCAAACCTCTATCCTCTCGTTAACACCGGCTCGTGACTCATCTATCAAAACTATGTCATCGGTGAATAGCATGCACCATGGCACCTCCCCTTGAATATGGTGTGTTAACGCATCGATCACCAGGGCGAATAAGAATGGACTGAGCGCAGAACCTTGGTGTAACCCCATTACAATCGGAAAATGCTCAGAGTCGCCTCCTACTGTCCTAACCCGAGTCTTAGCCTCATCATACATGTCCTTAATCGCCATAATGTAGGGAACCAACACACCTTTTGCCTTCAGGCATCTCTAGAGAACTTCTCTAGGAACCTTGTCATACTCTTTCTCTAGGTCAATAAAGACCATGTGCAGATCCTTCTTCCTCTCTATGTACAGTTCCACCAACCTCCTAATAAGGTGTATAGCTTCTGTAGTCGAACGACCCGGCATGAACCTGAACTGGTTGTCGGATACAGACACTGTTATCCTCACCCTTACTTCAACCACCCTCTCCCACACTTTCATGGTATGACTCAGTAATTTGATACCCCTATAATTATTACAACTCTGGATATCACCTTTGTTCTTATACAATGGGACCACCGTACTCCACCTCCACTCATACGGCATCCTCTTTGCTTTAAAAATAACATTAAACAACCTAGTCAACCACTCCAAACCTGCTCTCCCCACATACTTCCAAAATTCCACCGAAATCTCGTCTGGCCCGGTCGCTCTTCTCCTACGCATCTTACTCATAGCTCCCACGACCTCATCAACCTCGATACGCCTGCAGTACCCAAAGTCACGATGACTCTCGGAATGCTCCAATTCGCCTAGCACAATATCCTGATCCCCTTCTTCATTCAGAAGTTTATGAAAGTAAGTCTGCCGTCTCCTCTTAATCTGGGCATCTTCCATTAATACTCTACCATCTTCGTCCTTGATGCATCTCACTTGGTGAATAAGGAAAGGGATGTTGATGTAATAACAGTTTAAAACTAATAAAAGAAAGTAATCCACATAAGTCAAGTTCATTATGGTAAAAGCATATGTTTCCCCAGTAGTCGCCATGCTGTCATGCCCCGTTTTCTCGCGAAAGTGGGTTTCGACATGTGACAACTCTTTTAAATGGGTATAAAAGAGAAGAGTCGCCACCTAACGATTTTAAGGTGTATTAGGGCACCTATTTGCAAATAACTCTATTTGACTATTCAACGCCACCAAAGATCGGGTAAGGGCTTAAATTACCTCAAAGAGAAGGTGTTAGGAACTCTTCGAGGTCCACAACTGTGGCTCTCGGTCGAACTTTAGACTTTGTGGATTATGTAATTAAGCTAGGTGATCAAATAAATAGAAGGAAAATTCAGAAGTTGTAGAGTCTTATTAAAACATATGAGAATTGGTACAAGTCTTAATAACTACAAAAGTACAAACTATATTGATCTATGTTGAATGACTAAGTGTGAATAACACGCACATAAAAGAGGAGGGGGTCCTAAGATTTTTAGCCTAAAGGATCACCCCGTGCAACATAAATAATACTCTGCAACTCTCTGGAGGTAGAGGTTGCTCGTATTATTCAGCGGGCACAGACTATCATCTCCAGCTACCCAATTACTATGTTGAAGTTGTTTCCTTAAAGGCATTCTAATTCAATTCTAAGTCGTACCCTATGCGTGCACTACCCGTCCCATGCCTATGGTCCAGGAGGCTTTGGACCTACTATCAGGTGGTTCTAGACTTTACTTAGGTTGCTCAAAAAATGATAAAACTGGGCGACATTCAAAACAGATAGGATTGCATACAATAGCAATAAAAGGCTCAAGTTAATCTCCACACATAAGCACGAAAGCACGCAAACAGATTTCTGGTTAGGCAATAGATAGAATTAAGACGTATTAGATTCATTAAATCCTGTAGGCATGATTTCTATATAATTCCAGTATTACACAGGCAGTGCTGTAATTTTTGGACTAATGTATAGGAAAATTAGAGCGTTACAAGTCCTATAAACATGATTTCTAATGGTTTGCGTAATAAGGTAATGCAAAACAATCCCAGAACTCTGAATTGGCAGCACTGATTTTATAGGTATGCGTCTTAGGCAGGTGACAGTACCCTATAGACATGATCTCTAATAGTCGCATAATTAGGCAGTGAGGTCGTTCGAAAACACAGGATTAGTAGCGTCAATAAACACCCTATAGGCAGGATTTCTAACAATTGATAATTAGACTTTAATTTATAACACTTTATCACTATAGGCATGCTATCTAAGTGAGGCAATACAAAAGCAGCATGAAGCAGTTGATTAATTGGTTAAGACCTTATAGTCATAGTATCTAGATAAGAAAAGGTATTGCATTGTTGTATCCTATAGGCATATTATCTAAGAGCGCTGAATAGTAAACATGGAAGCAAGTGCAGCATATTTCTGCAAGTGAAGTGAAGTGTGTGCGTGATTCCTATAGGCATGCTTTCTATTAGTGTACAACACATTAAACTAAATAACATAAGGCATGCTGAACGAAATAGCAAATAGACCCTATAAGCATGTCTTTTACCCTTTTATGCAAGCATTAGAATATACCTGTTTCCCTCGATTTCACTAGCACCCCAATTATTCGTTATTACAAGTTACAGGACCAAAATGGAATAATACGAACTCAAAGGTAACAGAAATACAGACTGAAACAGAACCTATCAAATAGCATAAGGCTGCTACAAAATACCCTAGTGAATTTCTAGGCCTTCGGCAACCTCGTCAACCAATAGATCCAAATCTCAGGCTCACAAGGGCAGTAAAATCTTCCCAGGTCCAACAACACATATAACCCAACATCATGCCCAACGAATAACTTACTTGGCCGAATGGATGCCAAACTTAACCATACAGGTGAGAAACCACTCATGGAAATGACTAACAACTTTTCACACTTAACTATAGATTCATGCTTGTATTTTCATAAACAAAGCTAAAGTAACAAGATTGACCATCATAGGATAGTGAACTATTCCAGAAAAAAGAGTTTCAAAAGTAAATTGATTCAGAATTAGCCTAAAAAAACTTTAGACACAAGACTTAAAAATGAGAATCTAATAGAGTCATAGACAAGAACAAGTAGAGCATAGCCTTCACATGAAAGTTTTAACATGAAAGCTTAATGAAGAAAACATAACAGAAAAGGTTCATGATCGAGCAATCACTTAGTTGAGAGTGAGAAACTTTAACATGTTGAGTATCAGTTACAATACCAGAAAATTTATAGTAAACAAAAAAACATGTCAACTTCACATCAATAGGACAGACAAGCATCAAACCTTATACTAGTTGGCCACATATAGGAGAATATGTTGGTTATGATATTTACTCAAAAGGTCTCAACTAATACTGAGGAACACGAGATTGAGCAAGTCAAAAATACAATAGAGTTACAAATAGCATGGGAACAAGTCATAACTTAACAGTAGAACTCTAGAAAGACAACAGATTCAGCATGAATGTCTCAACAGGGATTAGAACACATTCTAGGTACGAGCTGGTTATCCATAATAGTACAGGACAAGGCAAGAAACCAAACTCAGAATAAGCAACAGTAATAAGCATTCGAGCACATACATTAGCAGGCATGCTTAAGAAGGAAGAATCAAGGTAACAAATAGGCAAGTTGAACTACTAGAAGGCATAGAGCCTTAAGAAGAGTTTCAAACATATGATGGCATGTTGATTCATACAAATTCTTAGAGACATAGATATGCAGAGAAGGAATACAAACAGAAAGAAATGAAATTGCCAGAGTCATAGATACATTACCAGTTATAGAAGAACAAGTAGACAAGAGAAGTAATTTCAGCAACACTTCAATGTTAATAGAAAAACGAACAGTAGAACCCAAGAATCTCAATGTGTCAGAGTTCCCAAGGGTTTCAAATGAAACCCGGGCAGTGCTCACACTGATAAAGGTTCGAGAATTAAATTCCGGTGGCCATGGCTTTCAGCCGGCCAAAAGATTGAGCCATAAAATAGTATAAGACAAGAAAGAATAGGAGGACAGTAGTAGTTTTTAGTGATTAGAGTCCGTCCAAAGGGGAAATTAGGGAGGGGTTTATATAGTAGTCAAAATCAAACCTCTAAACAAGGAAACACAGTAAATCAAGAATAAATAAGGAAAGGGGAGCATGCAGAATCGTTTAAGAAACAAAAATTAGAAGAAAAAAAATCAGGCAAACCTTAATTTGACTGGAACCAAAAATCAGCTGCAGATCTTGGTAAATCGGACCCATATAGCCTGGTAGTGAGTGTATATAGACGAAATATCGTCTAAATCTCGAAGGTCTGGAGATGATTGTGCTTGATTTAAGTCCATATACTTGCCAAATATAGGCAAGTATTATGTGATACCAATACCATGTAAATAACTGAGAGATCGAGCATATATGGAAGGAAAATCATGAGAAGATTCCATATTAGGACTGGAATCGGGGAAGATTGAGGAGGCGGTTATTAGGGTTTGAGAGGAGAAGAAGAGAGTAGAGAGTATTTAGGGGCGGCTATCTCTGAAGAATGGGGCTAGGGTTTGGGGCGGATATAATTAAAATGGTGGGGTTATTGTGGACCGTTGATCTTGAGAGATTAGCGATCTGGACTAAAGAATGGTGGGGCGGGTCATTTGAAGTAGGTTGCGACCGGGTCAAATGAAGAGGTCGTTTGGTTTTGGGTCAGGGGATTGGGCCATGGTTGTTTTTAGGTCTGAGCTGGTATTTGGATCCGAAAATAGGCTTGGAATTGGGCTATGAAATTAAATATGTGGAAATTATATAAAATAATTTATAAAAAATAATTAATAAATAAATAAATATTATTTATGTAGTAAAATGATTGAAAGTGATAGATTGACATTATAAAAATGTAAGAAATGTTATTTTAGAATAAATAATACAATTATGTACAGAATATAGGTTATTATTACAAAATTGTGTAAAATAGCTCTAAAATACAAATATAATTATATAAAAATAATGTAAAATATTATGAAGCATATATGTGGATACAAATAATAAATTTGAATGATTAAGTCATCACAAAATAATTTAGAGGGGTAATTAATAAATATTTGAATAATTTAAATACAAGAAAATCAATTTCAAAACCTTAAAAATTACAGAAAGTACTTGTATAACTCTTGTAAATTAAATAATGATGCAAAATGATAGTTTGAAAGTATATATTATTTTAAAAAAATATGAGGGCAAAATTGGGTATCAACAGCTAAGATCTTGATTCAAATATGCAAAGTCAGCCCAAAACGTTAACCCTGGGCCCGCACCGTAAAACCTGACAAAACTAAAAAATTACAAACATTCATTCTAATAAGAGTCCAAATATGTGTGTTTCATCAAAAACTAACCTAAAATCAACTCTCAAATCATCAATTTTCACTCTCCAAAATCATAGTAAAAAATTCCCAAATTCCACCTTTAATTCACATAAACTAGGTGTAATAATCCATGATTAATCAATATCTATCAAACAAATCAAATAAACTTTACTTACCCCTTCAATTATAGTGAAATCCTCTCCAAAACTCGCCTCTAACTGATCTCCACAATTCCAAATGATGAAAAATGACCAAAACCTCGAAATCATATAGTCTTCCCAGTGATTCCGCATTTGTGGTCAAATATACTGCATCTGCGGTACCACATTTGCGGTCAAAATCTCGCATCTGCGAGTTCACTTAAAAAGACGATCAGCCGCATCTGCGGTCCTCCAAGCGCAGACTCCAAGCGCATATGCGTTTCCACTTCTGTGGACAAACGCCGCATCTGTGAACCTCCCCATTGACAAGCTAAACTCACACCTGCGCAGCCAAGGCCGCTTATGCGGCTCTACATCTGCGACCATGTAACCGCAGATGCGGAAACACTAGAACTCAAAAAAACTGCAGTAATGCAATTCAATCCAAAATGATCTAAAATCAAATTGAAACACACCCATGGCCCCCGGGACCGTGTCCAACCACACCAACCAATCTGAAAATATAACAAGGACCTACTCGAGGCCTCAAATCACACAAAACAACATCAAAATCGTGAATCACACCTCAATTCAAGCCTAAGGAACTACAGAACTTCTAATTTCCAAAACTCATGCCGAACCACATCAAGTCATCTTTAAATGACCTCAATTTGGCACAAACGTACCAAATAATAACACAGACATATTCCAACTCCCAGAACGATAATCTGAATCCAATATTGTCAAAGTAAACTCTCGATCAAACCTATGAACCTTCCAAATCTTCAACTTTCCCGCTTTCGCCAATTTAAGCAAAAACGATCTAGGAACCTCCAAATCCAAATCCTAACATACGCCTGAGTCCAAAAGCATTATACAAACTTATTAGGACCATCAAAATGTCATTCCGGTCAACTCTTACAACTTAAACCTCCAACCAAGAGACTAAATGCCCTAATTCAATCCAGAATTTCCCTGAAACTAAGAGAACCGCTCCCGCAAGTCACCTAACAACTAATACACATATATAAAGCATCAAATAAGGTAAATGCGGTGTTGAGTTAGTTGGTTTTTTGGTGTATCCCAGTGCTTTGCGATCGCAAAGCCTATATCGCGATCGTGAAGGGGCAATTTGGGACAGGGGTAGATTACTCTACACGAACGCGGGGGAAAGCTCGTGAACTTAAAGGCTAGAGGGCATGTCCTTTGCGAACGCGGCAGCTCCCACATGAACACGTAGACTTGGGATCTTTGGGGAAGGCAGATGAGGTCTTCATCGCGAACGTGACCCCGTGAACGAGAACGCGGAGTCGTGACTGGGGTGATGCCTTACCGAACGTGGTGCGGACTTCACGAATGTGAAGGCCAGTTGGCCTTTGTACTTCGCAAACGCGGCAGGTGCTCCACGAACGCGAAGAGCACCAAATGCTCAGCTATAGGTTGTCGGGAAATATTTCTTTAGAACTTTGACTTGAAGGAATTAGGACATATTTGGTCTATTTGCTACTTGAATTATGTGTGGGGATGACGTATATGCAAGGTAACGAGTGTATATGCATTGTCTTGGGTTTAAGCATGCGGGGTAGAGTATTTAATTGCACGTTTTCAATTATATTATGCCTTTTTTTATTCCAAATTATTACTTGTTTAATGCTTTACTTTCTACACATCTTTACTTGTTCAACACATATCTTTACTTGTCACAGCCTCTATATGCTACATGTTCCATGTATCCATGCCTTTCTTTATGGTCCGCTTTACTTGCGCTATTCTTTTACATGTTATTAGATAAATATTTTACTTGTCTTATGTCGTTACTTGTTTATTCGCCTTACTTGTTTCTACTTCACTTTACTTTGTTATATTGGATTGTTTAGAGGAATTATACGTTTAGTTTATTTTTTATGTTACGTTGTGAGATATGTCATAGTTGATTGTAGTATCATTGAATATATGTGGATCGGGTTGCACGCCGCAACAGTATTATTCCATATATGCGGATCGAATTACATGTTGCAACGGTATATATGTTGACATTGGATCGTGTTGCACGCCGCATCAATACTTATATTGAAATCGGTTTGAAATGATATTAGCATTATATATGAAGATCGGGTTGCGCACCTCAACAAAGAAGATGTATTGTGGTTATTCTTGGTTGTTGGTTTCCATTACTGTATTGTGTTGGGAAACGGAGTAGTGATGATATTTTTGGGGCCTCTGTTTTCATCCTTATCTTGGATTTTACATGTTAGTTAGTTGTTCCTTTACAGCGTTATTGCTTTTTTACTTATATCCGTACAGGTTTATAGTGAGTGTCTTGTCATAGCCTCGTGTTGATACCTAATTTTGCCCTCATATTTTATAAAGTATTCTATATACTTAAAAAATATCATTTTGCACTATTATCCAATTTATGGGGGTTATATAAGTATTTTTCTATAATGTTTAAACTTCAAAATTGATTTTCTTGCATTCTAATTATTCAAATATTTATTTAATTATCCTTTTAAATTAGTTTGCGATGACCTAATCATCCACATATATGTTTATAATATTTTTTACTTCATTTCATATAATTATATTTTTATTTTTAGCTATTTACGCAATTTTAAAATAATAGCCCATATTCTATACATAACTACATTTTATTACTCTATTTTAGCCTTTTTATATTTTTATAATGTTAAGCTTCAGAATACTTTACTACATAAATAATATTTTATTATTTATTAATTACGTTTTATAAATTACTTGTTTGACAAATTTCGTGTATTTAAACTATGGCCCGGTATTAAGTGATTTTCGGACCAAAAACAGGCCCATTCTATTTAGCCTTCAACAGAGCAAGACCAAACGACCCCTTCTCTATACCTGGTCGAGACCCATTTTTATGACCCCCTCCCCCCCCCCCCCGGTCTCTCTTTAATCTTGGCCGTTGATCTCCCCTTTTAAATCCACCAAACCCCTAACCTTAGAGACCATTTCCCCATTCCGCCGCCCCCAGAATCTCTCAAACCTTCCCCTCTCCTCAAACCCCCTAGCAACCGCCTTCCCCAATTTTTAGTAAGTAACAATCTTCCGAATAAAGGGAAATCAAACATACTCGTCAATATTCAGACGGTTCCTCGTCTATGTACGTCCATAGCAAGATCATACGGTTCCGATTCGACAAGATTCTTCAGCCAATTTGTGATTCCAGGCAAAATTAGGCTTTGCCTGATTTTTCTCCTAATTTGGTTCTTAATCGATTCTGCATGCTCCTCTTTCCTTATTTGTGTTTGATTTATTGCGTTTCTTTGTTTGGATGTTTGATTTTGGCTATTATATAAACCCCCCTCTTCCCTGTTCCCTTGGAAGTTTGAACAATCACTGAAATAACTACTATTCTCTCACTCTCACTTGTCTTATACTACTCTGAGGCTTAATATCTTGGTCGGCTAAAAGCCAAGGCCATCGGAATTTGATTATCGGACCTTTATCAGTGTGAGCACTGCTCGGGGTTCATTTGAAACCCTTGAGAACTTTGACGCACTGAGATTCTTGGGTTTTGCTGCTCGTCTTGCTACGGACGTTTGAGATATTGCTGAAATTGTTCTTCTTGTCTACTTGTTTGTTAATTAGTAACTGGTTAGTCCCATGGCCTTTGTAATTTCATCTTTTGTTTGTGAACCAATGTGTTACCCTGCTATCTCTGCTACAACCCTATTTGCCTCAAGATTAGTTTGTGATTCTGAACTTTCCTCAACACTGTGACTTACCTAGTCTAATAACCTGGATTCTGGATTTCTTAAGCATGTTTTACTGCTCTGCGTATTTGTTGTTACTTATGTCTACTATCTACTGTGATCCTATCTCCCACTCCAGACCCTTGCGAGGAACTAATTCATTGCCCTGAATGTGTTCATATGCACTATCTCCCTTAGGTCATTCATGTGTAGCTTGTTATAATCATGTAATTTTTGAATGTCATCACTGCTTGAATCCCTAAAACAGTATGCCATATTTTTCTGTAATTCCATTGTGTGATCTACTCGACTCTATGTTTCTAAGTGTTGCCCAGGTCTTTTCTAGTATAAACTTCAAGGTTCAGCCTTTCCTGTATATGATTAATTAACACTAGGATTGATAATTACATATCCTGTTGACCTAGGGTTGATACTTTCGTCTACCATGAATCTTAATATCTGCTTGTCTTGTTAGCCTAAGGTTGACATATTCTTTGCCTACTATGAGCTCTTAGAATCCTTGTGATGCAGTTAGTGTCCATCTTGTTAAGTCTCATGATCAACTATGTATGTTTGCCCAAATTATGTTACCAGTATGATTGTTAGGCAAGGCTTTCCTATTAAAATCTTCATAGGAATATTTTACTCCACCCCCTTTTTGTGCATGATTTTGCTTGGCTGTCATATGCAGTTCTTTGAGTTGGTCCTATTTGGAAACAATATTTGCAGTGGTTTGGTGGTTTATGATACCTTATCTTGTCCCTGTTAATCTTGTTGCTTGCCCATATGTGTCTTTGATGCCTGTCAACTTCGCATGACCCTATCTATTGGTTGAAACTGTAGTTCTTTCAGTTGTGAAAACTAAGTGTTTAAATTACTCCATGCATAGTTCTATTACCTGTATGGCTAATCTAAATATCCATTAGCTTAATTACTGGAATTGTTTGGGCCTAGTATGTTGGGCCTGCCTTTGGTATTTGGGGTCTGAAGCACACTGACTACACCTGGAGTTTGGGCATGCAGTCCACATGAAGTTCTAAGTCTATTTAAAGGCCTAGATGTGTTACTAGGTTATTCTATATTTGTATTTGGGCATGTAATCATTCAATATGATCTGTAATAACTTGTAAAACTAAATGATGGGGAAATTAATGAAAAAGGGGGCTGGGGTATTCTAATGCTCACATGAACGGGTAGAAAATATACCTATAGGGTTTAATTGCCTTGTTTGATATTTGTTTTGACGTGCTTTGATTCTACACACTAATAGAAATCATGTCTATAGGAATCGCACGCACTTCACTTAGCTTGTCTAATACTGGTACATTATTTAAAGTATGTTAGCTCAAGTAATTACTACACTTGTTTCCATGTCTACTACTGAAGTAATTACTACACTTGTTTATAGGGATCAAACACCTTGTTTAACTATTAGGCAGCATGCCTATAAGATGCAATAATACACGCTTTTGATAATACTCATCTAGATACCATGACTATAAGGTTAATTAATTAATCAGCTGCTTCTGTTATTTTCATTATACTGCCCCGCTTAGATGACATGCCTATAGGGATAAAGTGTTATAAAATCAAGTCCAATTGTCAACTACTAGAAATAATGCCTATAGGATATTGTCACTCGCATAAGAAATAGTTTATGAAATCATGCCTATGGGATACTCTTAGCACGGAGTCCGATCACGACCCGATCGGCTAGGCCATCTCATTAGAGACATCAACCACAATTTCACTCAATATCAATACCATCGTCTTTAACACGGAGTCCGATCACGACCCGATCGGCTAGGCTATCCATTAGGGACATCAACCACAATTACCATTTCAATTACAATTTCCAGCACAATCACCACCATGTGTGCGGCATGGTGTCCGATCACGACCCGACCAGCTAGGCTGTCTTATTTGAGACATTAGCCTTTTTATATCAATTATCGTATTTCGTATTACTTTCACATCTTTTCATTTCATTGGCACTAATGGCCATAATTATAAGATCACTCTTGGCACGTTAGCCATATTCAGTATTTCATGCTCACCTTATCAATTTCAAATATCATTATCATCATCAACAACAAATACAATTCAATCAAGGTGTGTAATACACATGTGAGCAATTTAGTTGACCTACAGGTCCGCTTATTTGACTTTACTATTTTATTTTTATTCATGTTTCTGTTATTATTGTTTCATACATGTTTATTGTGAGTGTCTTGTCATACCCTCGTCACTACATCGTCAAGGTTAGGCTCGAGTACAAGGGGTCGGTTGTACTCATGCTACACTTCTGGACTTCTTGTGCAGTTACCGAAGTTGGTTCTAGCGGCGTGTAGAGGAGATCATGCTGAACCGGCTATAAGTAGGACACTTGAGGTAGAGCTGATGGCGTTCGTTGTCCCTAAAGTCCCCTTCCATTTTGTCTTTAATGTTTACCTTATCTCAAACAACTGTATATTTTTGTTCATACTTTATTTGTAGTACTCTAGATGCTCATGTATTTGTGACTCAAGATTTTTGGGATATGTTTAGTTTACACTACATGGTATTTATCATATTTCTTTCAGACTATCACAGTTTGTTATTATTAATATTTTGATTTAAATTGTTAAAACTGGTTAAGTAATTAGTTAACATTGGTTTGCCTAACACGTGAAATGTTAGGCGCCATTACGGCCCCGATGATGGAATTCAGGGTCGTGACATCAAGACTCTATGCAACATTTTTATCCTCTAGCTTGGGATGTTGTTGACAAGGAAACCAAGGTTACATGGAACTGGTTCTTAAGTTTGCTGCAGAATTCATTGGACCTCAAAATGGGAGAAGAAATAACTTTTATATCAGAATGTAATGAATCCATTATTTGACATTTTATGTTCTTTTAAAAATGCATTTCTATATTATGTCTTACATTTCTTTTTCTTTTCATTTATAGGGTTTGATTGATGCAGGCAAGATGGTCCTTCCTGAAGCCAACTACAGATTCTGGATAAGGAACATAGAAGCAATTTGGTGCAAAAGATGGGGACATGGAGAAAACAAGAAATATCTTTGGTGAGATGCATGGAGCACATATGAAGAAGACTTCAAGGATCAGTTAAAGAATATGGAGGAGGTTGATGAAGATGGAAAAGAGGTTGTTGAAGATTTGTTGAAGTACCCGCACGTAAGATAGTGTAGGGCATTCTTTGACACAGTATGCAAGAATTATTCAGTGGATAATATCCTAACTTAGTCTTTCAATGTATGGGTCTTGGTTGCCAGATACAAACCAATCATCAAGATACTTGAGAAGATCAGAATAAAAGTTATGAACCTGCTGAGGGAAAGAGAAGAGGAAGTTATGACATGGACTACTGAAATCGGTCCAAAAGCCATGCAACTATATCACTAGTACTTGAGGATTGCAAGCAAGTGTGCTGTGCATGGCAATGGTGACAATGGTTATGAAGTGAGTGAAGGAAGTGACAAATTCTGTATTCATATAGTTGTCAAAAGATGCACCTGCAGAACATGGGACCTAACTGGAATCACATGTCCCCATGCAATCAAGGCATTACAGTACAAGAAGACTGATCCCTTGACTGAAGTACACTGGTCGTACACCAAAAAACATATCTTCTAGCATATTCACACAAGATACAACCTGTAAGGGGAGAGAAATTTTGGAAAGTTGAATCAAGTCATGCAATGGATCCCCCAAAGTTGGTGAAGATGGTTGGCAGGCTCAAAGTTTAAAGAACAAGAGAAAAAGATGAAACACTCAATAGGCAAGGAGAATGGAGTCAGTCTAGGAAGGGAAGAGTAATGAAATGTACCACATGTGGTCTACCTGGACACAATGCTAGGGGTTGTGCGAAGGTAAACGATCATGATTTCAATTTTTACTTTTAATTTAATTTCTGATTTTTCTGTTCTGTTCTAACAATCTCATATAAAATAGCATTCAAAGGGAAAGCAGTCAATGGGTGCAAGGAAGAAGGGCTAGAAGGCAAAGATGCAAAGAGGTTTAATAGATGAAGACAGTAATGATGAAGTGCCTAGATCTCCACATGTTGTAGATATACAAGCTGAAAATGAAGTACAACAATCAGCACCACAGGCCATTCAAGCAAGCCAAACAAGTCAGCCAAGTCAAGCCTGTCACTATCAATTTATGCCAACTTCTTCCGTGCAAAGGCAACTTCCCACTACCACTGCCAACCCTGATTTTTAATTCCCTGACTTTGATTCAGATGATGATGCCCCAGCTGTAAGGCCAAAGAGTTTTTCAGAGGCAAAAACAAGACTGCTTATGAGGCAAGAACAAACCGTACCAAGAGCAACAAGGCTAATCAACTTTGTTGGTGATTCAAGTGGGTTGAGTCATCCATAATCTCTACCATACTCACCAAAGAAGCTCAAATGGAATGGTAAAAGGGCTATAACTGGAAATCAATCAAGTGAAAAGAATGGCAAAGTTGAAGGCAAGAAAGTTTGATGGCAAGACACAACGCTAATGTGAATTGGGCTCTTGTTTGGACAGTTAGTTGAATAGTGAAAGTTATTGTAGTTGTTTTGGAAGTGTTTTGATTACTGATATGACAGTACAATTATTTTGGTAACTACTTGTTTGGTTGGTGACCGGTGGATGTCAAGTTATCACTTGGCAGTGACAATTTTTGGCATTTATAACACGACATCCAATTTGTCTTCTTTAATGTATTATGATAGATGGTTGTTGTCAAATTTATGACATTATGCTTGTTATTAAATCATATCCAATTATTCTTGTTGATTATGTTGTTAAAAATTTGGAGGTTTAGTAGAGAATTGAAAAAGAAATAGGAAATTATGAGTAATTAGAACTCTAATTTGATGTTTCATATGGCCAAACACGAACGAGAAAAATAGTAGCATCACCTCCTGATTTGTAAGAAAAACGCATCTCATAGAATGACATTTTGAGAAATTAGGAACTAGCTTTCAGTAAACATTATTGCTAGAGTGCAAGTAAGCAAACAAAAGCCTACTAAGCTTACATACATCACTGAAAATCTTGCATACATTACATACATTACTAAGCTTACATGCATAACTTCATCACAAAAAAGCTTCAAATGCATTACTTGCAATTTTATATCTGCAGATTCTTAACCAAACATAAGCCTACTAAGCTAAACCAAACAAAAGCCTACTAAACTAAATCAATAACTGCTACTTTACTTCATCACAGACGCGACAAAGAATCCCAGAAATAGTGCCCATGAAGCAATAATCAACATCTTCAAAAGTGAAACTCTTTCTTCTAATTTTCCGACATTATTAGCTTCAGATTGGTTCATATCTTTCATGGAAATTACTTCTTCTCTCAATTTGTACCTTTCAATATTAACAACATCCAACGACGACGTTAATCCTGTTATTTCAGTCATAGCACTATCGCATAATATTTTATCTTCCCATTCCCAAAAATCACAAGAAATTATCTGTCAACCCCATTCCAAACGACATTAGTTAGTTGAACCAATTAAACTTTGAGATCGAAATTATAAGAAACATAGGGGGGGGAAATTAACAATCAACAAAATTCGCAAACCTTGGGCCTCGGGCATTTATAGAATTTTCTACCGGGGTTAGCTGGAGTACTTGAAGTAAAATGGTGGGCTTTGAGACCACATCGACACCTTATCTGTGATGAACTACCAGCCTGAGGCATTTATGTTGCAGTGAGAAGGAAAGAAGAAAGCATGTATAGGGGTTGAATTTGGTTGGGTTCCTCTTTTATGAATCCTAATTTTCCCTTTCCATCTATAATACTTTTAAAAAAGAAGAGCACTAAATTTGGGTTTCGGTTAAACGGGTATGAATACTGTCCGGGCGGATAATTCTAACATGGATATGTATTTGTGGGGGTTTTTAATGCTGGGATCGGTGCCACATGGAAGTCTGTTAGAGTAAAGGGTGAATGTGTTTACTTTGTTAACGGTGGGGTTAGTCTTGGACCGTATTCGAAACGGAGAAAAAACATCAACAATAGACGAAAGTACAGGGATAATATTAGCTTTTTTCCCTAAAAATAAAATAATATCATCTGCTTCTTTTCAAATATGATGAGCAAACATATATTTCAGCAGCCACACATGCCTTCCATCAAATTTTCATAATTCCTTTTACAGTTGAAGAATATTACATTTCGTCAAACCATATCTGGGCGACAGCAAACTAAGCACATTAATCTCTATTTCCCGCAATTATCTGTTGGGATCGAAATAACCAGGGCATCATGCAGAATCAAACAATTATAAATCTTCAATGACAATAAATCAGACGACAAAAAAACTATAAAAAAGACTTTATTATATTGATATGAGTTTGGTTAGTTGACCTACATATGATAAAACTAATATAGAATTAAAATTTTGAGAGAATAATCTCCCCTTTAACAAAACTCTCGTAATGACTACATTGTGGACTCTATTGTGTTTTTGTGTATGAAGGAGGGATCATCAATTTATAGAGTTACACAACTGTCACGATCTCAATTTCCCACCTTAGGATGTCGTGATGGCACCTAATCTCTAAGACTAGGTAAACCAAACATACATTGAAATAATAACTTAAACATCAAATTAAAACTGTTAAACTATCAAAACAGAATCTAAACGGTACAATTGTCAAAAACTCCCCAAAACCTGGTGGAATCGAGTCATAAGCTCTACAAGAGTACGCTAATACTCTCGAAATACAGTATTGTTTTGTAACAAGAAATAATCAGTAATACAACTAAAGCAGAAGGTGACTTCGAGGCCTGCAAGCGTCGTGCATGTTTACCTTGAAGTCCCCGGATAAAGCTAAATGATCACTAGCGCCCGGCGCGGGCAGATGTACATGGATCTGCACAAAAATATGCAGAAGCGTAGTATGAGTACACCACAACGGTACCCAGTAAGTATCAAGCCTAACCTCGGTAGGGTAGTGACGGGGCCAGGTCAAGATACCTACTAGGACAAGAAAACTGGATAGAATATAGCATAGTCTAATAATGAAAAACGAGGAAATAATTGACAGACAAGCAGTTCAATGATGTAAACTAACAACGGAAATTGAAGCGATAAAGGCAACAAGTAGTGAACACATGAAGAAACAACAAGTAGTCAACACAGACAATTACAATTAAGACATTGAAGAAAATAACAAGAACTGTTCAACCAACAAGACTCTTTAGCATGGAATGTACAACAAGAATCACAACTAAGGTACCGCCTCATAATCATATATTACAATTTCAATCACAATCCTTCCTTATATCACTGTGTGAGCCTTGCATCGATTTTTGAAAATATTTTCTCAAAAAAGCTACACGCATTTTAGCCCCCTTATCTCACCGTGTGGTTTTAAGTAATTTCCTTACCAGCAACACGCGTATCAATTCCCACATTATCTCACCGCATGCGTATCAACCCCTGTCCTTATATCACCGCATGCGCATCAATATCACAACACAATATTCAACTCGCACCACATGTGCCCATATTCTACAACACTTGCCAAAATCAATAATACCGATGTCATCACAATATATAGCCCATGGCTCAATTACAATATGTACAAGAATCTCAATAACAACAAAATGAATGAGGAATGCTCATCAATTAACAACTTCAACCTCAATGTGATAATGACTTCCATAACTTCAACATCAATAACTCAATCAAAAAGATATTCCACGAAATAACAACATCAAGTAGGAGTAATTTAACAAATAAGGATTAACAAGACAATAAGAGAGGTAGTAACTTCAACTAAAGCATATGAGAGAAATTACAACAATAAAAGGTATAACAAATACTAACATCATCAATTAGAACACGTGAGAGTAAATTTAACAATAAAAGATGTAGCATGTTATAACAAATTCAAGTAAAGGCATGGAAGAAGTCTAAAAGTCTAAACTAGTCAAAATATCACATATAGCCTGTGTACACACTCGTCACATTGTGCACACGTCTTCCACAAAGTACAATTAACACAAATAACCCAAATCCTAAGGAGTAGTTCTCCTACACAAAATTAGGCAAGATACATGCCTCAGCTCGGCCGAATCAACCCTCTAATATAGATTTTCCCCTAAAATTCGCTACCACACGGCTCAAATCTAACCAAAAGCGACTTAATATTATCAAACAATGCAAGAGAAACCAATTACAATAGATAGAACTTTGATCTTTACACAATTTCCATAAAGTTAACAAACATCAACCCCGGGCCTGGCCGGTCAAAACTCAGGTCCAAAGATAGTTTTCGACTACCCATAACCCCACGAGTCCATATATGTGTTTTGTTTTCAAATCCAAGTCCAAATCGACTCTGAAAACTCAAATCTTCATTTTTCAAAACTTTGAGAAAAATTCCCAATTTTACTCTTTGATTCTCATAAATTTGATGTTAAATCTAAGATATAATCATGAAATATAGTTGAAAATTGATTATAATTATTTACCCAATGTTTGTAGATAAAAATTCCCTCTCCAAATCGCTTTCTACCGAGTCTAGGGTTCTAAAATAAGAGAAAGTGATAAAAATATCCTGACTCTCTGCCTCTTTTGTTCAGTTACAGATGTAGCAATTGCGACAATGCCGAACCCTCACAATCGCAAAGGGAATCGCGCAAACGAGGCCACTGACAACCTAAGAGGAAGTCACAAATGCGACATTGGCTTCGCATTTGCGAAGCCTGCCCTCATCGCAAATGCAACACTTTTGTCGCAAATGCGAGCCTACCTTATTCCTGACATTCTTCTCAATTGCGATCCAAGTATCGTAATTGCGACACCTGAGACCCCCTACTAGGATCGCAATTGCAATGCTAGTGTTCATAATTGCGACACCTATGGTATCAGCATACCAACAGTCATGTTTAAATTGAAAACCATTCTAAAACACGTCTGAAACTCACCCGAGCCCTCGGGGCTCTAAACCAAACATCAATACAAGTCTAAAAATATCATATGAACTCGCTCGCTTGCTTGATTAAAATACAAAAATAACATCTGAAACTACGAATCGGACATCAAAATGCAAGAATTTCAAAGAAAAGTTCAAGAACTTCTAGAATTACAACCAAGCGTTTGAATCTTATCAAACCAACTCCGATTGACACCACATTTTGCAGACAAGTTGTAAATAGCATAACTGGCCTATTCCAAGTGGCAAAACCAAATACCGAACCTGATAGCTAATATTCAACCTATAGTCAATCTTGAAAAATTTTCTAAATCATAAATTGCTAACTTTCGATAAAACAACACAAATCAACCTACAGACCTCCGAATTCAATTTCAGGCATACGTCCAAATCCAAAATTACGATACGAAGCTATCGGAGCCATCAAAATACCGTTTCGGGGTCATTTTCACAATAGTAAAACTTTGATCAACACTTCTAACTTAGGCTTCTAAGCCAAGAACCAAAAGGTCCAAATCAACCTAAAACCCTCCCGGAACGAAACTAATTAACCCCGCAAGTCATAAAACCTCTAATACATATGTGAGAAGCATCAAAAGGGAAAACGGGACTCAAATACGCAAAATGACCGGTCGGTTCGTTACAACAACCTTTACTCCAAGAAAGTGATCTGTTAAATATGGAAAAGAACTATATTTTCTTTTAAGGAAAAGTAAATATCAATTATGGGAAACTCTTTTTTCTTCCTTCAAGAAAATACGAAATTAAATACGGTAAGAAAATTAGGGCAAACCCTAACAGTTTCTTCTCATTAATTACGCCATTCTGTTATTTCTTTTCTTCATAAAAGAAAGATAAAGATTTATATTTGTTTATTTACAGAAAGAAAAACAAGGAAGAAAGAAAGGGGTGAAACTCAAGGGATTGGATCCCCTCCACCACTATTTTTTCCATTAAGTTTCAATAGAGTGCTTGATATATGCCACGTGGACAAAAGATAATCAATGGTTTGGCCTTATTTTATTAGTCATTGTCACGACCCAAAAATCTCTTAGTCGTGATGACACCTAACCCTATTGGTAGGTAAGCCAAACATAGAATAAGGTAACTCAAATGATATATTATTAATAACAAGAAATAAAATGACTGAATTCTATACAACCGCCCAAGGACTGGTAGTGCAAGTCACGAGCCACTATGATTTAGATTACAAACTGAAATGAAGAATAGGTACAATATTTGTTTGAAATTTACATAAATAGAGTTTAAGTCCTAAACTACCATGAACAAGGGGTAGCTTAAATCTAGAACGATGGAACATCTTCAGTGCAAGGCTTCATCTTCCACAGCTACGCAACTCCAAAATCTGCACACAAAGTACAGAAGTGTAGCATGAGTACAACCAATCATATGTACTCAGTAAGTATCTTAACTAATATCGGTGAAGTAGTGATGAGGTTTTAAGTTAAAAGATACTCATTTTTTTATTTTTACCTGTGCAGATGATAAGCAGAAAGAGCAATATGAGAAAGATACAGAAATAATCACGTAAAAATGAAACAAGGATACAATTGACAGAGGGCCCCAGAATATCATCACACCTCAGTTTCACAACACAATACGAAAACAGGAATCAAATACAAGAATAATCATAATACATCCGCTCCGTTGCGGTGCGTAATCCGATTCCACATATATAATGAACACTATTGCGGCATGCAACCCGATCCCCAATATCAATAAACACTCTTTGGCATATATATATATATATATATATATATATATATATATATATCAAATATTATTGCGGCGTGCAACTCGATCTCATATAACATTAAACACTCTTGCAACTCGATCCCAATATACATAATAATACCTGTTGCAGCGTACAACTTGATCCCAATATACAGTACTATCTTATGATACCACAACAACAACCAAACGCGGGATAAGTTCATAATGTACATGAAGAAAACGAACATGCGGTATTCCACTAGGAAATTCAACTCAGCAGAGTAAGATGAGCAGTCCAATATCGAAAGCTAGTCTACCGTATAAAATGACACAAATTTCACAAAGCATAACACACAATCAATCTAAAAGTCATCTAGTCCGGTTAGAAAAAGAGAGTAGAACATAAAACGAGTAAAGATATTTGTCAAGTAGAAATAGGGATTAAACGAGGAAATTCAATATACGAAATTATGTCGGAAGTAGAAGCATGTAGCAAGTGAAGGCATTGAATAAGTGAAGGTATATGGTAAGTAAAAGTATATAGTAAGTGAAGACACGTAGTAAGAGAAAGCATGTAGTAAGTGAAGACATGTAGTAAATGGAAAGCATGTAGTATGTGAAGACATGTAGCAAGTTATGGCATCTAACAAGTAACTCACGTGACAATTACAGTATGTAACATGTATGGGATAATAACGAGTAAAGGCATGAATTCGATGGGGACATGTAGCAAAAGTAAATCAAGTAAAGCATAGGTGTACCAGTAACAGATAAGGTAAAGACATAGCTATGACAGTAACAGACCAAAGAAAAAAACATAGAGGTAACTTCGAAACTCAAATGGAAGGCATCACGCAAACAACAAACAATAATAGAAACCAAAGTAAATGAAAAGTAAGTGCTTAACGAATGAGTAATTATAACAGGAATCCAACCTCCTTTCTTTTCTGCACGGTAATAACTAACAAAACAATCTCATTTCACACCACATGAAAATACTCATCGTGCCAACATCATATCAACCACACGAAAATACCCATTGTGCCAAACATAGACCTAAGACCCCAATCATCATCTCTTAATATGAATAAAAAAGCTCAAGTAATATGACAATAACAGGTATAGATATAGATTCCTGATACTACGATCAAGTTAAGTATGCAAACGAATCTCGAAAATAACATATTAAATCCTTTTCAATATGTCATATGTTCTAACGTGATTTTCTAATATAGATAATTGAGTTTACTAGTCATATATTTAAATGAAGCATAGGTTAAGGGATTATCAAGTTCAACGAAGGCACAAAGAAGCATATAATTCCTCCTCCCGAGTATGGAAACCCGGGCACATGCATATACGCTCGTCACCTCGTATATGCATCACCCCGCATGTAGCAAATAATATCAATTAGTAGGAAAAATTCTCCCAACAAAGCTAGGCAAGATACTTACCTCATTCCAAAATACAAGCAACAATCAGTCACGACATTTCCCTTTAAGACAAGCCTCCAACCAATTGAATCTAGTCAAATATCGTTCAAATAATTCAAACCAATCTTTAAAAACTACCCACGAATGAAAAAGGTTCAATATTTATACATTTTGAAAAAGTCAACCCCGGGCTTGTAGGGTTGAAATCCGAGGTTCAGACAAAAAACTCGATTACCTATTTACTCCAAGCCCGGATATATAATTTATTTTGAAATCCAACCTCAATTTGGCGTCTAAATCTCAAATTTATAAAATCCTTAAATTCTACCCAAAACCCCCACAATTTCTATTAAATTCATAGATTTGATGTTAAAAACTCATGAAAAGTAATTGATTCATTGAAAACTAGTTAAAGATGCTTACCAATAAATTTGGGGAGAAAAAGTACTACAAAAATCGCCACTAGAGTGTTTAGGGTTGAAAAATGTTGTAAAATAAGCTAAATCCCGACTTTTCTCTCTTTTACCCAGTTGCAGGTATTGTTCTTTTTCGTAATTAGGAAGCCCGCTTTTGCGAAATATTGATCGCACAAGCGACCAGTGCAACAGGTACCAAGAAGTCACAATTGCGACAAAATATTTGCATTTGCGACTGCCCCTCATGCGCATTTGCGATCAAAGCTTCGCATTTGCGAAGCTGGCCAACCTTCCCAAGTGTTGCAAATGCGACAGGTACATCGCATTTGTGGAGCTCCCATAGTCCGCATTTGTGATCAAACCTTCACATTTGTGAAGTGCCCATTCCCAGCTCCCTTCGCAGATGAGAGCAGTCACTTGCAAAAGCGAGGATTGCATTTGCGAGCAGTATTCTCGCATTTGCAAGATCTGCAAGTTGACACCAGCCTATGCATCAGCTATTCCAAACTCATCCGCAATGCATCTGAAACTCACCCAAACCCCTCGACCTCCAAACCGAACATGCACACAAGTGTAATAATATCTTACAAACTTGCTCGCTACCTCAAAAATTATCAAATTAACACTAAATAACAAGAATCGATCATCAAAACTCAAGAATATCAACTTTAAAGCTCATTTTCACAATTCTTCACATAATGCGCCGAAATGCGCCCGGGGTCACCCCGGACCCCAACCAAACGTGCGTACAAATCCAAAAGTATAATACGAACCTATCAGAATCATCAAAATATCGATCCGAGGTCATTTACTAAAAATATTGACTGCGGTCAACCCAAGCCTCTTTTAAGTCAAAATTTTCACTTTCTTCAAAAGTTTATGCAAAAACTTTCTGGAAAACGACACGGATCACGCACGCCAGTCAATAAACATCAAATGAATCTATGGGAGATCTTGGGACACTGAAATTAAAGTTAGTATTCAAAACGACCGGTCGCATCGTTACTGTCATGCCCCTTAATCCTCTCTATTAACGCAAAAAAAAAAAAAAAAAAAATCAAAAATTATATTCTAACAAAGTGAAGGAATCGTAAAATATCTTCCTTGCTTTATATAAAACACGGAAGGGAAACTTAAACTTTAAAGGACATGAGTGCTAATTTTATTTTTATTACCTTTATAATGTATTACCAAGTATTTCTTAATTGTAATTTAGTTGTATAATTAAAATGAATGCCTTCTGACATAACATGTGATTTCTCGACGTAGTTTTATTCTGATTAACTTTAATGCTTTCGATTTATTGGTAAGTAATGAAGTTCATTATTTGGTTAAATTTGAGTCGGAAGAGAGAATGTTAATTGAGTTCTGACATATTAAAAGAAAAAATAAAGTATTGAAAATTGTCCAATAAAAAAAGAATTGGGGTAAAGTGGAATATAATCCAAGTGTACTACAATTATAAACAACTTTAAAGTACAACTACGCACACTTATTTTTATTTTAATGTTTTGGTCAGAAACGGCAACTTCCACGGTATGAAATTTTAAAAAATAGTTACGCTAAAAAGATTATCCTGAATATTTAAACAAAATCCAAATCATTGATTATCTTTTGTCCACGTGGCACATATCAAACACTCTATTGAAGATTAATGGGCAAACTAATACCGGAGGGATTCAATCCCAAACGCAGCTATCAATCTTAGCTTTACATTCCCATAAATCCAAAAATAAAATTAAAAGATGAATCTTTATTTTGAAGTGGCAGGGGTGCATTTGGATGTCAGTACTTCTAGTATTTATAGTTCACAGGCTTGCTGAGATAAGCGTGGCTGTCAAACCGTTGCAATTTACTTACGTTAATGAGATTTAATGGGCAAGGAACGTGGGTGTAGTGTGGAGATTTAATAGGGAAGAAACGTGGGCATATAAAAACAGGGAAAATAATTGAGCAATTACTCAGAATTAAAAGGGAATCAAAATGGAGAGATAAAAGCCAAAAAATTGACAAAAAGATAATTTCTTTCTTGGCCAAATATATATGCCATATCAGCTTGCCAATTCTCTACTTCATATATAGACTAGTGAAACTTGACCGCGCTTCGCGCAGTCATGAAAAACCTCATTGAAATACAAAATAATTACAGTAATTTTTAAATACGTATTAAAATAACCAAAGTAGGCTTTCGCAAAAATTAGTTATGAGTATATCTTTAAATTAATTTTCAAAAATAATGTAAACCTTTTGTTTCCTCAAATGTATTGGAAATATTTGTAGACATTAACACCTGAAAGTTCCTTTTCTTGATGTTATTAGAGTTACTTTCTTCTAACTTGCATTTTGTATTTACAGCATTTTGAGCTTGGGAAGTTGGGAAGGTATGTTGTAACGAACCGAATAGTCATTTTGAGCTTTCGCATTTCGTTCGGGGGTTTGAGATCTTGAATAGTTTCGTATGAGGTATTGTGAGTTGTGTGTATGGTCGGTTTCGATTTTCGAGCGGTTAGGGATGAATATATGGAAGAATGATTTTCATTTTAGAAGCTTAAGTTGTAAAAGTTGACCGGAGTTTGACTTTTGTGTAGATGAGTCCGGAGTGAAGTTTGATGGTTCCAGTAGCTTCATATTGTGATTTTGGACTTAGACGTATTTTCGGATTTAGATTTGGAGGTTCGTAAGTTGATTTGATACTTTTTGGCCAAAGATGGAAAGTTAAAGGTTTGGAAGGTTGAGAGATTTGACCAAGAGTTGACTTTACTAATATCGGGTTCAGATTGTGATTTCAGGAGTTGGTATAGTTCAATTGTGTCATTTGAGACTTGCATGCAAAATTGGAAGTCCTTCTGAGTTGGTTTGATATGGTTCGACATGAGTTTTAAAAGTTGAGATCAAACTTTGATGAAATTCATTTTCTTTGATTTGCTTACTCTCTCACCTTCACGTACTCATCACTTGTTTGAAATAGCATAATGCTTATAATCTCAAAATAATCTCATTCCTGAACTTACGTCGATTAACTTACGGCGAAACTTTAACATATGAAAATGCGGGATGTAACATCTCATTTCCGAGCTTCCATCAATTTACTTATGACGTACTTTCACGTATAAAAACATGAGGTGTAACAGTTCATTAGGCTTGAATTGATGTGCGATTCGTAGTTTTGATGTTGTTTGGTGTGATTTGAGGCTTCAAGTAGGTCTGTCATGTTATGGGACTGGTTGGTGTGTTTGGACAGGGTCCCAGGAGCCTCAGGTGTGTTTCGTATGGATTTCGAGTCTTGGACTGCGGTTTTGCTGGTATCTGATGTTGTTCATGACGATCGCGACTAGTGCTTCGCGTTTGCGTAAGGTAATTTGGAGGCATGCATAATTTGTTCATCGCGTTCGCGGAGCTTGGGAAGTCAGTTCTTTGCAATCACGAGAAACACTCCGCGTTCGCGTAGTAGGGGAGACCGACTGGGCATCAGGCTTTTTAGCCTTCGCATTCACGTAGTCACCGTGGGGTTATGCATCATGGTCACGACTGGTCTGTCGCGTTCGCAAGAACGTTTTGGTAGCTGGGTGATTTTTGTCTTCGCGATCGCGGTGAGTAATACCTTGGCAGACCTATATAATACTCTATTTCGAGGGCTTTTGTTATTTTATCACTTTTAGAGTTAGAGAGCTCAGTTTTGGACGGTTTTGGAGGAGATTTTCAAGATTTGGATCAGGTAAGTGTTTTTGACTCGAATTTGTCCATTATTCATGATTCCATCTTTATTTTTATTATTTAATTAGTGATTTGAATTGGAGAAATTAGGAATTTTTGTAAAAGCTTTGCTAAAACATAAGTTGATGATTTGAAGGCCAATTTGGGGTCGAAATTGGAGGATTTTTGTATGGTTGGACTCGTATCGGAATGAGTGTTCAGAATTTGTGAGTTTTGTCGGGTTCCAAGGTGCGGGCTAAGGGTTGACGTTTTGGTTTTCATTAAAGATTGAAACTTTATTATCCGAATTTGTTTCCCGTGGCTTTTATTTATGATATTAAGTTATTTTGGCTAGATTCGAGCCGTCCAGAGGTTGTTTCATACGGGGAGGAATTTTTAGAGTATTGATTTAGGTTCCTTGAGGTAAGTATCTTGCCTAACTTTGTGTGGGAAAAAACTACTCCGTAGGATTTGGTTTAATTGCACTATTTGAATTTTGTGAAAGACATGTACATGAGGTAACGAGTGTGTACACGACCTTGTATGTGGAATTTGACTAGTTTAGACTTTTAGACTTCTTATATACATTTAATTGAATTTTTCATTTCATGTTCTATCTTCCATTGACAAGTTTTTTCTTATATGCATTTAATTGAATTTGTCATTACATGTTCTATATCCCATTATCAAGCTTATTCTTATTTGCTTTAATTGAAGTTGTTAGTACTTGTTCCATCTTTCATTGTCGAGTTACTCTTATATGTATTTAATTGAGGTTGTTATTACATGTCATTCCTTTCATTGTTAAGTTATTCCTAAGCAATTAATTGAAGTTGAAGTTAGTGGGAGCTATTAACCTGTTTTAGTTGAAGTTGTTGTTTTTATGGAGTATCTTTCAATGTTGAGTTATTTTCTATTTTATTCTGTTGTTATTGAGATTCTTGTATACATTGTGGTGGAGCTACGGGCTATGTGTTGTGGTGACATTGATATTGTTGTTTTGGAAATGTTGTGTCCTATAGGCACATGTGGTACGAGTTGATATGTCGTGTTGTTATGATAATGGCATATGTGGATTTGTTGTATGGATTGATTTTTGTTAGGCAGAGCATAAGGATGTCATTATTTCACTATTGTTGAATGTGCAGAGTGATACAAGTGGTTGTTGATATATTGTCTGGACGGAGTGATACAGGTTTGACTATTGATATATTGTTTGGGCGGAGTGATACAGGTGGCTATTGATATATTATCTGGACGGAGAGAACGGGGAGGGGGGGATTGTATTTATTGTCTGGGAGGAGAGATACGGGTGGCTAATAGGATATTATCAGTGTGGTGGGATAAGGGTGACTATGCCAGGGATGATATGTGGTGGCCGGGGGGCATATTATCGATGATATTTGTGTGATGGTGTGATTTTCCTTATGTGTGTCATCCACATTATGTGATTTGTTGTGTTGTTTCCTATAGGTTACTCGATGTCTTTAATATTACTTGTTGGCTTGGGCTGTAAAAGTACACTTGCACATGCATACATCATAACATGTCATTTATACCAGTTCAGGAGCATAAAGTTTGATATTGATCATGCGCATATATTCTTGTATGTCTGCTTTCATTATGATAGCAAGCCTGTGACCATGCCAGGCAGATTGAGATATTGGCACGTGAGTTGTCCGTGCGATTGTGATTGATAATGTGGGCATGACGTGCCAGGTGTATATGAGTTGTGATTTGGGATTCGTGGCTTATGGTTACGAGGAGTGGTAACTCGAAGTGAATTTTTTTGTGAACCTTGTGTTAGAACGACTTGATTATTTGGTTATCAATTGTTTTCCTTAATTGGTTTCACTGGTGCTTTAACCGTGTTCGGATTACTTTACTGTTTTACCACATGTTTATTCTTTGATGCCACCTACTGTTTCTTGCTTCCATTATTAGCCTTATACTGATATACTGCATAGGTTATTATGTCTATTAGGTGTCTTGACTTGTATTATCTCGTCACTACTTTACTGAGGTTAGTCTTTATACTTACTGGGTACCGATTGTGGTATACTCGTGCTATGCTTCTGCACATTTCTGTGCAGATCCATGTGTTGGAGGTTGTGTACCTAGGCAAGTATTAGCTTCCTCATCATGAGGATTCAAGGTAGAGCTGCTCGATCACCGCAGTCTCTTGGAGTCCTTTCCTTACATTATTACTGTCAATTCTCTATCCGAACAATATTATATTTTGAGTTATTTTTATTATTTCAGTAGAGTTCGTGACTCTATACTACCTAGTCTTGAGATGATTATTGTGATTATTGCCACTTAGGCTTGTATCACTTTTATTTCAGTATTTATATTAAAATTTACTTAAAAAATATCATGTTAATTGGTTGAACTGGTGGAAGTAACTGGCTTACCTAGTTTTAGAGACTAGGTGCCATCATGATCCTTAAGGTAGGATTTTGGGTCGTGACAAGTTGTTATTAGAGCTATAGGTTCATAGGTTCTACGAGTCACGAGCAAGTTAGTAAAGTCTTGCGGATCGATTCGGAGACGTCTGTACTTATCTTCGAGAGGCTATAGAACTATTAGGAAGATTACACTTCTTTCATTCCTATCATGCAGATTTATTGATTTCGGTGTTTGAGCCTTTGTATTTATATTCTCTCACAGATGATGATGTCACACACTACATAATCATTTGAGCAGACACCCGCGCCCCCTACTAGAGTCGCGAGAGGTCGTGGCCGAGGTAGAGGTAGAGGAGGGGCACAGGCCGCAGCTGGAGCACATGCTAGAGCAACAACTGAGGAGACACCAGTAGCTCCGATTGGGGGACAAGCACCGGAGGCGCCTATTGCTACCCTCGGACTTTAGGAGACTTTAGCGCAGTTCCTGAGCATGTTTGGTACATTGGCTCAGGCGGGGTTGATCCCAGTTGCTCCAGCTACTTCATAGACTGGGGGAAGATCCCGGACTCCTGTCCCATACTCCAGAGCAACGGGCTCATGTTGGTCAGGTTTTAGGAGTTATGCTGGTACAGCCTGTTATTTAGATTCTGCATGAGGTTAAGATAGAGGCATCAGAGGAGGAGTAGAAGAGGCTTGAGAGGTTCAAGAAGTATGATCCTCCTACTTTTAATGGTGCATTCACTGAGGATGCATAGGGTTTTCTGGACAACTGCCACCGTATTCTGTGCACCATGGGTCTTGTGGAGGTGAGCGGAGTAGCCTTTACTACATTTCAATTATCAGGGGCGGTATATAGGTGGTGGCAGGCTTATGAGGAGGGTAGTCAAGCTAATGTAGTGCCACCCACTTGGACGTAGTATTCTGAGATGTTTTTGAGGGAGTTTGTTCCCAGATCCTTTGAGATGTGTGGCGCATAGAGTTCAAGAAGTTGTGTCAGGGTACTATGACGGTGTCAGAGTATTCCATAAGGTTTAATGATTTGTCTCGTCATGCACCTGCTTTGGTTTCTACAGTCAGAGAGCAAGTCCGCAGATTTATCGATGGGCTCAATTATGGTCTTAGATTTAGCATGGCCCGGGAGTTGGAGACTGATACTCCATTTTAGCAGGTTATGGAGATTGCTAGGAGGTTAGAGCGTACTCAGGGTCAGGAGAAGGAGGATAAGGATTCCAAGAGGCCTTGAGGTCATGGATGATTAAGTGGATTCTACTCTTCGGCTCTCACCCATCATGGCGGAGGCTCCGTAGTTGGCCAGTCTAGTCCGCGTTTCAGACTACTCATGGTGTTCCAGCTAGTTAGGGACCTCAGATTACTCATACGGGACAATCATCTTTTTGTTCACCTCCTCCACGGGGTTCCTATAGCAGTTATTCTAGTTATCCGGCATAGACTCAACACCAACAACCATACCCAGAGAGGGATTGTTATAAGTGTGGCGATACTAGGCACAACATGAGAGATCCTACACTTCAGAGGAGTGGACTTCATCTAAGCACTCAGGCTATGGGCTCTACTCCAGTTACTACTCTACCTGCACAATCATCTAGAGGTAGAGGACAGGCGGGTAGTGGGCATCCTAGAGGGGGAGACCCGACCCGTTCATATGCTTTCCCTAGTACGGCTGAGGTCGCTGCACCATATGGTGTCGCTACATGTATGGTTTCAATTTGTCATAGAGGCACGTCAGTCTTATTTTGATCTGGTCCTATTTATCGGTATGAGTCCTCCTATCTTGGTTCATATATAGATGTGTTTCGTGAATCTTGTACTTCGTTTATGTGTTTGCACCTGTTGTGAGATTCTACTGTGATAACTTGTGTCTACCGTTCTGGTTTGGTAACCATGGAAGGTTATGAGACTTGGTTGGGTTTTCTATTACTTAATACAGTAGGTTTTGATGTGATTTCTGGGTGGTTTGGCCACGACTTGTGATTTAGGTGATTTATGGGTATGGGAAGTTGGTTATGTGTTGTGATTGTGTTCTACGGATTGAGTTAGTAGAAGGTTCTTAGTTATCGGGATGTTTATCTTACTTGTGATTCTGAGTTGAGGATGGGGATCTTGTGTTCATTGTGGATAGGTATGTTTGAACCGGGCTACGTGCCACGGTGGAGTTAAGTTACGATGAGATTTTTGTGATTAGTTGTATGCATTGATTTTCCCGGGTGGAATGGATTCGTAGTATGATACCGATGGGGAATTGTACCTGTTGGACTTGTTTGATAGTTCTCTCATGTGTTTCTCTTTCTATATTCAGTCATATTCGAGTTATGCTTGTTGGGTTTGGATTGCGATATATATGCCCATGTGGCGTTTGGTGTGGCTTGTTGGTTGGGTGAGTAGTTATGAGTTTTACATGTTTCTTATAACATTAGTAGTGTTTTGAAGGTCTAGGACAAGGTTTTAGTTGTTATGAGGCAATCTGCCAGTACTGAGTTTGGTAATGGGCAGCTATTGTGGCCAGAGTTGTTGCCATAAGCATATGGGTGATGTGTTGTGTCATGTGGTTATACCGTGTGAGCATACTTATGATTTTTTGCAGCTGGTTGAGGTTGGTACAGGGTGTATGTGTGGAAATCGAGACTTTGGGGGGGATGCTTAGATGTTGAAATTTGGTTTTAGGTTTTTTGGTTAAGGTTGAAGTGATAATCTTTGATGAGATAGTATTGTCGGGCTTATATGGATTGGGGTGACATAGGATCACCCGTGAGTATATGTATGGCGAGTTCATTTAGCGATTTGATGACTGCAGAATGGTTCTTGTCCCGTTTGAGGACGAACGTTTGTTTAAGAGGGGGAGAATGTAACGACCTGATCGGTCCTTTTGAGCTTTAGCATTTCTATTGGGGGTTTGAGATCTTGAGTAACTTCGTATGAGGTATTGTGACTTGTGTGTGTAATCAGTTTCGATTTTCGAGCGGTTCGGGATGGATTTGGAAGAGTGATTTTCATTTTAGAAGCTGAAGTTGTAAAAGTTGATCGGAGTTTTGACTTTTGTATAGACGACTCCGGAATAGAGTTTTGATGATTTCAGTAGCTTTGTATGGTGATGTTGGACTTAGGCATATGTCCAGATTTGGATTTGGAGGTCCGTAGGTTGATTTGATACTTTTTGGCGAAAGTTGAAAAGTTGAAGGTTTGGAAGGTTGAGAGGTTTGATCGGGAGTTGACTTTGTTGATATCGTGTTCAGATTGTGGTTCCGAGAGATGGTAATGTTCTGTTGTGTCATTTGGGACTTGCATGCAAAATTGGAGGTAATTCCGATTTGATTTGATATGGTTCGAAATGAGTTTTGGAAGTTGAAAGTTCATTAGTTCATTAAGCTTGAATTGATGTGCGATTCGTAGTTTTGATATTGTTTGGTATGATTTGATGCCTCGAGTAGGTCTGCGTCATGTTATTGGACTGGTTGGTGTGTTTGGACGGGGTCCCCGAGGCCTCTGGTGTGTTTCGGATGAATTTCAGGCCATTTTCTCTTGTCTTGGACTGCTGTTTTGCAAGTGTCTGATGTTGTTCATCGCGATTGCGACCAGTGCTTCGCATTCGTGTAAGATAATTTGGCGGCAGGCATACTTTGTTCTTCGAGTTCGCGGAGCTTGGGAAGTTAGTTCTTTGCGATCGCGAGAAACACTCCGCATTCACGTAGTAAGGGAGTTTGGTCGCATTCGCGTAGTCATAGTGGCGTTATGCATCACGTTCGCGACTGGTTTATCACGTTCGCGAAGATTGTTTTGGCAGATGTGTTAGTTTTGTCTTCGCGATCGCGGATGGCATTCCGCGATCGTGGTGAGTAATACCTGGGCAGACATATATAGTACTCTATTTTGAGGGCTTTTGTTAATTTATCACCTTTTGAGTTAGAGAGCTCGATTTTGGGCGATTTTAGAGGGGATTTTAACGATTTGGATCGGGGTAAGTATTTGTGACTCGGATTTGTCCTTATTCATGATTCCATCTTTATTTTTATCGTTTAATTAATGATTTGAATTGGAGAAATTGGGGATTTTTGTAAAAACTTTTCTAAAATATAAATTGATGATTTGAAGGCCAATTTGAGGTCAGAATATGAGAATTTTTGTATGGTTGGGCTCGTATCGAAATGGGTGTTTGGGATTTGCGAGTTTTGTCGGGTTCCGAGGTGCGAGCTCAGGGTTGAATTTTTGTTTTTCATTAAAGATCGAAGCTTTATTACCCGAAATTATTTCCCATGGCTTTTATTTAAGATATTAAGTTAATTTAGCTAGATTTGAGCCGTCCGGAGGCTGTTTCACACGGGAAGGGCCTTTTAGAGTATTGATTAGCTTCCTTGAGGTAAGTATCTTGCCTAACTTTGGGTGAAAAAACTATCCCATAGGATTTGGTTTAATTGCACAATTTGGATTTTGTGAAAGACGTGTACATGAGGTGACGAGTGTGTACACGATCTTTTATGTGGAATTTGACCGGTTTAGACTCTTAGGATTCTTATATGCATTTAATTAAATTTGTCATTTCATGTTCTATCTTCCACTGCCAAGTTTATTCTTATATGCATTTAGTTTCATGTTTTATCTTTCATTGTCAAGTTTATTCTTATATGCATTTAATTGAATTTGTCATTACATGTTCTGTATCCCATTGTCAAGCTTATTCTTATTTGCTTTAATTAAAGTTGTTAGTACTTGTTCCATCTTTTGTTGTCAAGTTACTGTCACGACCCCAATTTCTCTTCGTAGGATGTCGTGATAACACCTAGTCTTAGGGACTAGGTAAGCCTAACACTTACTGAATTAATAACAAAATTCAACCAACAATAGTAAAATATGAAATAGAAATCTCTATACAAAATTTATAACCCCAAAACCGATAGTACAAGTCATAAGCTTTACTAAGTTTGCTAGAAAATCTCTAAATACAATTGTTTCAGAATAGGAATAAATAGTACTGGTACAATATCAGAAGGTGACTCCGAGGCCTTCGGATGTGACGGCAGGTTTACCTTGAGTCTCCACAGCAAAACCCGAACAGCTAGCTATTGATTAACCAACTCCGAAATACCTGGATCTGCACAAAAATATACAGAAAGCATAGCATGAATACACCACAGTGGTACCCAGTAAGTATCAAGACTAACCTCGGTGGAGTAGTGACGAGGGACAGTCAAGACACCTACTGGACTAGACAATCTGAACAAGTATAAATATAGAACTAACAAGGGACAATATCAATATAAAGTTAGGCATCGTGACAATAATAAAACAATGCTTGTAATAGGAAACTAAAATCAATAATTAGCAACGAGGCACAATAGGTAACAAGGCTATAGAGTAAGTTGAACACAGTCTAAGTCCGGTGAAACCAAATAAAGGAAAACAAGTAACAACTCAATAAGAACAACCACTCTTACAACAGATTTATTCAAGAATTTTCATGAGGTACCAAACCTCGTAATGACAAATCACGGGTCCCAATTCATGAACCCTAGTCACTTGCTGACAGGATAACTCTCACATAGAAGGCAAGTACACGAGAGTACACGTAAATGGTCAAAACATCAGGATTCATCTTCTTAAACCGATATGGGTGATTTACTTATGTGTATGCTTGTGCAAGCGTTCTACCACAATTCAATTCAATAAGTAAAAGTAGAGACAATGAATGACACATAAGAAACGATCACCATAAAATGTACACGCTATAACTCACACAAGGTAGACACACCACTACACAATAACAATAATAACAATGCTCCCAGGCCTTCACAAGTCACCACAAATCATTCCCCGACATAAGGCACCTTGTATCGCCACGTGCATAACAATAAAGTAAATGCTCACCTTGTCTCGCCACACGCGTATAATAATATTCTCACCTTGTCTCGCCACATGCGCAAACCCACATATATAGCTCGCCTTGTCACGCCGCATGTGCAAATATCAATAATAACAATAGCATGGATAACTCACGTGCAAACAACCCGACAATTCTCACAACAATATCACGTGTGCCAAAATATAACAACACAATAAAATGACTTTCACAACATGTGCCCATATGCCACAACATTTCCTCAAAACCGTTTCAATACCACAACCACACATAGCCCTCGGCTCAACAATACTGAGTGCAACAACAACAATAACAATAACACGAGAATAAGACAAGTAAATTAACACAAGAACTTCAGAACACAAATAAACGGAAGAACGAGCTCACAAAGGAAAGACACAATAGGGAATAATGGACTCAACAAGAATAGCTCAACAAGGGAAATATAATGGGTAACAGTGATTCCACAAAAGTACTATTATACTTATATGTATTTAATTGAGGTTGTTATTACATGTCATGCCTTCCATTGCTAAGTTATTCCTAAGCAAGTAATTGAAGTTGAAATTAGGGTGAGCTATTAACCTGTTTTAGTTGAAGTTGTTGTTTTTATGGAGTATCTTTCATTGTTGAGTTATTTCCCATTTTATTCTATTGTTATTGATATTCTTGTACACATTATGGTGGAGCCGTTGGCTATGTGTTGTGGTGACATTGGTATTGTTATTTTAAAAATATTATAGCCTATGGGCACGTGTGGTACGAGTTGATAGGTCATGTTCTTGTGATGTTGGCACATGTGAATTTGTTGTGTGGATTGATTGTTGTTAGGCAGAGCATAAGAGTTGTATTTCACTGTTGTTGACTGTGCATAGTGATACATGTGGCTATTGATATATTGTATGCGCAGAGTGATACGAGTGACTATTGATATATTGTCTGGGTGGAGTGATATGGGTGGCTATTGATATATATTTTGGGCGGAGAGATACGGGTGACCATTGTATTTACTGTCTGGCGGGAGCGATACAGGTGGCTAATATGATATTGTCAGCACGGTGGGATAAGGGTGACTATACCAGGGATGATATGTGATGGTTTATGGGCATATTATTGATGATATTCGTATGATGATATGATTTTCCTTATGTGTGTCATGCTCATTACATGATTTGTTGTATTGTTTCTAATGGGTTACTAGATGTCTTTGATATTACTTGTTGATTTGGGCTGTAAAAGTACACTTGCACATGCATACACCGTAACATATCGTTTATACAAGTTCAGGAGCATGAAACTTGATAATCATTAATCATGCACACGTATTCTTATATATATGCTTTCATTATAATAGTGAGCTTGTGACCATGCCAGGCAGATTGAGCTATTGGCACGTGAGTTGTCCATGCGATTGTGATTGATAATGTGAGCAAGAGATTCCAGGTGTATATTAGTTGTGATTCGGGATTCTTGGCTTATGGTTATGAGGAGTGGTACCTCAGAGTAGTACCTCAGAGTGAATTTTGTTGTGAGCCTTGTGTTAGAACGGCTTGATTATTTGGTTATCAATTTTTTTCCTTAATTGGTTTCACTGGTGTTTTAACCATGTTCAGAATACTTTATTATTTTACCACATGTTTATTCTTTGATGCCACCTACTGTTTCTTGCTTCCATTATTAGCCTTATACTGATATACTGCATAGGTTATTATGTCTATTAGGTGTCTTGACTTGTATTATCTCGTCACTACTTTACTGAGGTTAGTCTTTATACTTACTGGGTACCGATTGTGGTATACTCGTGCTATGCTTCTGCACATTTCTGTGCAGATCCATGTGTTGGAGGTTGTGTACCTAGGCAATATTAGCTTCCTGATCGCGAGGATTCAAGGTAGAGCTGCTCGATCGCCGCAGTCCCTTGAAGTCATTTTCTGACATTATTACTGTTAATTCTCTATCCGAACAATATTGTATTTTGAGTTATTTTATGTATTCAGTAAAGTTCGTGACTCTGTACTACCTAGTCTTGGGAGGACTGTTGTTATTATTGCCGTGTAGGCTTGTATCACCTTTATTTCAATATTCATCTTAAACTTTGCTTTAAAAATATCATGTTAATTGGTTTAACTAGTGGAAGTAACCGACTTACATAGTTTTAGAGACTAGGTGCCATCACGATCCTTATGGTGAGATTTTGGGTCGTGATATATGTACTACTTAATTTATTGAGAATGTAATAATTTTTTGAACTGGTCCTTGAGTTGATAAGTTACAAGTTTACTATCTTTCTGTTTTAATGTTTAATTACTTGCTCATGTCTTACGTCTTTTAATGAAACCCTTAGCTTTCTAGTGTTAGCCTGAAAATGCAATACACTTTAGCACTCAAAATAGTAGATCGAAATTACACACAAGTTCTAGAGGTTTTACGCCTTCTTGGCCTTTTACAATATTGAATTTAAGAAAATATCTTTTTTAGTTCTTTTATGTGTAAATGAAAGATCTCTTATGTGTAAAAGTAAATCTCCCATATGTAAAAAAAAAAAGAGGTCGGATCATAAAACTAAAAACAAATTTGTAAAAAGCCAAAAAACCAATTGACCCCAAATTCTATAGAGAAAATATTGAGATCTAACAAAAAGTGGACCCTACATAACATATTCTCGTGATCTAACAAAATTAAACTGAGTTAGTCTATGAGTAGGATCTCTTTTGGATCTGGCATATGCTTGGCTTAGTTTTGAACATGCTAACATTGCGTGAATTTATTTAGATTTTTGTGACTGAGTCATGGATCTTGAATTTATAGGGATCGATCTTGCTTAGTATTAGCAATAAAAGATGGACCACACTGTGATTTTCATGATCAGTCGACTCAACAGTTTAGCTAATAGTCTGGTCAAGCTTTGAATTTCAAGCCTAACTCCAGCAGGATCAGGACCAGGACCAGCATCAGGTCTCGAACACAACCCATGGGCTAAGGTCAACACTTATATAATAATCAGTCATCAATTGAAAGCGGGTAATTTGGTGATGAATTGTGATTATTTTTACAGTCTAATTTATTTCGTATCTTTACTTCAATGAGAAAGTAAGTCGAAGACTACATGATCAAATCTACGGTTGCTTCATCTCGGAAAAAGAATCATAGATATATGTCATTAGATGATTCCTCATTTATCACCTCTAATAAAACGATGTATGACTTTCATCCCTGCAAATAGATTTATAGCACATGCTTCTAAGAAAATTTTTGTGTTACACCATTAAAAATCATCAGGAAAAAAAGGAATCAGGATTAATATAGGAGCAGTTAAGATATATGACAAAAATAAAGTTTCCAAACTACTCCATAGGTTTTATGCAAAATATATTACTGCTATAATCTGAGGAGAAAGAAAGTAAAAAATATTTAGAAGCATGATAAATGACAATTATTTAATACCAAACTAAATAATACAAAGTAAAGCAAAAAGATATTACATCTCAAATAAATGAACAATAATTTGATGAATAAGAAAGGAACTCCTTCGCTTTTGGATCTGGCTACCAAGGAAGATAAAAAGTTGAATGTGATAATATCAAGCTAAGAAAAAAATGCTCTGTTTCTAACCTTTTTAAAGACAACTATCCAACAAATCTTTGTAAACTATAATGATCATGGATATCTGCAAATTTCAAAGAATTTTAAATGTTTATTCACATAATTTTACGTCCTTTTCAATTAAAAAGGATATACATAAGAGCTCAGACACACTTCTTTCACTCAGTTTTAGAAAGAAAGTGTGAGAATTCATTGTCGGACAAGGAGGAGAAGAGCAAGTTAATTAGCAACTAAACACACGCCTGATTTACCAATGAAATCATACTCTAATCAAATACCTTTGTTGAGAAGATAGAAGTCTTCAACCTCCTCCTTCATGACTTCCTGTCTTCCTCAATGATTCCTCAATTTCTCCTTTGTTTTGATTTGATGATCAGATCAGTTTTGGACTATCTAATGAGGTAAATAATAAGTTTTAACCGTTATTCAGGAAGCTGTTTGTTTCTACATTGACTATCAACATTATTTTCATTACCTATGGTTGCAGCCAATAATCGTTGTCACGACCCAAAATCCGTTAAAGGCCGTGATGGCGCCTAACTTACTCATTTAGTAATTTGAAATCAAAGTTTTCATTAATTAAATAGTATGAAATAGAATTTACAAGGTGAATGGTAATATTTACACGAACTACAATGACGGACAACCTGTAGGAACCCCCAAAACCCGGTGTCACAAGTGCATGAGCATCAACTAGGAAATATAATAAAGTACAATATCTGTCTGGAATACAAATTAGATAGGAGAATATAAATAACTCGGATGGAGACTCTGCAGGCTGCGGATCGTAACATAAAATGCGGCTCACGGCAAAGTCCCAGCAATAGCCGCGCCTCTGCACCCAAAAGACCACCAGACATATATGTACCTGCACAATAATTGCAACAAGTGTAGCATGAGTATGTAAATCAATGCGTACCCAATAAGTATCTAGCCTAACCCCAGAGAAGTAGTGACGAGGGGTCGACATCGACACTTACTAGTGGTCCAATAAGACAGATACAGTAGAAGTAAACAGATGTGAGTCGGAGTAAATAAACAAAATAACAAGTATAAATACGTGGCACAATTCTCCTCTCAGCAATACTCAAGCTCTCAGCTAGTAGTTACCTCCTCAATCGGTGTATATATAATGGACCTCACCAGATAGGTTGTCGCAGTTCAAATCATGAAAACTCGCAGATATATTGGCTTCTTGCCAATTATTACACACGATTTCATAAGAGTATTTTATAGAAATGCCGAGGTGTACGACCTGATCCCATCATAATATGTGCACTGCCGAGGTTCGAACGGCACGAACTATAGATACATCTATTATATTGCCAAGGCGAACGACCCGCTCCCATGAGAGTGTGATACATAATCCTACTGAGGCGAACGACCCGATCCCAACATATTGTATGCACTACCGAGGGTCGAATGACATGAACCATAGATGTATCTATTATACTGCCTAGGCGAACGACCCGATCCCATTAGAATAAGAAGCTTTAAAGTGTTCTTGATCCCACTCACGAATAGATGTGTGAGTTATATATTTTAAGGGGAACCTTTTAATGAAAATGCATAACGCAGAAGGAATTCATAAAAGGAGTACAATTATTTCGCGGCTAATCATGAAGCCCGCTGAGTCTCTACAATAGCAAGTCTATTACTCTACACAAGTCTAGTCTCCAATCGCAAAGTAAAATAAAGGAATTTAATAGGCAAGAGACAATTCAAATAGTACAGTTATAGTATGGAGGGAACCTTAGTCTACCCAGACATAACATGAATCTAGCTAAGTACGGACTCTCGTCACCTCGTGCGTACGTAGCCCCCACAACAAGTAGAACAGATCAAATACATAACCTAGGAGTAGTTTCCCCCTCACAGAGTTAGACCAGAGACTTACCTCGCTCCAAAGTTCCATAACCGGCTCCAAAGCCTCTATAGTACCTCAAACCGATGCCCGTCGAGCCAAAAATAGTTAAACAATATGCAAATCCAAAAATATATACTCTATTACCAATTATTAATCAATTTATAACAATTTTCAACTTCGTTCGAAAAGTCAATAAAATTAACCCTCGGGCCCACGTGCCCGAAATTCAAAAATTTTCGAAGATAAACTTTACCCTTAAAATTACGAACTCAATTATATAATTTATTCCAAATTTCATGTCCAGTTTCGTGGTTAAAATCAAAAAATACCAATTTCTAGGTTTTTCTTCAAAATCTCAAAATCTTCACTAATTTCCATGTTTAAATCAACATACAAACTATGTATGTAACTCACAATATGTGGGAGTTACTTACCTTGACATAGATGATTAAAACCTCCACTTGAAGCTTTCCAAAAATCGCCCAAACCAAAAGAGAATGAAAGAAAATGGGCCAATTCCCGTTCTTAAAATAACACTGCCCAGCGACATTTCGCATCTGCAGTGCCCTGGTCGCTTCTGCGACAGCCGCTTCTGCAGCTTCAATCTCACACCTATGAGAACCCAGGCTAGGTCGCCTACCGCATCTGTGGCTCCTCCACCACTTCTGCCGCGCCTCATGCGTCTTTAAAGTACTCGATCCTTAACTACACAACAGACCCGAAATCTTCAGGCACTGCACTTTAATTCTTGAACCCATTAGAACCGTTGTTGAGAGTCACCTACTTTTATCTGATCTCGAATGTAACCAAACTTCAATGCTCTGCTAGCATGTAAACACCCTCTAGAAGAAGCAACTGGCTGAATTCTTTTCCTTGTACATTACATCCACAAGAAGCATAAACTCTGGGTCTTCCCAAAACCTGCACCTCAATCGATAAGGCAAAGTATAGCACACGTTCATCAAGTTCCTTGCTCGAATTACTCCAGATATTTTTTTTTTCTTAGTCATAAATAATCCACCAACGCATCGATAATCAGAAATTGCACAAGCAGACAACCACGCGATCCAATCGTAGATGGTGGGGCTCCCCCACTTAGCTTTAAGCTACCATCACATAATGTAGAGCCCGCAATGATTCCTCCTTCTTAATTACCATAATCCCGTACCGTTAACCCGCCAAATTTCTCGAAGTCTTTTGTTAAGATTTTCATGAACATTTTGAATCATTAGTCATAATCACACATTCGACCTCTTACCGGGTAGCAAGTAGTATTCTTCGTAGAAGCTTCATCAACATTACACAACCGCTAATTTGCTCATAGGAGATAACCCACTTGTGGAATTCCATGCCGACATCTTCCAACGGCGCTGCACTGGGTACAACTACAACAAAAATCAGTAAACCCTCCCGAGCCCACACTCGTCTACCAGCTGTACAAGTCTATTCATTCCCCATTGACATCGAGTGAAAGTCCGACAATACGCTCCAAACTCGAAGTCATGTTGCATCCCAAAACGATAGTCAAGTTTTCACAACCCTCTTCATTTCAAGCAAACTCCTTTCTGCCATATTCAATGTTCCTCAATACAGTAGCCACCATCCCAAATAAAATCCGTAGACCTAGTCACTTTTCCACCATGATTCCCGAATTGCTCTAAACTTTCTCAAGGCACGCGACTATCCTACCACAGAATCCATATGCTAATCTACCACTCTTACTTCGGTTAAACCATCTCCTTTAAGCAACTTCTCGACCTCTTCTTTTCATACTTGCCCTGCTAGTAATTCAACCACCGCGAGACACTTCCCGCCATGTCCTCCCTCATACTTCGCTGCCCAACTGTTGCCTCAATTCAAATCCATACATGTAGCACCGGAACTAATGAATTGCTACCAACTCTAAACCTCCTAGAAGGTCATCTTTCTCCAGCCTTCAACATTAGAAATACCAACTCGATTCTTAACCGCTACACACCACTATCTCTGACAACCGCTTCTCAGGCACCATTTCACAATACCCTGCCCCGAAGGTGAAAATCAAAGAAGACCATAACACTGGGGAACCCCAATACGTTCGAACAAGGACGATGACACCACATTAGAAATGAGAATTCCACCATGCTCAAGAATATCAAGTCTTGTTATTTCACCAACCAAACCTGGATATCTATAGTTCGATTGTCTTTGCTCCGCTGGAATTAAATACTGAACCTCTAAATCATGCACTGAGAAATCCTCCTTTCAAGTCATTCACTGCCTCAACACATAAACAAGCAACCTACCATTACACCAACATTGCGCGATAACAATGCATAGACATCATAGCAATTCGTGCATAGTCTCGACACCATAGGGAATACAGATACTTAGCCGAAACCACATAACATCCTTCCGCAAGGCGACAATAATAGCCTGCCCGAACACGCAGGAAAAGAAATCATGCACCACGTCTGCAGTACCACTACAACTCCTCGATGCCCAATTAATAAATAGCGCCCCACGTCGCATAAGATTGAGTAGGAAGGAAATAAAGGCAAAAGCCTCAATGGAATCAAATCACACGATGAGGAATCAAGAAGGGAAGTGCTCCTAATAGACCTGTAACCTCTCGAAGATAAGTACAGACGTCTCAGTACCGATCCGCAAGACTCTACTAGACTTGCTCATGACTCGTGAGACCTAAGTGAACCTAACGCTCTGATACCAAGCTGTCATGACCCAAACTCCAATAAAGGTCGTGATGGCGCCTAACACCGCTGCCAGGCAAGCCAATAGTGATTTATCAACTTTATTTCTCATTTTAGTAATTTGAAATCAAAGTTTTCATTAATTAAATAGTATAAAATAGAATTTATAGGGTGAATGATAATATTTACATGAATTACAATAATGAACAACCTTAGGAATTCCCAAAACCCCGTATCACAAGTGCATGAGCATCAACTAGGATATATAATAAAATACATCTCCTGCCTGGAATACAAATTAGACAGGAGAATATAAATAACTCTGATGGAGACTCTAAAAGCTACAGATTGTAACATGAAATGCGGCTCACGGTAAAGTCCCCGCAATAGTCGCACATCTGCGCCAAAAAACCACCAGATATATATGTACCTGCACAATAAGTGCAGCAAGTGTAGCATGAGTACGTAAATCAACGCCTACCCAATAAGTATCTAGCCTAACCCCAACAAAGTAGTGTCGAGGGGTCGACATCGACACTTACTAGTGGTCTAATAAGACAGATACTAAAGAAGTAAATAGATATGAGTAAGAGTAAATAAAGGAAATAACAAGTATAAATACGTGGTACAATTCTCCTCTCAGCAATACTCAAGCTCTCAGCTAGTAGTTACCTCCTCAATCAGAGTATATATAATGGACCTCACCAGATAGGTCGTCACAGTTCAAATTAGGAAAACTCGCAGATATACTAGCTTTGCCAATTATTACGCACAATTTCATAAAAGTATTTTATAGAAATGCCGAGGCGTACGACCCGATCCCATTATAATATGTGCACTGCCGAGGGTCAAATGACATGCACCATAGATACATCTATTATATTACCGAGGTGAATGAACCGCTCCCATAAGAGTGTGATACATAATCCTGCCGAAGCGAATGGCCCGATCCCATCATAATGTGCGCACTGTCGAGGGTCGAATGACACGAACCATAGATGTATCTATTATACTGACGAGGCGAATGACCCGATCCCATTAAGAAGCTTTAATAGGTCCTTGAGCCCACTCACAAATAGACATGTGAGTTATATATTTTAAGCGGAACCTTTCGATAAAAATGCATAACGCAGAAATAATTCGTAAGAGGAGTACAATTATTTCGCGGCTAATCATGAACCATGTCGAGTCACTACAATAGCAATTCTATCACTCTACATAAGTCTAGTCTCTAATCGCAACGTAAAATAAAGAAATTTAATAGGCAAGAGACAACTCAAATAGTACAGTTATAACATGGCTGGAACCTAAGTCTACCCGGACAGAACGTGAATCTAGCTACATACGGACTCTCGTCACCTCGCGTGTACGTAGCCCCACAACAAGTAACACAGATCAACTACATCACCTAGGGGTAGGTCCCCCTCACAGAGTTAGACAGGAGACTTACCTCGCTCTAGAGTTCCATAATCGGCACCAAAGCCTCTATAACACCTCAAACCGATGCCCGTCGATCCAAAACTAGTCAAACAATGTGCAAATCCATAAAGATATACTCTATTACCCATAATTAATCAATATATAACAATTCCCAACTTTGTTTGAAAAGTCAATAAAATCAACCCTCGAGCGCACGTGCCCGGACTCCGAAAATGTCCAAAGATAAACTTTACCCTTAACACTATGAACTCAAGTATATAATTTATTCCAATTTCCATGTCCAATTTCGTGGTCAAAATCCAAAAATACCAATTTCTAGGTTTTCTTCAAAATCTCAAAATTTCCACTAATTTCCATGTTTAAATCCACATACAAACTATGTATTTAACTCACAATATGTGGGAGTTACTTACCTCGACATAGATGATGAAAACCTCCACTTGAAGCTCTCCCAAAATCGCCCAAACCAAGAGAGAATGAAAGAAAATGGGCCAAATCCCGTTCTTAAAACAACACTACCCAACTACCTTTAGCATCTGCGGTCCCATGGTCGCTTCTGCGGCTTCAATCTTGCACCTGTGAGAACCCAGGCCAGGTCTCCTACCGCATCTGTGGCTCCTCCACCACTTCTGTGCTCTTGCTTCCGTAGCGCCTCATGCGCAGGTGCGGTTCCATTTCTGCGGAACTCGACTGCATCTGCGGTCCCAGCCTTCCTCAGCAAAATCTGCTTCTGCGCTACAGTGGTCGTATCTGCGATCACGCAGGTGCGAGAATTTCTTCCCACATGCGACCTCTACCCAACTCACTCTCAGCCACTTCTGCGGTTCACTGCCTCACTTCTGTGATGAAGCTTCCGCAGAAGTAGTTGCACCAGCAACCAGAATTCTCCAGCTTTTCCTTAAGTCAAAAATCCGATCCGTTAACCATCCGGAATCCATCTGAGGCCCCCGGGACCTTGACAAAATATACTAACGTGTCCCAAAACACATTACGCACTTAGTCGAGGCCTAAAATTGTGCCAAACAACATCGAAACTATGAATCGATGATCAAAATCCTTCTTTAAATTTTCAAACTTTCAAACTTCGACGAACGCGTCCGAACCATGCCAAAACATTTCAGAATGACGCCAAACTTTGCGTACAAGTCATGAATCACAATACAAACCCATTTCGAGGCTCAGAATCCCAAACATACATAAATATCACCAAAGCCCACTTCAAACCAATCTTAGGAAATTCTTAAACCTTCAGAATGCCAACCTTCCATAATAAGCGCCGAAATGCTCCCGGGTGATCCGATTCTCAACATACGCCCAAGTCCGAAATCATCATATGAACCAATTAGAACTTTTAAATCCCGATTCCGAGCTCGTTTACTCAAAAGTCAAACATTAGCCAATTCTTCCAACTTAAAGCTTCCGAAATTAGAATTTTCTTTTCAAGTCAACTCTGAACTTCCCAAAATTCAATTCCGACCATATGTACAAGTAATAATACCTGAAGTGAAGCTACTCAAGACCTCAAATCACCAAATGGTGCACTAGAGCTCAAAATAACCAGTCGGGTCATTACAATCGCTTTCCTTTATTGATATTTAAGTTGAAGAAAGTAATTTTTAAACAGTGGAAGAAAGAGAAAAAAGGCAAAATATAACGACCCGATCGGTCGTTTTGAGTATTTGTGCCATGTTTCCCCTTTTGATGTGTTGCTTAGGTGTATTTGTTGTTTTATAACTTATGGGGTTGATTGGTTTCGTTTCGGGAAGGTTTCGTGTTGATTTGGACCATTTGGTTCTTGACTTAGAACCTAAGTTAGAAATGTTGACCAAAGTTTGAATTTTGTAAAAACAATCCCGGAACGGTGTTTTGATGGCTCTGATAGGTTCGTATCGTGATTTTAGACTTCGGCGTATGTCCGAAATTGAATTCGAAGGTCCGTAGGTTGATTTGTGTTATTTTACCGAAATTTAGCAATTTGAGGTTTAAAAGATTTTCCAAGTTTGACCGTAGGTTGAATTTTGGCTTTCAAATTCGGAATTTGTTTTGGGACTTTGAATAGGTCCGTTTTGATATTTTGAATTTGTCTGCAAAATTTGGTGTCATTTAGAGTTGATTTGATATGATTCAAATGATTGGTTGCAATTCTAGAGGTTCTTGAACTTTTCTTTGAAATTCATGCGATTTGATATTCGATTCATAGTTCTAGATATTATTTATGTGTTTTGATCGCACGAGCGAGTTCGCATGATATTTGGTTTGGAGCCTCGAGGGCTCAGATGAGTTTCAGACGTGTTTCAAAAAGCTTTGTATTGAAAACAAGTTGCTAGTGTGCTGGTGTCTCTGATATCGCAATTGCGAGCACTAGCCTCGCAATTGCGAAGTGAGCATGTGAGTGTCAGGTATCACAATTGCGAACATAGGCAGATTTGGGTAGGATCGCAATTGCGATATAATTTGTCGCATTTGCGATGGGAACAAGTTATCGCATTTGCGAAGTCCTTGTAGGCTGGGCTGTTGCCGCAATTGTGAGCTTTTCTTCGCAATTGTGAAGGTTCGCATTACAAACCAAGTGTGGCAATTGTAATATCTGCAACCGTACAAAAGTTAGAAAAGTTGGGATTTTAGTATCATTTTCATATTTTAGAACCCTAGGCTCGGTAGGAGGCGATTTGGAGAGGGATTTTCATCTGCAAACGTTGAGTAAGTGATTCTAATCAATCTCCAATTATATATCATGATTATATCTTAGATTTAATGTTAAATTTATGAGAATCAAAGAGGGAAATTGGGATTTTTGTCTAAGTTTTGAAAAAATGAAGATTTCAGTTTTGAGAGTCGATTTGGACTCGGGTTTGAAAACAAAAAACATATATGGGCTCGTGGGGTTATGGGTAGTCAGAATCTACTCTTGGACGCGAGTTTTGATCAAGCAGTCCTGGGGTTGACTTTTGTTGACATTTTGGAAAATGTATAAATATCATAGCTTTATCTATTGTAATTGGTTTCTCTTGCATTGTTTGATGATATTAAGTCAATTTTGGTTAGATTTGAGCCATGTGGAGGCAAATTTTAGGGAAAAAACTTTTTTCGAGGGTTGATTTGGCCTAGTTGAGGTAAGTATCTTGTCAAACTTTATGTAGGGAAACTACCCCTTAGGATTTGGCTTGTTTGAGTAACTGTACTAGGTGGAAGACGTGTTCATGAGGTGAAAAGTGTGTACACGAGCGATATATGATATTTGACCGGTTTAGACTTTTAGACATCTTCCATGCATTTAATTGAATTTGTTTTATCATGTTACATCTTTCATTGTTAAATTTTCTATCACATGCTCTAATTGAAATTGTTAGTATTTGTTCTATCCTTTGTTGTTGTAGTTTCTCTCATGTGCATTAGTTGAAGCTACTACCTCTCTTATTGTCTCGTTGCTCCTTTATTGTTAAATTACTCGTACTTGATGTTGTTATTTTGTGGAATATCTTCTTGTTGGGCTATTGATGCCGAAGTTGTGGGAGCCATTATCACATTGAGGTTGAAGTTATTAATTGTGGAGATATCTTTCCTTGTTGAGCATTCCTCATTCATTTTGTTGTCATTGAGATTCTTGTACACATTATGATTGAGCCATGGGCTATACGTTGTGATAACATTGGTATTGATGATTTTGGCGAGTGTTGTGGCATATGGTCACATGCGGTATGAGTTGATTATTGTGTTATGATATTGATACACATGCGGTGGTATAAGGATAGGGTTTGATACGCATGCAGTGAGATAAGGTGAGATTTATATGCATGTTGCTGGTAAGGGAATTACTTGAAGCCATGCAGTGAGATAAAGGGGCTAAAATGCGTGTAGCTATTTTGGGAAAAATATTTTTTAAAAATAAATGCAAGTCTCACCCGGTGATATAAGAAAAGATTGTGATTGAAATTGTGAAATATAAAAATGAGGCGTGGTACCTCGGTTGTGATTCTTGTTGTACATCCGATGCTAAAAGAGGCTTGTTGGTTAAACAGTTCTTGTTGTTTTCTTCATTGTCTTACTTGAAATAGTCTGTGTTTGACTACTTGTTGTTTCATCATGTGTTCAACACTTGTTGCCTTTACTGCTTAAACATCCGTTGTTAGCTTACATTACTGCACTTCTTACTTGTCATTTACTTCCTCGCTTTCTATTATTAGACTATGTCATATTCTGTTCAGTTTTCTTATCTTATTAGCTGTCTTGACCTAGCCTCATCACTACTATTCCGAGGTTAGGATTGATACTTATTGGGTACCGTTGTGGTGTACTCATACCACGCTTCTGTACATTGTTTTGTGGAGATCTGGGTACATCAGATCGTGCCAGGTGCTAGTGATCATTCAGCTATTTCTAGAGACTTCAAGGTATACCTGCTCGATGTCCGCATGCCTCGGAGTCAGCTTAGACAATGTTGCATTTGAGACTTTAGAGCATTCTATAGAGCTTATGACTTAGTTCCACTGATTTTGGGGATTATGTTGTTAATTTTCCATGTTGGAGTTATTATGTTCTTTATCGGTGTATTTCATTATCTTAGTTTTGTTATTATTGTTAAACTTTCAATGAATGCTAGGCTTACCTAGCCTCAGAGACTAGGTGCCATAACGACATCCTAAGTTGGGAAATTGGGGTCGTGACAAGTTGGTATCAGAGCTCCAGGTTTTTAGGTGTTTACGAGTTATAAGCAAGTTTAGTAGAGTCTTGCGGATTGGTACGAAGATGTCTGTACTTATCTTTGAGAGGCTACAGAACTGTTAGGAAATTCCACTTCCTTGATTCCTTATCGTGCGAATTTGTTGACTTTGAAATTTGACATTCTATTCACTCACAGATGGTGAGGACACGCACTGCTATATCTGATGATCAGAAACACATGTGCCCTGCTAGAGCCTCGCGAGGCCGGGACAGAGGCCAATGAGGGGCATGTGTTGTAGCTAGAGCACCTGCCCAAGCAGCAACTGAGGATCCACCAGTATCTCCAGTTGGGGGACAGGCACCCGAGGCACCTGTTACTGCCTTTGGACTTCAGGAGACCTTAGCACAGTTCTTGAGCATGTTCAGCATCCTAACTCAGGCGGGATTGATTCCATTTGCACCAGCCACATCTCAGGCTGGGGGAGGAGCTCATACTCCCACGGCCGATACTATAGAGCAGCGGGACATATTGATCAGGTCTCCGGTAGCATGCCAGATCAACCACTTATTTTGGTTCAGCCTGAGGTCAAGCCAGTGACATTTGAGGAGGAGCAGAGAAGACATAAGATGTTCAAGCAGTATGATCATCCTACTTTGGGTGCCACAGTTACCGAGGATGCACAGGGATTTCCAGAGAAGTGCCACCGTATTCTATGCACCATGGTATTGTGGAGGTGAGCAGAGTTTCTTTTACTACATTTCAGCTATCAGGAGCATCGTATCAGTGGCGGCAGGCTTACAAGGAGGGTAGGCCAACTGATGCAGCCCCACTCACTTGAGTTTCAATTTTCAGAGATATTTTTGAGAGAATTTCTTACCCAAACCCTTTTGGATACATGGCGCATAGAGTTTGAGCAGCTGCATTAAGGGACTATGACAGTGTTAGAGTATGCTATCAGATTTAGTGAATTGTCCCGACATGCACCTACCTTGGTTTCTATAGTCAGAGAGCGAGTCCGCAGATTCATTGAGGGTCTTAACTATGGTACTAGATTCAACATGGCTCGAGAGTTGGAGATAGATACTCTGTATCAACAGGTGGTAGAGATCACACGTAGGTTGGAGGGTATACGGGGCCGTGAGAGAGAGGACAGGAGGCTAAGAGGCCTCGAGATTCTGGAGGATATAGTGCTGCCCATGCTCCAGTTACAGCCCATCATGGCAGAGTCTATGTGAGATGCCTAGTTCATTTAGCACTTCCATCTACTAGCGGTGCTCCTACTATTCCGTGATCCCAGGTTGCCCATTTTACTCAGCCATTTTTAGGGAACCTCCTGCACGGGGTGCCTTCAGCTGTCAGTATAGCCGACCAGGCCAGGATCAGTTTAAGCATCCACGCCCACCGAGAGCTTATTTTGAGTGTGGTGACCAGACGTATGGTGAAGGACTACTCCAGACTCAAGAGGGGTGCACCTCCACAAACTACACAGGCTCCACAGATTTCACAGGGTCCATAGGGTTCGTAGGCAATGGTTGATACTCTAGTTACCTCTCCACTCTCTCCACCAGCAGGGGGTGGAGGTCAGGCGGGTAGAGGTCTCCCTAAAGGGGGAGGCCAGACTCGTTTTTATGTTTTTCCTGGTAGGACAGAGGTGGTTGCATCGGATGTTGTCATCACAAGTATGGTTCCGATTTATCACAGGTATGCATCAGTCTTATTTGATTAGGGAATACTATATTCATATGTATCATCTTACTTTGCTCCGTATTTGGATATATCTCGTGATTCTTTGAGTTCTCCTTTATATGAGTCCATGCCTATGGGAGATTCTATTGTTGTAGATCGGGTTTATCGGTTGTGTTTAGTTATTATTGGTGGATTTGAGACCAGAGTTGATCTATTGTTACTCAATATGGTAGAATTTGATGTGATCTTGGGCATGGACTGGTTGTCGCCCTATCATGCTATTCTGGATAGTTATGCCAACACCGTGACACTGGCTATGCCAGGTTTGCCGAGGTTGTAGTGGAGGGGTACATTAGATTATACTCCTAGCAGAGTCGTGTTCTTTATTAAGCCTCAGAGGATGGTTGAGAAGGGGTGTGAAGCATATCTAGCCTTTGTGAGAGATGTCAGTGCTGATACTTCTATCGTTGAGTCAGTTCTAGTAGTGAGAGATTTCCTAGATGTGTTCCCAGCAAACCTTCCGGGCATGCCGCCCAATAGAGATATCGATTTTGGGATTGACGTGGTGCCGGGCACTTAACCCATTTCTATTCCACCATATCATATGGAACCAGTGGAGTTGAGGGGGTTAAAAGAACATCTACAAGAGTTGCTTGATAAGGGTTTCATCTGGCCTAGTGTGCCACCTTGGAGTGCTCCGGTTCTGTTTGTAAAGAAGAAGGATGGCTCGATGCGGATGTGTATTGATTATAGGCAGTTGGACAAGGTTACAATAAAGAACAAGTACCTATTATCGTGCATTGATGACTTATTCGACTAGCTTCAAGGAGCAGAGTGTTCTCGAAGATTCATTTGATGTCAGGGTATCATCAGCTGAAGATTCGGGATCCGGATATTCCGAAGACTATATTTAGGACTCGGTATGGTGACTACAAGTTTCTAGTGATGTCATATGGGCTGACCAACGCCCCAAGAGCATTCTTGCACCTTATGAACAATGTATTCCAGCCATATCTTGACTCATTCATCATTGTGTTTACTGATGACATCTTGGTATATTCCCACAGCCGGAAGGATCATGAGCAGCATTTGATGATCGTGCCCGGACCTTGATAGAGAAGAAGTTATATGCAAAATTCTTTAAGTGTGAATTATGGCTTGATTTAGTGGCGTTTTTGGCTCATGTGGTGTCTAGTGAGGGGATCAAAGTAGATCAGAAGAAGATCGAGGCAGTTCAAAGTTGGCCCAGACCGTCTTCAGCTACTGAGATTCGGAGTTTCCTTGGTTTGGCTAGGTATTATCATCCTTTCATAGAGGGTTTCTCATCCATTGCTACACCTTTGACTAGATTAACCCAGAAGGGCGCTCCTTTTAGATTGTCCGAGGAGTGTGAGGCAAGGTTTCAAAAGCTTAAGACTGTTTTGACTACAACCCCAGTGTTGATGTTGCCTACGGGCTTGGGGTCTTACACTATGTATTGTGTAACATCGTATATTGGGCTTGGCGCGATGTTGATGCAAGACGGTAAGGTAATTGCCTACGTGTCTCGGAAGCTGAAGGTTCATGAGAAGAATTATCTGGTGCATGACTTGGGGTTGGTAGCTATTGTTCATGCATTAAAGATTTGGAGGCACTATTTGTACGGTGTTCTATGTGAGGTCTATACGAACCACCAGAGTCTCTAGCATCTATTCAAGCAGAAGGATCTTAATTTGCGGCAGCGGAGATGGTTAGAGTTGCTGAAAGACTACGATATCAATATTCTGTATCATCCCGGGAAGGCCAATGTGGTGGCCGATGCCTTGAGTAGAAAGGTAGAGAGTATGGGTAGTTTGGCATACTTATCTGCGGAAGAGAGGCCACTAGCCAGGGATGTTCAGGCCTTGGTCAACCAGTTCATGAGATTGGATGTTTCAGAGCCCATCCGAGTTTTAGCTTGCGCGGTTTCTCAGCCTTCTTTATATGAGCGCATCAGAGAGCGTCAATATGATGACCCCCATTTGCTTGTCCTTAAGGACAAAGTGCAGCACATCAATGCTAAGGAGGTTTTTATTAGAGATGACGGGGTGTTGCGGATGTAGGGCTGGATATATGTGCCTAATGTAGATGGGCTGTGTGGGTTGATTCTTGAGGAGGCCCACAGTTTGCGGTACTCCATTCATCCAGGTGCCACTAAGATGTATCAGCATTTGAGGCAGCATTATTGATAGAGAATAATGAAGAAAAATATAGTGGAGTATGTGGCTCGGTCTTGAACTGTCAGCAGGTGAAGTACGAGCATCAGAGGCTAGGCGGTTTACTTCAGAGACTTGAGATTCCCGAGTGGAAGTGCGAGCGTATTACCATGGATTTCGTTATGGGGCTCCCACAGACTTTGAAGAAATTTGACGTAGTGTGAGTGATTGTGGATAGGCTGACCAAGTCGGCATATTTCATTCCAGTGGTGACCACCTATTCTTAAGAGCAGCTGGCTCAGATCTATATCCTTGAGATTGTTCATCTCCACGGTGTGGCGTTGTACATTTTGTACTGTCACGACCCAAACCGATGGCCTGCGACAGGCACCTGGTACCTTACTCAACCGAGTACCAACATAACGTATCTTTTCATATCATACTATCATAGATAAGAGAAATAATGTACCGAGTATGTAAGGAATGAAAATCAGTAAATAATAGACATGAGAGAAACATGGAGTAAGAGACTCGACATGTACGTCTGCATAGCTTTGTGAATCATTTCATTTTTATAATGTCATGCATATGCATATACATGTCATACCATGCATAGGTATATGTGTTCATAACATCATCAAGCCTCTGAGGGCATCCCATCATATCATTTCGGCTGCTGTGGGCAAATCATCAACGTATACCAGCTGATTAGGTGGTGGTGCGTATATAACGCCGTAACCTTTTTCCATATCCCATATACATATATACGCGTATATAATATATGCGCGTATATAACGCTAACTGGTCATGGGTCAATGTGCATGTATAAATGTATGAAATGCATATAAAACACGTTAATAAGATTTCTCGGAATGTCATAAAAATAATATGCCTGTCGGATAAACTTTATCAAATACGTATTTTTCTGACACCCATGAACAAAAGATATAATAATAATTCACATGGGGAATCAAGAATATAGACACCCCTAGTATTTCTATGAATAGAGTTATTTATGAAAGTTGTGCATTTGCTCGTTTCGTTCGTGTCGTATAGATCATGCCAAAAAGAAAGAAGGGATAATCTTAACATACCTGAGTCGATTCTCTTGAGAAAGGTTACACCGTACTCCCTTAAAATCGCAAATCCCACGTTGCTATACTATTAAATAGCCTTCGTATGAAACATTTGGAGCTATTACATTGCTATTTCAAAACAACATCTTTCCCGAAGCTATTACGTTCCATTCTATGTCTTTGTGAATTTGAGCCTTCGTATGAAACATTTGAAGATATTACGTTATTATTTCAAATCAACATCTTTGCCGAAGCTATCATGTTCCATTCTATGTCTTTGTGAATTTGAAGAGGCAATCTTAATCACATCTTTCATCCAAAAATGAGGTAAGGAATCTCTTAAATTAGTAGAGGTGAGCCATTCATTAGGGTGAATAAGAGATGTCATTTTTTAACCTTTAGGTATGGCCCCCACTAGGATGACTAGTACTTGCCACCTTGAAGAATGATTTAAGAGTCACTTAGTTGATTTATGTTGTTGCCATGTTGATGCTTACCCATTCCCAATCAATTAACCACCAACATCTTAAGTAATTGTTATTCTCCCACTAAAATTAATAATTACACGATTATCCACATAATCAAGAATTATCTCAAATTACTTAAAATACTACTCACTTTTATTACACCTTATACATCTTACTATTATGGTCATGTGGTACCTTGTATGGCACTAGTCCATAAATACCGGATATTTTAGCTCGGACCGTATTTTATCCCAAAATGTCAAACTTTGACGAAAATTCATTTTCTTCGATTTGCTTACCCTCTCACTTTCACGAATTTACTCATTACTTGTTTGAAATAGCATAATGCTTATAATCTCAAAATAATTCCATTCCCGAACTTACGTCGATTAACTTACGACGAAACTTTAATTTACGAAAAATGCGGGATGTAATGTCTTATCTCCGAGCTTCCATCAATTTATTTATGGTGTACTTTCACGTATGAAAACATGAGGTGTAACATCATTCCCCCCTTTGGAATATTCATCCTCAAATGTTGACTGATGCACTTATCATTCTCGCTTGTGAATACTTTAATATTCTTCTTGCCATTTAGGCAACTATTCTTTGAATAAATCCAAAGGCCAGGGCATTCCCCCATTTAGGCCTATTTCTCACACCACAACTTATGGTTGGAGTCTTTCCAATCTCGTAATTGTTGCTACCTTCTATCATGCAGCCTGCACGACTCTGACCTTGTAAATACGCCTATGCGACTCTTCTCTCCCTTTTCCTCCAACTTTTTGCCAATCTCTAGGCCTCACTGTGTAAACATATACAGAGCTTGGTAAGATGTCTCTCTGGGCATCTATAGGTATACTGAAATTTTTCGCTCGGTACTTTGTTGAACTTACGAATATTGCTATATCTTATTTCATAGACCCGGTTATCCATTCGTATGACTTTACTGCATCTAGGTAGTTCATACTATACCATAAGTCTTACTTCGATTTATCGTTACTGAGGTCTGCTACCAAACTCCAGGTTACTTTTGTTGCTTATCCCATATGTATAAATCTAAGTCCTTTAATGCTTCCTCCTTACTGTTCATCTTAAGAATGACGGCCTAATCTCATCTCATACTTTGTGACTCTTGTCCATTCATTGTTGATTCACCTTAATGTTGATCTATCATCTACCACTGATAACTTGATCTCTTATGTAACACTGCCGCTAGGGCTCACGTTGCATCGAGGAATATTCGAAGTGATTTTCCTGATCCACTTAGCGGCGATACTGTACTTCAATAACCGTACTTTATAGCATCCCAATGTGACTCACTTACGTGGGTATTTTAATCCCGTACAATTCATGAAATCCCTTCAAATCATCACTAAATCGAAGGTCCAAACGTCATCCTTCATTTATCACAAGTATACCCTCATTTTACTACCAGGGCAACATTCAATCTCTTTTAAATGCTATTAGTCTTAGACTCCTTTGAGTTCATTCAGGCTATACTGAGCTTTCTATAACTTAGAGAAACCATCAACTCTCTTGTTTTCATGGGCTTAATCCTAAGGACTTATCCATTCTCATCACCTTCTCACTCGCCCTTTCTTATCCTTACTCCTGTCATCCTAAAACCTTGTCTCTTTACCATACTTTAGCTTGCGACCTACACATATCTAGTTATACTACTCGCAACCTTCTTTCAACTTGCTTGCACCATAGATTTCCTTATGTTATTTTGGAACATCAAGCGAGATATCACATCGTCTCAAACTCTTCTTTACTCTCTTAACTAGGCCTCTCGGTACCTAGAAACCATAGGCTGGAAGATATATGCCACTGACGACGCTGCTATCATTCCTGGGTACTGAATCCCAGTGCTTTTAGCATTCTATCTGAAGTATGGACTATTCACAATCTTCTGCATTTGAGTATCTCGTACGTTGTTAGCCTTTACCTTACTTTCCTTAAAATCTCGCATCAAATCTTCTATCTATTTCATGACCTCCCTTCCACATAGGTATAATTCACATCCGTGACTTGAAGCTCTATTATAATACTTGCACCTTTGGTGCATACACACTGCAGTGGGAGCTTCATATTGACTTCTTATGAGGCTGGTACTCTTCTAACTGACTTTATCGTAGACCATTATAGAATATGGCTATTGTACTATCTCTCTTGTACCTCTGATATTAAGAGCGATCCTGCAATGTTCTCAATCACGATTTCTATAATTTTCTGGGTCCAATAATCAAACTCCAGATTTACTTCATTGTTGTAACTCTTTAGTTTCCTCTTCCTTCTGATCAGCCTTTATGTAGGCTTAAGCTATCTTCCGATTTACGACCCCTGGTATTAGTTATTACTTTAGACTTTCATGGGCGCTATAGAATATCCATAATACAATCTTCTAACAATTCAATCCTTTGTCTATGCCCTAGGCTCAATTCTTTCTTTTAACTTATATCGGGGTCTTCTACGGCTGTATGAATGTCAACATATATGGTGCATAGATATCACTCTGAAGTCTTAAATGCATAATCCCTTTTGTTCCCTCTAAGCTTCCTTCAAACGTAAGCTATTACTTTTCCTGGTCTTTCTGCCCCTATGTTGCATGTATACTTAGCTTATCTTAGTTCCCACGTATGCCGGAATGTTTGTGCAACTCACATGGTCTCGAATATTACTTTTGATTTTTCTTCCCGTTCCTTAGCCATGGTAGGTGCCACTTTCTCATGGAGTGCATACAATGTTGTAGTGAGACTGTTTTTACATGACCATTTCCTCTTTAGGTCACTGCGCTTAGGTTGAAGCCTTCTTCCTTATTTCCTCAGCTAGTCTTTCGTTTTCGTACTTAGGGAGGACCCTATGGCTCTTGTAAATCTGCGAACTTATTACATAATATACTTGATAGAATTTTTGATGTTCTTCCTCACCTATAATTATCCGTAGTTACTTATTTCCATGCACTTGTGCTTGTAGGGTTGCTCCTGAACTAAAGTTTTGATTATCTTCCCAGTGAGACTATCTTTTATTTCCATAACATTCATACGGTACCTTTAATTACCCCAACTCTTGTCTGAATATTTCTCAAGGATCAAGATGTCATATCTGTGAGACTGAATTTCCCATGTTGGGGTTCACTACATTTATCTTGCACGATCTGTTGATTTGTCTGTAACCTCTTATCTAGCCATGACTAGGCTCTTCCTGAATCAACTACTAACTACTTATTGGCCCATTCTCATATCAATATTCCGCGTAATCTTTCTTGGGTCATTTTCTTTGTCTTAACTTACCTCTCGCACTGGCTCCTTATTTATCCATAACATCCCGGGCAGGAACCCCTCACTTCCTCTCCTTGACGTCATGTTTGCATAATGTTCTGGGATCGTAGCCTATCTGTAGGCTTTGAATAAGTGCAATCTCATCCCTTTCTTATTTTCATTGCATTCTTCCTTTACCATTCCATAGCTACTAGAACCACTTAATTCTGACTTAATGCCACATCACTCTATATTCCCCCCTTTAGGGGAGTACTAAGATTTAGAGTTACGACGATCTACCTATGGATGTTTTACCTCTTTACCTTTATGACCCTTACTCGCCTTGCGGAAATCCTTCTATACCAAGGATAACAAAATTCCTCACTCACGAGGGTGATACTTAGTGTAACTGGCACATACAATCCCTTAAGCTTAACTTTGCTCACATTGCTTGCTTTAGGGAAGCATCTTCCTGAATAACCATTCTTTGAGTTTCGCATGGATCTTTTTCTGTTGTCTACGAAAAAAAATCTGAAATTCTCATGTTGTCGACCATTATCAACTCACTCAGTCCCTAATTCATATTTAGTTTATCTTGTTCACTAGCCCATACTGATTTCTAGTATTCTGGGTCTAATATTTCCTTCCGGTAGTTGCGTTGGAGTCACAAACTTATTTCTCAAACTGAGGATATGACTTTATGGCCCGCATTCCTTTGTTGTCTCAAGGTCTGTCACCTCTCGTCTTTTCCTTCACTTGACTATAGACTCTGTAATACTGTCATTTTCATTTTTTTTCCACCGTTGTCATCCATGTATCACGTCTTACTCATAATGCTTCATTAACTCTCTTCTTATTTCCCTGCTAACATCTATGTCTATTACTTTATTCTAAAAACTCAACAAAGACATTCTTTTGCTTTTAGCTCCCCTCGCTCCATCTACTGGCTCTTCGGGTTGCCTAACATTCTTTCCCTAATAGGGACGGGAGGCACACTAAGGTAATATTTATCCCTTCAAGGCTTCCAGTGCCTATCCTTGTAGTACTCATATCTAGCTGTACTATTTTAGAGTACTCCATTTAGGTGTCTCACAAGGAGATCCATTACCACGTTTGCAATATCCTTCGGAAATTTCAACTAACACTGACAATCCATCCACCATTTTGGGTCACACTAACCCCAGCCGGATCCGGATATCCGTCCTTCTCTTATACTGCTTCTGTTAGCTTCCATAGGGCATAAATGAGATGGGTGTGGCCAATTATACATACCTCTATTACAATTGAAGGTAACTCAAAATGCTTATATTTCTCTACTTGAATTGTAAATACTGTTAATCTTCATTAACTAGGTACCTCGTACCCTTCTTCACCTTGCTTCTTTTACTTGCTGAAACTTTTTTCTACCTTTCGATTCTCTTATTCCTTTTTACCGTAAGAGTGGATAGGTATTCTTGTCTTAGGGATCCTTATCAAGAAGCTTACACATCTTAGTATACACATGATCTGCTGAATACCTCATATTTACTCATCATAAGCATCATGAAAAATTGAGTTCCTCTGACTCAACTCTTCCACAGCTATATCTCTTACCAACCGTCTTTCTAGATGTAGGCATCGTCGTATTATGAATAAGATAGAGTTTAGGAAATTGAGTTCTTACAACTGAGCTCTACCACACGATCTAGAGTAAGAAGAAAGAGTGACAGTCCTAAATGCCCTGTAGCCTCCTGCTTATAAGTGTGGTGCATAACACACCCATAAACAAGACTCTACTAGACACGGCTTGTAGACTCCCTAGGACAGAACTGCTCAGATACCACATTTGTTACGACCCAAATCGATGGGCCGCGACGGGCACCTGGTACCTTACTTAACCGAGTACCAACATAACGTATATTTCTTATTACATCATCATATACACGTGACATACGGGCCTAATAAGCCAACATCATCATTTATAAACTCAAAACATACATAAGACATATGGGCCTCTAAGACCAAAATAACCACTTGTACACTAAACATAGGCCGACAAGGCCATACAATCTATTACGTACATGATATCTGTCTACAAGCCTCTAAGAATATATAATTGTCATAAAGGTTGGGATAGAGCCCTGCCATACCAAACAATATACATCTAAATCATACTGACCAAAAAAGTAACTCCGGAGCAAATGGAGTGCACCAACATTTTCCACTGAGCTGATCGCCTACTTGGGGGACACTCGACCTGTCTATCGAGACCTGCGGGCATGAAACACAGTGTCCCCAGGCAAATGGGACGTCAGTACAAATAATGTACAGAGTATGTAAGGAATGAAAATCAGTAATTAATAGACATGAGAGAAACATGGAGTTAAAGACTCGACATGTATGTCTGCATAGCTCTGTGAATCATTTCATTTTTATAATGTCATGCATATGCATATACATGTCATACCATGCATAGGCATATGCGTTCATAACATCATCAAGCCTTTGAGGGCATCCCATCATATCATTTTAGCTGTTGTGGGCAAATCATCAACGTATACCAGCTGATCAGGTGGTGGTGCGTATATATAACGCCGTAACCTTTTCCATATCCCATATACATATATATACGTATATAACGCCATCTGGTCATGGGTCAATGTGCATGTATAAATGTATGAATTGCATATGAAGCCCGTTAATAAGATATCTCGCAACGTCATAAAAATAATATGCATGTCGGATAAACTTTATCAAATACGTAATTTTCTGAGACCCATGAACAGAAGATATAATAATAATTCACATGGGGAATCAAGAATATAGACACCCCTAGTATTTCTATGAATAGAGTTATTTATGGAAGTTGTGCATTTGCTCGTTTCGTTCGTGTCGTATAGATCATGCCAAAAAGAAAGAAGGGATAGCCTTAACATACCTGAGTCAATTCTCTTGAGAAAGATTACACCGTACTCCCTTAAAATCGCAAATCCCACGTTGCTATAGTATTAAATAGCCTTCGTATGAAACATTTGAAGCTATTACGTTGCTATTTCAAATCAACATCTTTGCCGAAGCTATCACGTTCCATTCTATGTCTTTGTGAATTTGAGCCTTCGTATGAAACATTTGAAGCTATTACGTTGCTATTTCAAATCAACATCTTTACCGAAGCTATCACGTTCCATTCTATGTCTTTGTGAATTTGAAGAGGCATTCTTAATCACATCTTTCATCCAAAAATGAAATAAGGAATCTCTTAAATTAGTAGAGGTGAGCCATTCATTTAGGTGAATAAGAGAGGTCATTTTTTAACCTTTAGGTATGGGCCCCACTAGGATGACTAATCCTTGCCACCTTGAAGAATGATTTAAGAGTCACTTAGTTGATTTATGTTGCTGCCACGTTGATGCTTACCCATTCCCAATCAATTAACCACCAACATATTAAGTAATTGTTAATCTCCCACTAAAATTAATAATTACCCGATTATTCACATAATTAAGAATTATCTCAAATTACTTAAAATACTACTCACTTTTAATACGCCTTATACACCTTACTATCATGGTCAGGTGGTACCTTGTATGGAACTAGTCCATAAATACCGGGTATTTTAGCTCGGACCGTATTTTATCCGAAAATATCAAACTTCGACGAAAATTCATTTCCTTCAATTTGCTTACCCTCTCACCTCCACGAATTTACTCATTACTTGTTTGAAATAGCATAATGCTTATAATCTCAAAATAATTCCATTCCCGAACTTACGTCGATTAACTTACGACGAAACTTTAATTTACGAAAAATGCGGGATGTAATATCTTATTTCTAAGCTTCCATCAATTTATTTATGGTGTACTTTCACGTATGAAAATATGGGGTGTAACATGTACGATCGATGCACACATCACATCGCATTTCTGGAGGGCCGTGTAGAGTGAGGTAGGCACATATGTGGAGTTGAGTACAACATTTCACCCCCAAACGGGCGGACAGTCCGAGCGCACCATTCAGATTTTGGAGCATATGCTACACACTTGTGTTATGGATTTTGGGGTTTCATGGGATCAGTTCCTACCGCTTGCAGAGTTCTCTTACAATAACAGCTACCAATCGAGTATTCAGATGGCTCCTTATGAGGCCCTATATGGGAGACGATACATTTCTCCAATTGGTTGGTTTAAGCCAGGTGAAGCTAGGTTGTTGGGAACTGATTTGTTTCGGGATGCCTTAGAGAAATTCAAGTTGATTCAGGATCGACTTCGTACAACAAAGTCTAGACAGAAGAGTTACGCTGATCGTAGGGCTCATGATGTAGTATTTATGGTGGGAGAGATGGTTTTAATTCGGGTGTCACCCATGAAGGGTGTGATGAGGTTCGGGATTAAGGGTAAGTTTAGCCCTAGGTATATCGGTCCTTTTGAGATCCTAGAGAGAGTTGGTGAGGTGGCCTAAAAGCTTGCATTGCCACCTAGTGTTGCATGTTTCTATGCTCTAGAAGTATTTTGATGATCCATCCCATGTATTAGATTTCAGTTCAGTCCAATTGGATAAGGATTTGGCTTATGTTGAGGAGCCAGTGGCTATCTTGGACAAACATGTGTGGAAGTTGAGGTCAAAGAACATAGCTTCAGTAAAAGTTCAATGGAGGGGTCATCCAGTCGAGGAGGTGACCTGGGAGACCTAGCACGTCATGAGAAATCACTATCCTCATCTTTTCATCACTTCAGGTATGTCACTATTCATGTTCGAGAACGAACGTTTGTTTTAAGGGGGGGAGAAAGTAATGACCCGACCGGTCGTTTTGTTTATTTATGCCCCATTTCCCCCTTTGATGCTTCTAACATGTGTAATTTTGGCTTTATGACTTGAGGGGTTGATTGTTTTTGTTCCGGAAAGGTTTTGGGTTGATTTTGACCCTTTGGTTTTTGATTTAGAAGCCTAAATTAGAAATATTGACTAAAATTTGATTTTATTAGAATGGTGTTTTGATGGATCCAAAAGGTTTGTATTGTGATTTTGGACTTGGGCGTATGCTCGAAATCGAATTCAGAGGTTCGTAGGTTGATTTGTATTGTTTTTCCAAAAGTTGGCAATTTGAGGTTTAGAAGATTTCCAAGTTTGATCGTAGGATGACTTTTAGCTATCGAGTTTGAAAATTAGTTTTGGGACTTGGTATAGGTCCGTTATGTTATTTAGAACTTGTTTGCAAAATTTGGTATCGTTTGGAGTTGATTTGATAGGATTCGGATGCTTGGTTGCAATTCTAGAGGTTCCTGAACTTTTCTTTGAAATTCATGCGTTTTTATATTATAAAATATAAAAAGTATACTGCCTCTAGCGATGGAAAATCAAAATTGGTTCTTTACTTATGTTACAACTCATATTCGCGTACGTTAGATCATGCTGTAAGTTAGTCGACGTAAATCTGAGAAGAGATTATCTTTGAGATGATAAGAAATTAATCATATTGGTCTTAAATGATACAAGGGTGTATAAGAGTGATTAACAAGTATTAGAAGTTAAACGAATCAAGGATGTTGTAACCCGTATTTTCGGGTAAACTAGAGGTGCTTAATATTCCCAAAAGGTCGTATTTTAAGGTATTTGAATCATATAATATCCATATCATAAGTCTTGAAGTCAAACGAGTTATGAAATAAAAGTCGACAAAAGTTGTCACAACTTACGTTAATAATTTTACTTAAACTTTAGGTAAAATGTTACTAAGCCTTTCTCCCAATTTACTTGGAATTAAGGAGTGATCTACCCACTAAATTGAAGATCTATGAGTCTAGTTTCCAATGCATTAAACCTTTCATCGATACGATCTCGGAGTAGAGAGATATTCTCATTTTCGCGAGACTGCGCCAAGTAACTATCTATGGGGCCCACATAGGCGGTTGAGACATATGGATATATATAAGACGCCTCAGCCCCATTTTAAGTCATTAGTTTTCAGTATATTCAGAACTTAGAACCCTAAAAATACTCTCTCAAGGTTATCTCATGATCCAAGACCAATACAAAGGGCAAACAACACAAATCAAGTGTCGGGAATCCTGTGGCACTAGTAAGTTTCTTGTTCTTCTTGTTGTTGCTGATTTTTGTGTTGTTCCAACTCGTGTGAGAGGTTGTTTTAAGTGGTTTATGTTCTGTAAAATACTCTCTCAAGTTTTTAATATCAACCCTAGGTGATTTCAAGTCTTCTAAAGTGATTCTAGTGCCGAAACACCCTAATTGATTGCTAGTTTCGCTTCCTTGTTCTTGTGGCAGCATTGTTGGTCAATTAAGGTCAAATTCGAATTGTTGTTTCTGTTTAAAGGTATTGAACCTCTTACCATGCATGTATTTAATATTATCCAAGTTATGGCTAAGTCATTGAAGCTAGAACTTGTGAGATATATCGAAAGGCTTGTTAGTAATGTTGTTGGTTGGTGGACTGTTTTGGGAGGCTCAATATGATTATTATTGATGTTGTTTGGGCTGTTTGGTGATTGTTTTAACTTGTGCAAAGTCATATAAATAGGGGAGGTGCTGTCCGTTCCATCGTAAAATAGGTTGCGGTCGATACATGATAGTTACGACGCTTAAACGATAACGATAATGTCATTTCTCTTTTTGTAGACTAAGGAGTCGTGACATTTGCGTAGCTTGAGGTTGGGAAGTATATACAAGGTATGTGAGGCTAACCCTTTCCTTCTTTTGCATGACTCCAATTGTACATAATGTAACGAATGAGCTTCCAAAGATACTCCACTCTTAGAAGTTAGCAGTACTCATACTGTTTCCTTTCTTATGGTAGGATAGATGTTGATGTTACTTCTTTTATTTTTATGTTATCAATGTTGTTGGTACTTCTTGATTCTTATAAGATTCTTGATGAAGAGTTAGTCCTAATAACGTGTACAGAGGATACCGACCTTACGTCACTCCGAAAGGTTCAGAATGTGATTCCAATGAGTCCAGCACGCATTATATATATGTATCTCTTTTACTCTACTGAGCCACGCTATAGTCGGCCGGGTACGGCACCTATTGTGAAACCCTTGATCAGTTGGGTTTTACCGAGCTCCACATGGCCGGGTACAATTCTACCGATCCTTATGATGGTCGGGTACATTTTTACCGAGCCTATTACGGCCGGGTACAATATGCTAATGATGATGCCCGCAGAGGCGTAGGTTTTAAAAGTTTATGTGTATATATATAAGCCTTATGATGGTCGGGTACGTTTTTACCGTGCCTATTACGGCCAGGTACAATATGCTAATGATGATGCCCGCAGAGGCGTAGGTTTTAAAAGTTTATGTGTGTGTGTATATGTATATATATATATATATATATATATATATATATATGTATCATGCATTTCATGTCAGTAGCCCTCAGAGGTACCCAGATGTTACATGTTGTATATTCTCTATCCCTGTTTACATTAGTGTTCTTACTTATGCTTTCCTGCCTTACATACTCAGTACTTTATTCATACTCACGTCCTTTTTATTTGTGGACGCTGCATGTCATGCTGCAGGTCCTGTTACTCTACCGATTCGCGCTATAGTCGGCCGGGTACGGCACCTATTGTGCAACCCCTGATCAGTTGGGTTTTACCGAGCTCGACATGGCCGGGTACAATTTTACCGAGCCTTATGATGGTCGGGTACATTTTTACCGAGCCTATTACGGCCGGGTACGATATGCTAATGATGATGCCCACAGAGGCGTAGGTTTTAAAAGTTTATGTGTGTGTGTGTATATATATATATATATATATATATATATATATATATATGTATCATGCATTTCATGTCAGTAGCCCTCAGAGGTACCCAGATGTTACATGTTGTATATTCTCTATCCCTGTTTACATTAGTGTTCTTACTTATGCTTTCCTGCCTTACATACTTAGTACTTTATTCGTACTCACGTCCTTTTTATTTGTGGATGCTGCATGTCACGCTGCAGGTCCTGTTACTCTACCTAGTCGCGCTATAGTCGGTCGGGTACGACACCTATTGTGCAACCCCTGATCAGTTGGGTTTTACCGAGCTCGACATGGCCGGGTATAATTCTACCGAGCCTTATGATGGTCGGGTACGTTTTTACCGAGCCTATTACGGCCGGGTACGATATGCTAATGATGATGCCCGCAGAGGCATAGGTTTTAAAAGTTTATGTATATATATATATATATATATATATATATATATATATATATATGTATCATGCATTTCATGTCAGTAGCCCTCAGAGGTACCCAGATGTTACATGTTGTATATTCTCTATCCCTGTTTACATTAGTGTTCTTACTTATGCTTTCCTGCCTTACATACTTAGTACTTTATTCGTACTCACGTCCTTTTTATTTGTGGATGCTGCATGTCACGCTGCAGGTCCTGTTACTCTACCTAGTCGCGCTATAGTCGGTCGGGTACGACACCTATTGTGCAACCCCTGATCAGTTGGGTTTTACCGAGCTCGACATGGCCGGGTATAATTCTACCGAGCCTTATGATGGTCGGGTACGTTTTTACCGAGCCTATTACGGCCGGGTACGATATGCTAATGATGATGCCCGCAGAGGCATAGGTTTTAAAAGTTTATGTGTATATATATATATATATGTATCATGCATTTCATGTCAGTAGCCCTCAGAGGTACCCAGATGTTACATGTTGTATATTCTCTATCCCTGTTTACATTAGTGTTCTTACTTATGCTTTCCTGCCTTACATACTCAGTACTTTATTCGTACTCACATCCTTTTTATTTGTGGACGCTGCATGTCATGCTGCAGGTCCTGATAGACAGGTAGATGAAGCTCCCCCACCATAGTGGGCTGCCCAGTTCAGCGGTTATTAGCGAGAACCCTTATCCGTACTTGCCGTGGTCTTGGTATGCATTTTTGTTATAGACATTATGGGTATGTCGGGGCCCTGTTCCGGCAATGTTGCAGCACTTATGTTCCTTTAGAGGATCATAGACAGGTGTCGACTCATGTATAGTTTGGAATTCCTTGTCGACTGATTTTTGTTGTATAGTCTCTCATGGCAGCGTGGCAGATCATACCTTATATATAGTTTCTTGACAGCTTTGTTGTCCCATGTTATGTATGTTCATTCCATTATCTTTCATTGTTGGTTGTTCATGATTCATGTATACTATTTATATTCATCTCGTCAACCCTTAAAGATAATAAGGAAAGTTAGATAAAATGTACGTTGGTGCTCGGCATACGTTGGTGCTCGGCAAGTATGGCTCGGGTCCTAGTCATGACCCTCCAATTTGGGTCGTGACAAACTTGGTATCCGAGCAAGTCTGTCCTAGGGATTGTCTATGAGCCGTGTCTAGTAGAGTCTTGATTATGGATGTGTAGCGCGCCACATTTATAATCAGGAGGCTACATGACATCTAGGGTTGTTACCTTATTCTTGAATCTAGATCATGCGTAGAGGTGAGTCGTAAGTGTTCATCTCTAATATTCACCTTGTTTTCTTTTAGCGATGCCTTCGACTAGGAAGCAAGCGATTAGTAAACGGCTTGATACAGCTGTGGGAGAGGGTAACATTCAGGTGCCTCCAGCCATAGCAGGCCAAAGTGAGCCTCAGAGTGAGATGCCGTCTCATACCTCTCTGTCTCCTCCAGAGGATATTAGGAGGCACCCAGTACATCCAGTTCCTCTGTCTGGCACTACAAACCACGATATGCGCAGTGCGGTGCAGTTGTTGACTAGCTTGGTAGCTGCTCAGGCTCAGAGGCAAAATACCGGTGCTGCTGATAAACCGGTTAGTGCGAGAGTTCATAATTTTATTAATCTAGACCCTCCAGTGTTTACCGGATTAGACCCCAAGGAGGACCCGCAAACTTTTATTGATCAGGTTCATCGTACACTGCGGGTTATGCACGCTAGTGATACTTAGGAAGTAGAGTTGGCTTCTTATCGGTTACGCGATTTAGCGGTTTTCTGGTATGTAGTTGGGAGAGATCTAGGGGTCCGGACGCTCCTCCAGTAGTGGGGAAGGATTTTCTGAGGCCTTTCTTCGTCACTACATGACAGTTGAGATATGACGAGCTAGAGCTGATAAGTTCTTGAACCTTCAACAAGGTAATATGAGTGTGCGAGAGTATAGTATGCAGTTTGATTCTTTAGCAAGGTATGCTCCCCATATGGTGGCCGAGATAAGCGATAGGGTGCACATGTTCGTGAACGGGTTGGGACCACATCTGATAAATGAGTGCACGACAACCTCCTTGGTGGAGGGCATGGATATTTCCCGTATTCAGGCGTATGCCCATACACTAGAGAAACGTAAACGCCAGCAAAGGGCAGATAGGGAGCAGAATAGGGGCCATCATAAGAGGGCGATATTTGTAGGGTATTCTGATGACTTCAGAAGTAGTATCAGGACCCAGTCCTCGAGGAGTTCGGTGCCATCTGTAGCTAGTGCTCCTCCACAGTTTTAGAGGCCTCGGTGAGATCGATTTACCTATTCTGGTCCAGGTCAGAGTTCGCGGGCATCAGACTCACAATATCATAGGGATACTAGTCAGACGAGACCCCCAACACCATATTGTGATCAGTGCGGCAAGGCCCACTTCGGACTGTGTCGTCGAGGTTCCGATGCGTGTTATTCTTGCGGACAGCCTGGCCATATGATGCGGGATTGTTCTAACAGAGGAGGTGGTGGTATGGCTCAGTCGACTAGATATGTATCTGGTTCCTCCTCATTAGTTTGACCTCCAATACGGGGTTTTCAGCAGTTGACAGGTCGTGGTAGAGGTACAGGTGCAGTACTGAGTTTGAGGGGTGGTCAAAATCGAACCTATGCTCTAGTAGGTCGACAGGATCTCGAGTCGTCTCCAGATGTTGTTACAGGTATATTATCTGTGTTTTCTTATGATGTATATGCGCTGATTGATACGGGATCTACATTATCATATGTTACACCCTTTGTGGCTAATAAGTTTGGCATTGAACCTGAATGGATAAGTAAACCACTTGTGGTATCAACTCCGATAAGAGATTCTGTGATTGCTAGAAGGGTATATAGAGGTTGCACAGTGATGATTTGTAGTCATCAAACCTCAGCAAATTTATTTGAGTTAGATATGGTTGATTTCGATGTGATAACCAGAACTCTTCTGTCTAGATTGAACTATACAAAGCCGATCCTGGATCATCTTGACTTTCTCCAAGGCATCACGAACCAAATCTGTGCCTAATAACTTAGTCTCTCCCGGCTCAAACCACCCAACTGGGGAACGACACCGTCTCCCATATAGGGCCACATAAGTAGCCATCTGAATACTCGATTCGTAGCTGTTGTTGTAGGTAAACTCTGCAAGTGGCAAGAACTGATTCCAAGAACCCCTGAAATCCATAACACATACACAAAGCATATCCTCTAATATCTGAATGGTGCGCTTGGACTGTCCGTCCTTCTGGGGGTGAAATACTGTACTCAACTCAACTCGTTTGCCTAGCTCATGCTGTACAGCTCTCCAATAACGTGATGTGAACTGCGTACCCCGGTCAGAGATGATGGATACCGGTACACCATAAAGTCGGACAATCTCACCTATATAGATCTGAGCCAGCTGCTCTAAAGAGTAGGTAGTCACTATCGGAATGAAATGAGGTGACTTGGTCTATCTGTCCACAATCACCCATACCGCGTCAAATTTCTTTTGAGTTTGTGGGAGCCCAACAACGTCCATGGTAACACGCTCCCATTTCCACTAAGGAAATCTCAAGTCGCTGAAGCAAACCACCCATCCACTGATGATCAAACTTCACCTGCTGACAATTTAGGCACCGAGCTACATACTCCACTATGTCTTTCTTCATTCTCCTCCACCAATAGTGCTGCCTCAAATCCTGATACATCTTAGCGGCACCCGGAAGAATGGAGGATCGCGAACCGTGGGCCTCCTAAAGAATCAACTCATGCAACTTGTCCACATTTGGTACACATAATAGGCCCTGCATCTGCAACACACCATCATCTCCAATAGTAACCTCCTTGGCATCGCCGTGCTGTATGACAAAAGATAAAAAGATATAAACTGATAAATCTCATAAGAATCTCAATACTAAACCACAATACAATATCTCCAAAAACCCGATGAGATTTAGTCATAATCTCTACAAAAGTACTAAAATCTCAATATATATCACTGTCTGAGTAAAGGATAAACAGAATAAGAGATAGCAGAAGGTGACTCTGAGGCCTGCTGAAGTCGAGGAGGTGTACCTTGAAGTCTCCAAAGTAGTTGAAGGATGACTAGCATCCGGCACGAGCAGATGTACTTGGATCTGTACAAAATATGCAGAAGCATAGTATGAGTAAACCACAACGGTACCCAGTATGTATCAAGCCTAACCTCATTAGAGTAGCAACGAGGCCAGGTCAAGACATCTACTAGGATAAGAGAAACTGAACAAGGTATAGTATGGTCAAATAATTAAAGACAAGGAAATAAATGACAATAAGCAGTTCAGTAATGTAGCTAGCAACGAAATCTAAAGCAATAAAGGTAACAAGGAATGGACACATATTAAGAACATCAAGAATTCAACTCGGAAAAATACAAGTAAAACAAGTAAGGAGTAACAAAATTGTTCAACCAACAAGCCTCTTTAACATAGAGTGTACAACAAGAATCACAACCCAGGTACCGCCTCATTTCCACATTTCACAATTTCAATCACAATATTTCCTTATATCACTGCGTGAGCCTTACATTTAGTTTTGAAAATAATTTTTCCCGAAATAGCTACATGCATTTTTGCCCCTTTATCTCACCGCGTGGCTTCAAGTAATTCCCTTACTAGCAACACGCGTATCAAGACCACCTTATCTCACCGCATGCATATCAATATCACAACATAATAATAACCCGCACCACAAGTGCCCATATGCCACAACTTGCCAATACCAACAATAGCAATATTTCCACAACATATAGCACATGGCTCAATCACAATATGTACAATGGTCTTAATAACAACAAGATGAATGAGGGATACTCAACAAGGAAATATACCTCAACAATTAACAACTTCACTTTAATATGATAACGACTTTTACAACTTCAACACCAATAACTCAATAGGAAGATATTCCATGAAATAGCAACTTTAAGTAAGAGTAATTCAACAATTAAAGGGTAACAAGACAAGAAGGGAGATTTCAACTTCCACTAAAGCATATAAGAGCAACTACAACAATAAAGGATAGAACCAAAAATAGATAAAGATATGATCTTTACGCATTTTCCAAAAAGTCAACAAAAGTCAACCCTGGGCTCGCCCGGTCAAAACCAGGGTCCAAGGGTAGATTCTGACTACTCATAACTCCATGATTCCATATATGTGTTTTGTTTTCAAATCCAAGTCCAAATCGACTCTCAAAACCAAAATCTTTATTTTTTAAAACTTTGACAAAAATTCTCAAATTTCCTCTTTGATTCTCATAAATTTGATGTTAAATCTATGATTTAATCATGAAATATATCTGAAAATTGATTAGAATCACCTACCCAATGTTTTTAGATGAAAATCCCCTCTCCAAATCACCTCCTACCGAGTCTGGGGTTCTAAAATGAAAGAAAACGAGATAAAATCCCAACTCCCAGCCCTTTTGTTCAGTTGCAGGTGTCGCATTTTGCGACACTAGGATCGCATTTACAGAATAGGGATCGCAATTGCGAACCCTGACACACTCTTTAGAAGTCACAATTGTGACAAAGTCTTTGCAGTTGTGAAGCTGACATCCTTCGCAGAAGCGACCAAGTGGTCGCAAATGCGACCCCTACCCAGGCCTATTGACTTGCAAATGCGAAGGGGGAAAGTCGCATTTGCGACATCTAACCACTCCTTGCCACTTTGCAATTACGAGGTTGGTGCTTGAAATTGCGACATCAGAGCATCAACACACCATCAATTCCAGTTTCAGTCCAAATCATTCTGAATCACGTCATAAACTCATCCGAGCCCTCGAGGCTCCAAACCAAACATCCATATAAGTCTAAAAATATCATATGAACTTGCTCGCATGATCAAAACCCAATAATAACATCTAGAACTACGAATCAGACATCAAAACGCATGGATTTCAAAGAAAAGTTCAAAAACCTACAGAATTGCCACCAAACGTCTGAATCCTATCAAATCAACTCCAAATGAAACAAAATTTTGCAAACAAATTCTAAATATCATAACACACCTATTTCAAGTCCCAAAAATAAATTTCGAACCCGATAGCTAAAAGTTAACCTACGGTCAAACTTGGGAAATCTTAAAAACTTCAAAGTGCCAACTTTCAGCAAAACAGCACAAATCAACCTACGGACTTTCGAATTTGATTTTAGGCATATGACCAAGTCCAAAATTATGATACAAACCTATCGGATCCATCAAAATACCATTCTGGGGTTTGTTTTCACAAAAGTCAAACTTTGGTCAATATTTCTAACTAAGGCTTCCAAGAAAAGAAACAAAGGGTCCAAATCAATCCAAAACCTTGCTGAAACGAAACTAACCAAACCCGTGAGACATAAAACCATAAATACACATATATGAAGCATAAAAAGGGAAAACGGGATGCAAATACATAAAATGACCGATTGGGTCATTACACTAGTTATGATACTTACTGGGTATATGGGATCGGTTGTACTCATACTATACTTTTGCACTTTGTGTGAAAATCTTGGAGCTGAGATGCTGTGGATGACGGGAGCTGGCACTGAAGATGTACATGCCTTTCGAATATAACTACCACTTGTCCTTGGTAGTGTTGGATTTGGATTCTAGTTATGTGCATTCCAAACAGATGTTATATTTATTTCATATCAGCTTTGTAAATCTAAGTCTTAGTGGTCATGACTTGTAATACCAGTCCTTGGGATATTGTATGAAAATTCAGTTATTTCATCTCTTGACCACTTTCATTTTATTAGGACTATGTTTATTGTTATTTGGCTTATCTAACGAGTTGGGTTAGGTGCCATCACAACTAATTGGGTTTTGGGTCGTAAAAAGTTGGTATCAGAGCACTAGGTTCATCGGTTCTTTGAGTTTTGACCAAGTGCCAAGTAGAATCTTGCGGATTGGTATGATGACGTCCATACCTATCTTCGAGAGGCTATAGGGCATGTAGGATTATTTCTCATCTTTCTTTTCTCATATTTCTTTTCTCATCGTGCGGCATTGATTCAACTTGAAACATATCTCTTGAAATCCATTCCACACACTCGTATGATATGTTGAGCACTCAGTATCAGTTGTGCATCGGCGACTTGTGATGTCATGGATTAGGTGCGAGATATGTTCTCTATGTTATGGAGATAGACCAGTCTGGGGGACTTGAGGCCAGGTTTAGACCGCAGCTTGGGCTTGGTAGTTTTAGTTGTGTGAGTATGTGCATTTGGACTTATATGTCTGGTAGTGTCCTTAGGAGTGGCATTGATGGCTCATTGAGTGGTTGGATAGCTATATGATGAGTACTATGTGACTGAGGTATGTGCTTAGATGATTAAGATATGACAAGAATAGTTTGCTTGGGATGTGAAAACAACCATGGATGCTTGACTCATGTCTTAATTTATTGTATAGTCATGAGTTATGAGTTTGTTAGGGATCTTTCATATTGTTCACTTGTGGAACGAAGTAGATTCTTATGTCTTGATGACGATTTCAAACTACGGAGGATTTAGTGATTGCTTAGTGGTTGCGACCAGGATGAGGTCATAGAGAGATGCCAGTTTGAGGTTGAGTAGGTGGATTATCACCTACGGGGTAGTCTACGGATGTGTGATTCTTATGATGTTTCTATGGAGAGTTTCTTTCTATCGGTGGGTTGCATGTATTGCAATTCGAGTTTGGATCGCTTGAAGGAGCTCGCACGACTATCGCAAGGATGAATATCTTCTTAGTAGATGATTTGAGGCACTTTATGATTAGTGCTACATGATCTTATGAAGGATTTATTGAATTATTGTGCGGGATTATGGCAGTGATGGAGTAAGGGAATTATGGGTTATCGAATATTATGTTTTATGGCTTCGAGCCAAGTGGGGGAGTCTACTATCGACAATTGGATTTCATGATTATGTGTTATATTGGTTTTGGTCTAAGGCATATTTGAGGATCAGTTATAACTTGCAGAGGTTGGTTTTGAGGATGACTTGAGCAAGAAAATCTCTGGATGCATGATGTATTACACTCTATAGATATATGAAAATCTTAAAATGTTTTGGGTTTGTTATTCGTGATGGATGTGATGTGCTAAGATAAAGGAGTCACTCAGTTACGTTAAGGTGGGGTTACTTTTTTTTGTGTTGGTGTGCTAATGGAGGACATGTCGTTTGGCTCATTTGGGCGGTGCATTTGAGATTAATATAGGGTTGATGACTCTCAAGAAGGTTCTAATGAGTTCAAGATTCATATGTGGTATTTGAGGCATTTCCGGATTTATAAATGGCCAAAATCTGAGATTTGCATTGGATGGTGTCCGGACTCGCGGTATTTTTGTATCATTATGAATTTTACATTTCTGTATAATAGAGGTTAAGGAAATAATTTTAGATTCACATAAGGTCTCTTCAGAGTGGGTATCTCGGATGCGGTATTTTTTGGTACTTAAGAGGGAATACAATGGCTTATGGGCTTTAGGACGTCGAGGTTCATGCTAGGATCTCCTGTAGTGAGTTTTGGGTTGAGGATCGTGGTCTACTAGCAAGGAGAAATGTTGACGTGTAGGCAAGTCGAGGAGAATTCAAGGAAATGGGTCGGCTTGGTAGTGATTCGGGTCGGCATGGTAATAGATATGATCGGTTCTTTTGGTTTATTTTGTGCGATGAGGCTTTGCCGGTGCTTTGTGGAAATACTCTTGGGTTTGGCAACTTGTGTTACTTGGTTGAGTTAGAGGGATTCAGTTCTGATGGCTTGGTTATGTGAAAATAGTTTTCGAAGAGTTCTCGATTGTGTCAACCACGACTTGAGATGGATTTCTTCTCCAAGTATGAGGAGTACATTGCGTGTTATGGTTTTTGCATGGATGAGGTCTAGTCGAAGGTTTCTAGTTGATGGAGTGTCTATCCTACTTGTGTTTCAGATTTGACAATAGGGTTCTCATGTTTTCATATGATGGCATGACGTATACGGTGCGACGTGTGGGATTGAGGTTTATATGTACGAGGTTGTGGTTTCGTTCGAAGGGATGGTCATTGAGTTATGGACAATATGGATGGCTTCAAATGTTTAGAAGAATGCTGGCACTATCTGGTATCACCTGAAAAGGGTGCACATTTCAGAAGGTGCATTGTGTTTCGATTTTTCGGAAGCTTGACTGGTATTATGGTAATCGTCTGGTTGATCGACTACTGATATTCAGATTTTGCTATGTGGAACGAAAGAATTATGGAACTATTTCTCATGAGATGATTGTGTATGAGGGATGTGTTAGTCATTTGGGATATGATCCTTTGTGCTTATTTCATGTGTATTTTCTCCTTTGTGTGATGAGTTCATAGCATTGCGCTTTGTGGTGATTTCTGTTGAGCTTGCAGGACGGTTCTCTCATTTGATTCTCTTGCCGTCATTGGGTATATTCGTGTTATTGCTTGTTGGTGCACAGATTGCACGATATATGTCTTGGGGTGGAGCTGGTATTGCAGGTCAGTAGAGCAGCTTGTAATGGATGAGATGAGGTTATTGAACCTGGGATGAGTATTATCGAAATTGGTTAAGGTATGTTTGGAAATGAGATGATGTCACTAGTTAGCTTAGAATTTGGCTATGGTTCTTGGCGGGTGAGGGAGCCCTACGACTTGTTGATATGATGAGTGGTTATGAGTATCTGCATGTTTCTTTCATCATTAACAGTGTATGAAGGTGCAGAACGAGGTTTTATTTGATATGAGGTTTGTTACCGGTACCAGATTTGTTATCGGGCAGCTATTGTGGCCGAAAGTTGCTATGAGTATCTGGGTTATGTGGTATATCATGTGATTACATCTTGGGTTATACTTATGGCTTGATACAACTTGTTCAGACTTATACAATGTGTAGATGCGAGAATCGGGTCTTATAATGAATTTTGGATGTTGGAAATTGGGTTCTAGAGTTTATAAATTAAGGTTGAAGTAAGGATCTTTAGTTAGGTTGTGTTGTCATGCTTATTTGGATTGGGGTGACGTGGAATCACCCATGGTTATGGGTAAGTTGAATTTATACAGTGTTATGATGGCTTTGGAACGACTCTCGGCAAGTTCGAGGACGAACGTAATGTTTAAGTGAGGGAGGATGTAACGATCCAACGGGTCGTTTTGAGAATTTGCATTCAGTTTGGTGGTTTGAGATTATGAGTAGCTTCATTTGGTGTATTATAACTTACGTGTATAGTCGGTTTTGGTTTTTGAGTCGTTCAGGATTGATTTGGAAGAATAATTCTCATTTTAGAAGCTTAAAGTTTGAAGAGGTTGATCAAGTTTGACTTTTGTGAATTTGACCTCGGATCAGAGTTTATATGGTTCTGTTAGGTCTGGATGGTGATTTTGGACTTGGACATATGTCTATATTTGCATTTGAATATTTCTAGATGGTTTTGGCTCAAATTGGCGAAAGTTGGCAATGTGAAGGTTTGGAAAGTTCATAGGCTTGACCGGGAGTTGACTTGGATATTATCGGGTTCGGATTGTTATTCCGAGAGTTCGAATAGGTTTGTTTTGTCATTTGAAACTTGTGTGCAAAGTTTGGTTTTATTACGAGTTGATTTGGTAAGATTCAGACGTGTTCAGCGAAGTTTGAAGGTTTGAAAGTAAAGAGAATCACGTTGATCTACGATTCTCGGTTTTGATGTTATTTGTGATGTTTCGAGCTTTTGGATAAGTCTGGACTAGGTATATGGACTTGTTGGTATGATTGGACGGGGTCCCGAGGAGCTCGGGTGAATTTCATGGTAGTTTCGGACCCTTTTTATGCCCTTTTCAACTGCTTGTTTTTTGCTACAGGGGTGTACATCACGATCGCGGCCTTGTGGTCACGGAGCTTAGGGCCGCGATCACGAAGAGGAAAATACAATACTAGACATGTGCATCGCATTCGCGAAGAAGAAATTTGTGTTGTCACTAAGCTGACTTCGGGAGCTTATATCTTGCTATCTATAAAGAATTTTGAGGTGATCCAAAAATGAAAGTTATAGCACTTTGTTTTTAGTTTTCAGGAAGTCAAAATGTTTGTCATTTAGAGTTTTATACAAGAAGTTATTGTTGTTATACTATAGGCTATCTGGAAATAATTTAGGAAGGTTTAATAGGTTTGTTCATTGCGATCACGGGGCTTCATGGACGTGATCGCGAAAAGTAAAATTGTGCTGGACATTTTTGGAATTGTGATCATGAAGTATTTGACTGGAAGTGTATTATAACATCCAATTTTGGAATTTTGAGTTTATTTTCTTCACTTTTTGAGTTCTTGGAACACAAGTAAAGCGATTTTGGAGGAGATAAACACCCAAATCTTGAGGGTAAGTAATTTTATCTTTGTTTTGATTATATATTTTGTTTTTCCATGTATTATTACACGTAAATAAAAGATTTGAAGTGAAAAAAATAGGGTTTTTTTTACTTGAACTTAAGAGAGTGAATATTTGATATTTGAACATCGATTCAGAGTCGAATATGAGTGAAATTAGTATGGTTGGACTTGTATTCGAATGGGTTTTCAGAATTTGTGAGTCTTGCCTGTTTCCGAGGTGCGGGCCTGAGTTGACTTTTTTGTTGACTTTGAGTATTTGATTAAAGATTCGACCTTTATCGTGTGGGTTCGAATCCTATGGCATTATTTGATGTTTTTGAGTTGTTTTTGTCTAGTTTCGAGCCGTTCAGAGGTTGATTCGTGCGAGATAGGGCTTCTAGAGTATTGTTTTGGCTTGCTTGAGGTAAGTATCTTACCTAAACTTGGTTGAGGCACTAGTTGCCTGAGTTATTTGTGATAGCAACGTGCTATAAGTGACGTACATGTGTGGGGCTAAGCCCATGTGCGTGCACGGGGTATTTTCCATGCTCTGGGTAGTGTTTAGGCTATGATATGCCTTGTATTAATTGATAAGCTTCATGTTGTGATGTTACTCTTATTTGTACCCTTGTTGTGAGATATTTGAGCCATGTTTAAGGTTGCATAGAGGTTAAATCTCCTCATTAAGCTTGATAGCTATTATTTTGTGATGTATTCACATGATTTGAGCTATGATATCAAACTTGCACAGGCATACACTCTTAGCATGTCACTTATAACAGTCCAGGAGTATGAAATCTGTTATTCTTTGATCATGTACATGCATTTTTGTATTTCTGTTTTATATGTGATATGGTTTGGGTTGGTAGCTCGTAACCACACCGGGCAGATTGTGATATTGTGCCTGTGATCACGTCGGGTGGATTGTGATATTGTGCATGTGACCACACCGGGCGGATTGTGATATTGTGCATGTGACCATGCCGGGCGGATTGTGATAGTGTGCATGTGACCACGCTGGACGGATTGTGATATTGTGCATGTGCCCACGTCAGGTGGATTGTGATATTGTGCATGTGACCACGCCGGACTGATTGTGATGTAGCCTGTGACCACAGCGGTGGATTGTGATATAGATTGTAACCACGTCGGGCGGATCCGTGATATTGAACATGTGACCATGCCGGGTGGATTATGATATTGAGTTTGTGACCACGATGTGCTTATAGCACGTGAGTTGTCTGAGTTGCGATTGGATACGGATCCATCCCCTAAGGGTCACCCTATCATGTTTCTCTCTTGATGGTGTACACACGGATTGTGAGAAACCGATAGGTTTCTGGTTGATGTGAGCTTTGGGAGAGCTGGTTGTTGTTATTGGATCGGTTACTGAGATTCTGATGTGGGCCTTAGAGCCATGATGTGACTTCTATTTGGATCGGGTTGCGAGCCGCAACGAATTGGTATTTGGTTATTGCATTTCATCCTTACTTGCAATTTTCTTAGTTGTTTATCTGATTTATTTGCACATCTTCCTTATATGCTGGATTGTTGACTGGGCAGATTACGTTAAGTAATTGTGTGCACCAAGGTGGTTTTATCTTTGATTTCATGATTTGATCATACTTCTGGTTCTATACTTGTTGGAATTTAATGCACTTGTACGGGTGATTGGCGAGTATCATATATAAGTTTTGTTTCTATTATCTCGTCAAGGTTAGTTATGATACTTGCTGAGTACATGAGGTCGGTTGTACTCATACTACACTTTTGCACTGTGTATGCATATCTTGGAGCTGAGATGGTGTGGATGACGGGAGCTAGCACTGAAGATGTATATGCCTTCTGGATATAACTACCACTTGTCCTTGGTAGTGTTAGATTTGAATTCTGGTTATGTACATTCCAAACAAATGTTTTATTTGTTTCATACTAGTTTTGTAGATCTAAGTCTTAGCGGCTCATGACTTGTACTACCAGTCCTTGGGATATTGTATGGAAATTCAGTTATTTCATATGTTGATCACTTTTATTTCATTAGAACTGTGTTGACTGTTATTTGGCTTACCTACCGGGTTGGATTAAATGTCATCATGACTAGTTAAGTTTTGGATTGTGACAGGCTTCAAGCATTCTCTAATGCATCTGGCCTGGCGACCAATACAACAAAGTCTAATATTTTTAGTGATAACATGGCTCCACAAACCATGGAAGACATGTGTGAATTAATAGGGTAAAAAAGAGGGAAGCTTCCATTCAGGTACCTTGGGGCGCCAATTGCCTCTAAGAAATATCAACAATGAACTATGAAATGCTCATTAACAAATTGACTGACACAATCAAAAGCTGGGGATCAAGGAGCTTGTCTTATGCAGGAAGGGGTGCAAATGATTTACTTTGTTATGAAGCATATTCACTCCTATTGGGCTTCTATCTTCTTACTCCCTATGAAAGTCCTGAAAAGTATTACTGTTATACGTAGAATCTACCTATGGGATGGTAAGGTGGTTACAACTAAAGCTCCACTAGTTGCTCGGGATCTAGTATGCAGACCAAGAAGAAAGGGGGGATTGGGTATACTAGAATGTGTTAATGAAGCAGCCATAGCAAAGTATGTGTGGAACATTGCTCGAAAAGATGATAATCTTTGAGTTAAATAGGTGGATCGCATTTACTTGAAAGGAGAAGATTGGTGGACATATTCTGCAACACAAGAGAGTAGCTGGTATTGGAGGAAAATATGTTCCGTCAGGGACAAAGTTGAAGTAGGTTATGTGCAGAATAGATGGCTTCTTCAGAGTAGTTACAAATGGCTAAGAGGAGGAGCTCAGATTCTATGCCAATGGAGCAGATGGGCTGAAAGGATAGACTATCTATTCTATGAATGTCCCTTTTCTAAGTCCCGTCTTGAGAGAATTCTGAAATGGCTGGGAATCTACATTATAAACGGGGAGGACCAAGGACTGTGGAGGAGAATATCTAGAGCTGTACAGGACAGGACCAATTGAGGATTTGTTCTAGCTATACTAGCAGCTCTTACCTATTTCATCTGGAGAGGAAGGAATGAAGCATTGTGGCATCATAAAGTTCCCCTACCCATAAAGGTTGTAAGCAAGTCAAAGTTGAATGTAAATATAGAGTGACAGTGGTTATGATACGACGTAAGAATGACAGAGATAGGAGATGGATATATAGAAGATTTATATAGTATTAGATTTAACGTATAGATAGGGGATAATTAGAGACTTTAGGAGCTCTCCATAGTTTTGTTCCTAGTTTTTGTCTCTAGTTTTGGCTTTTAGTGTTTTACTATTAAATGTATTTTGTTCTGATGATCAATAAGATTTCTTTCTTTTCACCAAAATAATAATAATAATAATCATGATAAACAACAACAACAAAAGCCATAATAAGCAGTTGATTATAAAAGGTAAAATTTTAAAATCGTTGGTATTGACCTAGTGAAATTTCTTAGAGTCTGGAATGGTAAACTCATCATAACCAATTATTCATATTAGCCCTGGGTTGATTGCTCAAATTGTCTAAATAAGAAAATCATTAACACACTGACTGAAGAAAATGTAATGAATTAGATTTAGTTTCTCTTGTTCTCATTCACCAGCTAGACTTACTAAGTCAGCTTGACATTATTTAATTGTATGGCATTAACAATATTTTTAGGCATCTATATATAAGCCCCTGCTCCTCATTTGACTCCTCATTTTATTTTCCATTTTTTTGTGTGTGCGCCCAATATGGCTGGCAAGAAGCATAAGAACAGTAGCAAAATGAGTGAAAGTGAGAAAAAAGCCCTCATTTTGAAAAGAACAAGAAGTTTGTTTAAGCAAGCAAAAGAGCTCTCGATTTTATGTGCTATACAAATCGCAATAATTGTTTTTAGTCCTTGGGAAACTAGTCCTATTTATTGGCCATCTGAAGCTCAAGCCACGGAGATATTCAAGAATTATTTAAAGAAACCTGAGGTTGTAAGGATGAAGAAGTTAATTAAACTTGAAACCTACCTCTCAGAAAAAGAGAAGGCCAAGGAAGAAGATATTAGAAAAATGGAGCAAAAGAATGATGAAATGGAAATGGAGTTCCTGTTCTGTGAACTTATTAAGGGAAAGAGCATGAATGAACTTGATGTTAGACAAACTAAAGGTTTGTTAAAGCTAGCTGCTCTTAAGAAGGCTAAACTTGAGGAAATGAAGAAACAACTAGCTGAGCAAAATGATCAACCAAAACAAGGTAATGACAACGCTGCTGGAGCCTGGTGAGAAGAATGATGAACAATCCGATTAAGCAACTACAATACTTCTGTTTGTTCTATCAACCAACTAATTCTAATGTTATGTTTGAGCTATTCTATTTTATTATGGAAATTGTACTGATGATATTCAGTACAACCTTGCTATATCTCTAAAATTTGGGCCCTGTTGAATCTTATTCCTATTTCCAATTTCATATTCTCTGTTTTTAAGAAATTTTGTCTTCTTCGACACATTTTAATTCTACTAGTAGTGTCTGCACGGGCCCAACATGAGTAAAATTTAAATTTGGGTATTTTTGCTCCAGTCTACTCAAACAGTTTCAGAACTTGTGAACAGCCCACAAGATCACAGGATTTGTGTATAAACTTCATAGTCAAGCATCACCTAGGTAAATAGCACAAATATTTTATTTATAACCATTATCTTTACAAACTTGATTCTCTTACAAAAGCTAAATAGATCTTAAAAAATTAACAGGTACATGCACATTAGACAAATTGAAGTAGAGGTATTATTTTTCTTTTCATACTACACTAGTAACTTTGGAATGCCAACAAAGATAAATTAACAAGAAGCCGTGCGTCTCTTCTACTTCCCTGCAGCATTGAGAAGATCTTAGAACAACTATTACATCAATATAAAATATGAAACATGTCAACTAAGACTACACTATTACTGCCACCTGTTTTGAAAATTACGAGCCGAGGGTCTATCAGAAATAGCATCTCTACCTCCACAAAGTATGGGTAAGGTATGCGTATACTGTATCCTCCCAAAAATCCACTTGTGGAATTTCACTGTTGTTCTCAATTAAGACAAATGACCATCATTTCTGCTCGCTTAACCATAACAAAATTAAAATAACCTCATTTTGGGTGAATTGTATTCTAGGCCAGGAAAACTACGTTGAGAGCACAATTGAAGAGCTAAGGCCCTGTACCAGTCTGAGTCCATTAAATATTATACTCTGTACTTTTCCATTGGCAGTTGAGTTAGCATAGAAGATGTATCTCAAATTGCAAATTGTCAATATTTTCTCCAAACTACATGTCCGGTCAAAAGGAATCGACAAGAAAATAAGATGGTTTCCGGATAAAAAGAGCATATGAATAAGAGTTGTATAGAAGTATGCAGGAAAATTGATCAACTATCTAAGCAAACAAGTGAATCATCGTCAATGGAACGCATCCTTTTAATCAATGTACAGAGAAGTCAACAAAGTAACCCGTTAAATTTTAAACTCTATACAGATGAGAAAGAAATCCAAACCTTCAGTAAAAGTTCATACACATTCAATGCCATATTCTTTCTTATTTTCCATAGGCTGAAATTCAATTGCCATGGTCATTCGTAGTTTCTGTGTTGCCATAATTCTCGGAAATGTTTTAATCCCATTTGATCTTTTCTTATATATTTTTCATTACCATTATGTGAACGTCAATTTTGCATCATAAAATTTCACCTCTTTCTCATCCATCCTTATGATATTGCATAGATTCTCCAAATTCCTTTAATTTCTTCAATCATAGTCAGAAGCTAACTTAAATCACTGCATTGTTATGAGTAATTGCAGACGGTAGCATGTGTCAGGAGCACTCACAAGTGATCTAGAGGGATTTGTTGTTAAAGCATCTAATTCACTATAAAAATGGTCATAGAATCCTTATGATCATAAGCAAAATCTGTATCAATTTCAGTTTACTGGTTCCTTGAGAAGATAAATGCAAGGATACATAGATTAAACATACTACAAGCAGCTCAATAATAAGTTACATACCTTCCAAATGAAATCATTATGTTGATTGGGTGTTATAATGGACCATTCATAGAACATTAAGAGTCATTCGGTGCCTAATAAACTCTTATGTATTCAGCTATATGTCTAGGGAAGTACTCTCTGCTCTTTCTCCTTATCCTTCCTACACCCACAGCTCTACAGTCAAGATTTAAACTCATCGTAAGTTGGACAACAGACGTCAAGCATACAGACATGGAGTTACTCCAAGTGAAAAAGTAAAGCAGTTACTCTAAAATAAAAGTAAAACATTAGGGTGTAATTTGCAAAAGAAATTGGGATAATATATAATTATCCGTTGGAGTTGTAATAAATTGTCAAATGCACTCTTTAACTTTGGGGGATCCACCCCTTATATTTGTTAAAAGTGTAATAAATTACACATTTTGTCAGTAAGCACAATCTCAACTAAAATAGTGTGTGGCACGCACCAACTATATTTTGACACGTTTTTTTTATTTTTAAAACTAAATAATTTCCTTTTTATTGCTATTTATTTTATTTTTCTTTTTTCATTTTATTCTTCTCCCCATCCGTCCTCCGGTGAATCCCTTTCCCCAACTGATTCTTTCTGCTTCTTCTTATTTTCTCTTTTACAGTTCTCTCAATTCTTTCTTTCTTCTTCTTCATCTTTTTCACTTTTTGTTTCTTCATCTTCTTCTTTTTTTTCTATCCCTCACCCATCTTTTTTAATATTAGACATCCCTCCATTATTTTTGAAGTATCGCCGGCAGCAAGGATCGAAGGTGGAAGAAAGAATGGAGGACAAAAAATTTTCGGTCATCAAAAAATTTAAGGGATAAAAGCTATGGAAGAAAGATGTAGGAGAAAGAAAAAGAAAAAGAAAAAGAAGATAGGTAGGTGATGGTGAGAAGACTCGCCGGAGCAAAAGTTTTCCGGCCAAAACTTTGGTAATTTCAATTGAAAGTGCGAAAAGAATATTACATAGGTTATGATTTGAACTAAAAAGAAGAAGCTAAAAGTGGTAATCGTCAAATATAAAGCTTAAAAGCATCTACTACACAATGGGGATTTCGATCGAAGTTGCAAAGAGATATGAAGATGAAGAAATGGGTACAAAGTTATAGAGAAAAGAAAACAAGAAAGAGAAAGAGAAAGAAAAAGAAAAAGAAAAAGAAAAAAGCCATTTTGGATCTCTTCACGTGCACCCATCTAGTGCATAACAAAACATAATTTATTACACTTTTAATAAATATAAGGGGGTTATGGGACACCCGCAGTTAAAGGGTACATCTGGTAATTTGCTACAATCCCAATGGGTAATTATGTATTATCTCTAAGAAATTTCATGCGTTTTCCATTTGGCATAGGAGCTCCAAAAATATGTGCTCCAATGGCATAGCCAAACACCCTTGAAAGTTTATCTCAAAAAAATCATATGCATCCACAAGAGTGCACTCATCAATATAATAAGCAAAGGAACCTAGTAGGAAACGTAAACTCATTACTCGGAACATGTATTATTGTCCAAAAGTTTTTCAAGATTAAGAGGTCAGGAAAAGTTTTAGCCCAACTTCATGGAAGATTCTTCTTAAACGCAGTTACTTTTAACAATTAGATGGTTCCTCTTAAAGATATGATTTTTTTTTCCTATCACATTGCCAGATCATTCACCAAGCAATTCTATTTGTCCAATAAGGAAAACGTCATAAAAAAAGGATGTCAAGGTATCAATCCCCCCCTCCCCTCGCTCTCAAAGGTAAAGATCACTGAAAAAGATCGTCTCTTTTGAACTGCCTGCACCACAACCAAGCAAATATTCCCAGATTTGATATTAGACCCACGTCCTTAATTGCAAATATGTCCTCACTTTTATCTGCAAGATTAAATTTGTTAATCCAATTTTCTTTTTATGTCAGTTAACTCTCCATTAATTTAATACTGGAGCAAACTACCCTTTAACATGCTTCACCAACACTAAACAGATTTAGCTTTTAAGGAAGCTGTTACCGTTTTTCAATTTCATTCTCACTTGCTTGACATGCTATAATGAGAAGCTATTTCTTTTCACATGTGTATAGCCACAAAAGGCTCTTAGGTGCAACAGCCAACCAATGCCAGTAAAAATAAAAGAAAAAAAACTTACTCATTACTAACTCGACAAGGCAAGAATGTTGGACCACAAAATGAATGACAGTCATTCTTGGCCTTACATTGAACAACCATAAAATAGCAACACAAAATCCATTGAGAAAAAGTCCAATTTTGCCATGTTTCTGCTATTGTCAATTCATTGTCAACAGAACATAAAGTTCTAGAGCATCTAAAAGATTCCTTTTCTGCCTCCACCGCTGATTGACAAGGAACCCCTCAGGGCTAGAGAGAAAGAGAGAGATTTACCTTGCCTGCTCTAAAGATGGGCAAGCTCATGTAGTACCCAAAATTACCAGTTGTTTTGGCCTTTTGGGTAGCAAGAAACTAACCATAAAATAAATTAACACAAGAGCAAGGTACAATACAAATGTCACTATAACCACAAAATACCACCATTTAAAGCGAAAACACAAGTATCTTTATCATATAGATTCAACTATTACAAATGGAGAAAGCATATCACCTGCTGATTGTAACGACCCGATCGGCCGTTTTTTGTAATTGCGCCTCGTTACCCTTTTTATGCTTCATACATATGTGTTTATGACTTGTGGGGTTGGTTTGTTTCGTTCCCGAAATTGATTTCGGAAGTCCGTAGGTTGATTTATGTTGTTTTGCTGAAATTTGATAATGTGAAGTTAAAACGTTTGACCGTAGGTTAACTTTTAGATATCGAGCTCGGAATTTGATTTTGAAACTTGGAGTAGGTATGTTATGCTATATAGAACTTGTCTGTAAAATTTGGTATCATTTGGAGTTGAATTGGTAGGATTCGGACGTCTTGTTGCAATTCTAGAAGTTCATAAAATTCACTTTGAAACTTATGCTTTTTATGTAAGATTCGTAGTTATAGATGTTATTTTGGTGTTTTGATCGTGCGAGTGAGTTCGTCTGATATTTTAAGACTTGTGTGGATATTTGGTTTGGAGACCCTAGGGCTCGGATGAGTTTCAGACATGTTCCGGAGTGTTTTGGATTGAAATTGCAGAATCTGGTGTGCTGATGCTTCAGGTATCGCATTTGCGAACACCAGGTTCTAAACTGTGAGCTTAGCAGGGGGGGGGGAGGCTCTGGTTTCGCAATCTGGTGGTCTAGGACTTCGGATAGCTCACATTTGCGACTAAATTGTCACTTTTGCGAAGGGGGCAGGGTTCGCATTTGCGAACCCATTGATCGCAATTGCAAGGTCCCAGTAGGAAGATCAGTGGCCGCATTTGCGATGTATTCTTAGCAATTGCGAGGGTTCCCAATTATGAATCTGTATCGCAATTGCGACATCAGCAACTGATCAAAAGGGCTGAAAGTCGGGATTTCAATATTCTCTCATTTTATAACTCTAGACTAGGTAGGAGGCGAATTTGGAGAGGGAATTTTCATCTACAAACTTTGGGTAAGTGATTCTAATCTATTTCTAGTTATATTCCATCAGTATATCTTAGATTTTAATATCAAAATTATGTGAATCAAAGTAAAAATTTGTGAAACTTTGTCAAGTTTTTGAAATATAATAAATTGAGTTTTGAGAGTCGATTTGGACTCAAATTTTGAAACTAATCATATATATGGACTCGTGAGGCCATGGGTAGTCGGAATCTACCATTGGATTCGAGTTTTGACCGGGCAAGCCCTAGGTTGACTTTTGTTGACTTTTTGGGAAAAGTGTAAAGATCTTAGCTTTATCTATTGTAATTGATTTCTCTTACATTGTTTGATGATATTAAGTCAATTTTGGGTACTTTTGAGCCGTGTGGAGGCGAATATTAGGAGAAAAGCTATTTTCGAGAGTTGAATTGGCCTAGTTGAGGTAAGTATTTTGCCTAACTTTGTGTGGGGGAACTACCCCTTAGGATTTGGGATTGGTTGTGTTATTCGTGTTATGTGAAAGCCGTATACGCAAGGTGACGAGTGGGTACACGTGTAATATGTGAATTTTGACCGGTTTAGGCTACTTAGACTCTTTCCATGCTTTAATTGAATTGGCATATTATGTTATAAACTCTCATAGTCAATTTATTCTTACTTGTGTTAGTCTATCCTTACATGCCTTAAATGACTCGTTAACACTTGTTCTACATCCTAATTGATAAATTGCTCTCATGTTTTAGTTGAACTCGTTGCCTCTTTTATTGTCACATGTTACCTCTTCATTGTTGATTATCATTATTTGAAGTTATTGTTCATGTTATCCCTTTCATTGTTGATTATCATTATTTGAAGTTATTGTTCATGTTATCTCTTTCATTGTTGATTTCCAATATTTGAAGTCATTGTTATACGTTATCTTGTCCATTATGAGTTATTCTTATTTAATATCCTGATTATACATTATCTCTCTCATTGTTAAGTTATTGGTGTTGAAGTTGTGGAAGCCGTTATCACGTTGAGGCAAAATTATTTATTGTTGGGACATCTTTCTTGTTGAGCATTTTACATTCATTATTGTTGTTGATATTTTTGTACACAATGTGGTTGGGCCATGGGCTAATATTGTGAAAACAGTGATATTGTTGATTATTGGTAAGTTGTGACATATGGGCACTTGTGGTGCGAGTTGTTATTGTGATGTGATATTGGCGTGCATGTGACAGTATAAGGCTAGGGGTTGATGTGCATGCGGCGGTATAAGGTGGAACTTATGTGCGTGTTGCTTGTAAAGGAATTACGTGAAGTCATACGGTGTCATAAGGTAGGCTAAAGTGCGTGTAGCTATTTTGGGAAAACTGTTTTCAAAAACTATTTCAATCTAAGTCTCACGCGGCAGTATAAGGAAAGATTGTGATTGAAAAATATGAACACGAGGCGGTACCTTGGTTGTGGTTCTTGTTGTACATGAGGCGATACCTCGTTGTGATTCTTGTTGTTTATATCGTGCTGGAAAGAATTATTTTGGTGGGAATACTTCTTGTTATTTTGTTCTTCATCGTTCTATCAGTTATTGTCCGTATATGAACATTGTGGTTCTTTTCAATTGCTTTCCTTATGTTATCTCTATGCTTACAATCCTTTTGTTAGTCTCTGTTATTAATTTGATTCATATTACTTATTGCTTCACTTTCTGTTACTTCTTGTTATTACAGTATTGTAGTTCGAGACTTGTAGAGCTTATGACTCCATTCCACCAGGTTTTCGGAAGAGTGTTGGTTATTGTATTGTTGAGTTTATTATTATAGTTTGAAGATTTTTATTTGAAGTTTAGTAGTATTTCCACTAATTCTCTATGCATGTTAGGCTTACCTAGTCGTAGAGACTAGGTGCCATCACGACATCCTACGGAGGGAAATTGGGGTCATGACAAGTTGGTATCAGAGTTCTAGATTCATAGGTGTTACGAGTCATAAGAAGGTTTAGTAGAGTCTTGCAGATCGGTACAAAGATATATGTACTTATCTTCGAGAGCTTACAAAGCTGTTAGGAAAACTTCACTTCTTTGATTCCTTATCGTGCGAATTAGTTGACTTCGAAAACTGAATCTTTGACTATTTATTCTCTCACAGATGGTGAGGACACACTGCCAGATCCGATGATCAGACACCCGCATCCCCTGCTAGAGCCACGAGAGGTCGGGGTTGGGGCAGAGGCCGAGGAGTGGCACGTGGTGTAGCTAGAGCACCTGCTGAGCTGTGACAGAGGAGCCACCAGTAGCTCCAGTTGGGAGGCTAGAACCCGAGACGCCTGTTACTACTTGCACTTCAGGATACCCCCACATAGTTCTTGAGCATGTTTGGTACTCTAGCTCAGGCGAGGTTGATTCCACTTGCACCAGCCACATCTCAGGCTGGGGGAGGAGCACAGACTCCCGCAACCCGTATCCTAGAAGATTTACTGGTGGCCACACAACAACTACAACCAGTCATGGTAGAGGCTATGTGAGACGACTAGTTCAATCAGCACTTCCAACTTCTAGTGGTGCCCCGGTTATTCCGAGATCTCAGGTTGCACACTTTGCTCAGTTACTTTCTAGTACACCTACGACACGGGGTGCCTTCAGCGGTCAGTCCAGCCGACCAGGCCCGAGCCAGTCCCAGTAGCCACGCCCACCGAGAGCTTTCTTTGAGTGTGGTGATACCCGTCATATGGTTAGAGACTGCCCCAGACTCAGGAGGGGTGCACCTCCATAGACTACTCAGGCTCCACAGATTCAGTCAGGCCCACAGACTTCTCAGGCCATGGTTGCTGCCCCAATTGCCGCTCCACCCGTACAGCTAGCTAGGGGTGGAGGACGGGGGGGTAGAGGTCGCCCTAGAGGGGGAGGTCAGGCCAGATTCTATGCTTTTCTGGGTAGGACGGAGGCAGTAACTTCAGACGCAGTCATTACAGATATGGTTCCAGTTTTCTATAGAGATGCATCAGTCTTATTTGATCCGGGATCCACTTATTCATATGTGTCATCTTACTTTGCTCCTTATTTGGATATATCTCGTGATTCTTTGAGTTCTCTTATTTATGTGTCCACACATTGGTGGTTTTGAGACTATAGTGGATCTATTGCTGCTTTGTATGGTAGACTTTGATGTTATCTTGGGCATGGGCTAGTTGTCACCCTATCATGCTATTCTAGATTGTCACGACAAGACTGTGACATTGGCTATACCAGGTTTGCCACAGTTAGAGTGGAGGGGTGCATTGGATTATGTTCCTAGCAGGGTTGTATCATTTCTAAAGGCTTAACGGATGGTTGAGAAGGGGTGTGATGCTTATGGCCTTTGTGAGAGATGTTAGTGTTGATACTCCTACCGTTGAGTCAGTTCCAGTAGTGAGAAACTTCCCAGATGTATTTCCAACAGATCTTTCGGTCATGCGGCCCGATAGGGATATCAATTTTGGTATTGTCTTGTTGCCGGGCACTCAGCCCATTTCTATTCCACCATATCGTATGGCCCCAACGGAGTTGAAGGATTTGAAGTAGTTAAAGGAGCAATTGCAAGAGTTGCTTAAGAAGGGTTTCATTCGGCCTAGTGTGTTGTCGTGGGGTGCTCCGATCTTGTTTATGAAGAAGAAGGATGGTTCTATGAGCATGTGTATTAATTATCGACAGTTGAACAAGATTACAGTGAAGAACATGTATCCATTGCCATGCATTGATGACTTATTTGATTAGCTACAATGTGCCAGAGTGTTCTCAAAGATTAATTTGTGGTTAGGTTATCATCAGCTAAAGATTCGGGATCCAGATATCTTGAAGACTGCCTTTAGGACTCCGTATGGTCACTACGAGCTCCTTGTGATATCACTTGGCTGACCAACGCCCCGACAACATTTATGCACCTTATGAACAATGTATTTCAGCCATATCTTGATTCATTCATCATTGTGTTTATTGACGACATCTTGGTGTACTCCCGTAGCTAGGAAGATCATAAGCAGCACTTGAGGATCATGTTCCAGACCTTGAGAGAGAAAACGTTATATGCAAAATTCTCAAAGTGTAAATTTTGGCTTGATTTGGTGGCGTTTTTGGGTGATGTGGTGTCGAGTGAGGGGATCAAGGTAGATTCGAAGAAGATTGAGGTAGGTCAGAGTTGGCCCAGACCATCCTCGGCTACGGAGATTCGGAGTTTCCTTGGTTGGCCGGGTATTATTTCCATTTCATAGAATTGCTGCACATATGACCAGATTGACCCAGAAGGGTGATCCTTTCAGATGGATCCAGGAGTGTGAGGCGAGCTTTAAAAATATCAAGACTGATTTGACTACAACCCAAGTTTTGGTGTTGCCTACGAGTTCAGGGTCTTATACTGTGTATTATGATGCTTCACATGGTGTCCTTGGTGCAGTGTTGATGCAAGACGGCAGGGTGATTGCCTATGCGCCTCGGTAGTTGAAGACCCATGGGAAGAATTATCCAGTCCATGACTTGGAATTGGCAGCCATTGTTCATGCATTGAAGATTTGGCGACACTATTTGTACGGTGTCCTTTATGAGGTCTTTACCGACCACCAAAGTCTACAATATTTGTTTAAACTGAAAGATCATAACTTGCGGTAGTGGAGGTGGTTAGAGTTGTTTAAGGACTATGATATCACTATTCTATATCATCCGGGGAAAGCCAATGTGGTGGCCGATGCCTTGAGTCGAAAGGCGGAGACTTTAGGCAGTTTAGCATATTTACCGGGAGCAGAGAGGACACGAGCCATTGATGTTCAGGCCTTGGCCATCCGGTTTATTAGATTGGATGTTTTGGAGCCCAGTCGAGTTCTTGCTTGTGTGGTTTCTCGGTCTTCTTTATATGATCGCATCCAGAGAGTGTCAGTACGATGACCCCCCATTTGCTTGTCCTCAAATACACAGTTCAGCACGACGATGCCAAGGAGGTTTCTATTAGAGATGATGGGGTGTTGCGGATGCAGGGCCGATTATGTGTGCCCAATGTGGATGGGTTGCGTGAGTTGATTCTTTAGGAGGCTTACAGTTTGCGGTACTCCATTCATCCGGGTGCTGCTAAGATGTATCAGGATTTGAGGTAGCACTATTGGTGGAGGAGAATGAAGAAAGACATAGTGGAGTATGTTGCTCGGTGCCTAAATTGTTAGCAGGTAAAGTATGAGCATCAGCGGCCGGGTGGTTTGCTTCAGAGACTTGAGATTCCCGAGTGGAAATGGGAGCGTGTCACCATGGATTTCATTGTTAGGATCCCACGGACTCAGAAGAAATTCAACGTGGTATGGATGATTATGGACAGGTTGACCAAGTCGGCCCATTTCATTCTAATAGTGACTACCTATTGTTCGAAGCAGCTGGCTCAAATCTATATCTGCGAGACTGTCCGACTTCATGGCATGCCAGTATTCATCATCTCTGATCCGGGTATGCCATTCATATCGTGTTTCTGGAGAGCTGTACAGCATGAGTTAGGCACACGGGTTGAGTTGAGTACAACATTTCACCCCCAGACAGACGAACAGTCCGAGCACACCATTAAGATATTGGAGGATATGCTCCGTGCCTGTGTTATAGATTTCGGGGGTTCTTGGGATAAGTTCTTGCCACTTGCGAAGTTTGCCTACAACAAAATCTACCAATCGAGTATTCATATGACTCCTTATGCGGCCCTATATGGGAGACGATGTCGTTGTCTAGTTGGTTGGTAGTGAGCCGGGAGAGGCTAAGTTATTACGCACGAAATTGGATCGAGTTGCCTTGGAGAAGGTCAAGTTGATCCAGGATCGGCTTTGTACATCCCAATCTTGATAGAAGAGCTATGCGGATCGGAAGGTTCGTGATGTTGCATTCATGGTTAGAGAGCGAGTTTTGCTTTGGGTTTCACCCATGAAGGGTTTGATGAGGTTCGGGAAGAGGGGCAAGTTGAGTCCTAGGTATATTCAGACCATTTGATATCCTTGAGAGGATCAATGAGGTGGCCTACAAGCTTGCATTGCCACCTAGTTTGTCTGCGGTTCATCCGGTGTTCCATATTTCTATGATCTGAAAGTATTATGGTGATCCGTCTCATGTTTTAGACTTCAGCACAGTCCAACTGGACGAGGATTTGACTTATATTGAGGAACCGGTGTATATCTTGGACAGATAGGTCCGGAAGTTGAGATCAAAGAATATTGCTTCAATGAAGATTCAATGGAGGGGCCATTCGGTTGAGGAGGCGACTGAGCAAGACATGTAGAGTCGTTATCCTCTTCTATTCACCACGTCAGGTATGTCCTTATGCACGTTCAAGGATGAACGTTTGTTTTAAGAGGGGGAGAATGTAACGATCCGACTGGACAATTTGTGTAATTGCGCGTCGTTACCCCTTTTTATGATTCAGACATGTGTGTTTATTACTTTATGACTTGCGGGGTTGGTTAGTTTCATTTCGGGAAGCTTTCAGGTTGATTCGAACCCTTTTAGTCTTGAATTAGAAGCTTAAATTAGAAATGTTAACCAAAACTTTAACTTTTGTGAAAACGACCCCGAAACGGTGTTTTGATGGCTACTATAGCTTCGTATCGTGATTTCGGACTTGGGATTATGCCCGAAATTAATTTCGAAAGTCCGTAGGTTGAGTTTTGTTGTTTTGCCGAAATTTGGCAATGTGAAGTTAAAAATTTTGACCGTAGGTTGGCTTTTAGATATCGAACTCGAAATTTTTTATTTTGGGACTTGGAATATGTCTGTTATTCTATTTAGAACTTGTCTACAAAATTTGGTATCATTTAGAGTTGAATTTGTAGGATTCGGACGTCTTGTTACAATTCTAGAAGTTTTTGAAATTCACTTTGAAACTTATGCGTTTTAGTGTTCGATTCGTAGTTTTAGATGTTATTTTGTCGTTTTGATCATACGAGTGAGTTCATATAATATTTTTAGACTTGTGTAGATTTTTTGTTTGGAGCCCCGAAAGCTCGGATGAGTTTCAGACATCTTCCAGAGTGTTTTGGAGTGAAATTTAAAGAATCTGGTGTGTTGATGCTTCAGGTATCCCATTTGCGAACACCAAGTTCAAATTTGCGAGCTTAGCAGGGGGACCTTAAGTATCGCAATTGCGATATCAGGCTCGCAATTGTGAAGTAGTCTAGGACTTTGGGTAGCTCGCATTTGCGACTACATTGTCACATTTGCAAATGGGGCAGGATTCGCATTTGCTTGATCGCAATTGCGAGGCCCCACTAGGAAGGTTAGTGGCCGCATTTGCGATGTATTATTCGCAATTGCAAGGGTTCGAAAATCCGAACCCGTGTCATAATTGCAAAATCAACAGTTGATCAAAAGGGCTGGAAGTCGGGATTTCATCTCATATTCTCTCATTTTAGAACCCTAGACTCGGTAGGAGGCAATTTGGAGAGGGGATTTGCATCTACAAACTTTGGGTAAGTGATTCTAATCTATTTGTAATCATATTCCACCAATATATCTTATATTTTAGCATTAAAATCATGTGAATCAAAGTGAAAAATTGTGAAACTCTATCAAGTTTTTGAAACTAATCATATATATGGACTCGTGGGGTCATGGGTAGTCGGAATCTATAATTGGACCTCGATTTTGACAGGGCATGCCTCGGGTTGACATTTGTTGACTTTTTTGGGAAAAGTGTAAAGATCTTTGCTTATTCTATTGTAATTAAATTTCCTTGCTTTGTTTGATGATATTAAGTCGATTTTGGTTAGATTTGAGCCGTGTGGTGGCGAAATTTAGGGGAAAAGCTATTTTCGAGAGTTGAATTAGCCTAGTTGAAGTAAGTATCTTGCCTTACTTTGTGTGAGGGAACTATCCCTTAGGATTTGGGATTGGTTGTGTCATTCGTGTTATGTGAAATCCGTGTACGCAAGGTGACGAGTGGGTACACGTGTTATATGTGATTTTTGATCTGTTTAGGTGTGACGGCCCGATAGGTCATTTTGAGATTTAGCCTCTATGCCTGTGTTCCGAGACCTCGATTAGCTTCATTTAGCATTCCTCGATTTGCATGCGCAATCTGTGTCTTATTCCAGAAAATCCTTATGTGAAAAATTGAAGAAAATATGAATTTTTGTCTGCAAAATGACTTGAGTTGACTACGGTCAATATTTTGTGTAAATGGACCTGGATCAGTATTTTGATGGTCCCGGTCGGTCCGTATCGTGATTTTGGACTTGGGCATATGCTTGGAATTGAATTCATAAGTCCCTAACTTGTTTTGACTCATTTTGCCGAAAACTAGCATTTTTGAAAGCTGAAGAATTACAAGGTTTGACCAAAAGTTTACTTCTTAGCTAACGGATTCGTATTTTGATGTTAAAACTTGGAATAGTTCCTTATTGCTATTTAAAACTTGTCTGCAAAATTTAGTTCAATTCAAAATTAATTTGACATGATTCGGACACTTAAACGTGATTCTAGTGTTCTTGAGTTTCTTTTTGAAAGTTCATTCGTTTTGAGGACTGATTCGTAGATTTAGATGTTATTTTGGTGATTCGATTGCACGATCAAGTGCATATGATGTTATTACACTTGTGTGCATATTTGGTTTGGATCCAGAGGGCTTCGGGTGAGTTTCGGACGTGTTTTTGATGAGTTTGGTTAAGGTTGGAATAGCTGGTGCTGGTGCTCTACTGCAGATCTCGCATTTGCGAGCCTCAATTTTGAGAACAAGTGTTCACATTTGCAAGCATGGGCTGGACTGGGTAGCCTCACATTTTCGAGGAAAATATTTGTCATTGCGAATGAACAGTAGCCGCTTTTGCGAAGACAGAGTCGCATTTGCTACTCAGTGTCTTCCTGGGTAACCTTCGTATTTGCGAAGGATTGGTCCGCATTTGTAAAAGCTGTGCGTTTGCATTTGCAAACCAAATGTTGCATTTTCGACTTCTATAGCTCTGATACAGGGTTCATATTTGCGACCCTTGTCTCGCATTTGTGATGTTCACAATTGCGAACAAAACATCGCAATTACGACATCTACAACTTGGTGAAAGAGGGGAAAATGAGACTTAGCTCATTTCTCACAATTTCTCAACCCTAAACACCTTAAAAGCGATTTTCCAAGAGATGTTTCTTCCTAAAGTCATTGGTAAGTGACTGTAATCCTTTTTTTTTTTCAATTACCCATTACATTTCATAAGATTTCAACATCAAATTTAGGATTTCTATGGTAGAAATTAGGGATTTGGCTAAAATTCGGAATTTTTGTAAAATTGAGATTAAGACCTCGAATTGGGTCGGATTTCGAAACAAATCACATAACCGGGCTCGAGGGTGAATAGGTAATCGGGTTTTGGTCTGAATCTCGATTTTGACCAAGCGGGCCTAGGGTTGACTTTTGTAGACTTTTTAAAAAATGACCTGAATTGAACCTCTTTCATTTGTGGGTAGTTTCTAAAGCTAATTTTGAATCATTTGGTTAATAATTTACTAGATTTGGTTGGTTTGGAGGCTTGTTCAAAAGGCAAGCCGTGATTGATTGATTGATTGATTGAGTTGCAGAGTGAGGTAAGTGTTGGGTCTAACCTTGATTTGAGGGAATTAGGAACCCTTGAACTACATGTTATGTGAATTACGTGTGAAACGACGTATACGCGAGGTGACGAGTGTATATGTGCCATTGTATTACTTGCTTCCATGTTTTTGTTGCTTCATAGTATATTTTGTTACATGCCTTAATTGCTACATGCTTATTTAAATTCCATGTAATAATTATTACTTGTCATTTAGCTATTCTTGCTTTAAATTGTTTGTCCCTTCCATAATTTTCATGCTTATTTGATACTTGTCTCTAATTGCTTTTCATATATAACTAAATTGTCCTATGTCTCGCTTGTCTTATAGTTTTGTAACATATTGCCTTCATTTATGTAGTTTCATTTGTATAAGCTGTTAAATGGGTAGATATCGTGGAGTGGTGAGGTTGAGACATTTGAGTTGTTCTAGATTCTTTGATTATCATGTCATTTACTCTCTTGATGTAGAATTACTTGTAAATTTTGGTTGTTGATTTGCTATTGTTGATTGAAATTGTTTGGGGAGTGGGTTGCACGCCACAACAGAAATTGAAATGTAATGAATTGAAATTGCGGAATAAGGATGGATTATGATATTGACAGATGATGATATTGTGAGATCAGGTTGCATGCCGCAATGGATTGTTTAAAGTTTATATTGTGAGATCGGGTTGCACACCACAACGGATTGATTAAAATTATATTTGTTTGTGACTGTTGAATTGGCCTTGGTATCCGAGATGAGTTTATGTGACTCATTATTCTGGGCCCACTGGTAGTAGATTTTGAGTTCGTTGTTATGAAGTAACTGTTTCATTTCTGTTCCTATCCTTTCTCTTATTATTATTATTGCGTACAGGTTATTGTAAGTGACCCGCCTTAGCCTCGTCACTACTTCGTCGAGGTTAGGCTTGGAACTTACCGATTACATGGGGTCGGTTGTAATCATACTACACTCTTCACTTCTTGTGCAGATACCAGAGTTGGTCCCAGCAGCGTTCAATAGACTTACTCGGATTTAGCTATCAGTGGAGACTTGAAGTATAGCCGCATGACGCCCGCAACTCTGAAGTCCCTGTCTACTTCATTTTAGCTGTTTATTTTGATTCAAACAGTTATGTTTATTTTAGAACATTATCTGTAGTATTCTAGACACTCATGTATTCGTGACAACCAGTTTCAGGATTTTTATTTGGATTTTGTCACTTATTAGTTTATTACCGTATTTCAGATTATTTAGTTTTATTATTGTCATTAAATTTAGAAATTGTTAAAGATCGTTAATAGATATATCTAATGTTGGCTTGCCTAGCAAATGAATGTTAGGCGCCATCACAATCTCGAGGGTGGGAATTCTGGGTTGTGGCAAGTTGGTATCATAACACTAGGTTTCCTAGGTCTCACGAGTCATAAGCAAGCTTAATAGAGTCTGGAGGATCGGTACCGAGACGTCTGTACTTATCTTCCAGAGGATATGGAGTTTTAGGAAAAATTTCAGTTCTTTCTTTCTCTATCATGCGATTTCATTCTATCATTGATGATTGAACCATTCTATCTTGTTCTCTCGCAGATGGAAAGAACACGCACAGTATCTGCAGCCGGACAGGAGTCGAAGCCCCGTGTAGAAGCTACTACCAGGAGCAGAGGCCGAGGTCGAGGTCGAGGTCGAGCCAGAGGCCGAGGGAGAGGCAGAGCTCAGCCTAGAGCTCGAGCAGCAGCACCCGCAGTGGAGCCTCAGATTGATCATGAGGAGGAGGTCCTAGCTCAGACCGTACTCGTCAGACCAGCTCAGGTCCCAGAGGGGTTCACATCCACTCCAGTGCTTTACGGTGCTCTAGTCCGCTTGGTGGGCCTTATGGAGAGTGTGGCCCAGACTGATGCATTTTCGGTGGCACCAGCCGTCTCTCAGACTGGGGGAGGAGCACAAACTCCCGCTACTCACACCCCGGAGCTGGTGTCTCCCTTGTATCAGACTCCAGCAGCCCAACCAGTTGGGGTAGCTCAGCCAGTTATTGCGGCCCAGGCCAGTGATAGGCCCACTATAACTTCTGAGGCCTTGTTAAGGCTGGACAAGTTTACCAAGCTCTTTCCTTATCATTTCAGCGGTGCACCTTCTGAGGACCCACATGATTACTTGGACCTTTTCCACGAGGCGTTGCACAACATGGGTATAGTTGAGACCAATGGGGTCGATTTTGTAATGTTCCAGATGACCGGTTCTGCGAAGAGATGGTGGAGGGATTATATGCTGACTAGACAAGCCGGTTTACCTACACTTACCTGGGATCAGTTTTCACAGCTATTTCTAGAGAAGTTCATTCCTTTATCTCTGAGAGAGGATTACCGCAGACAGTTTGAGCATCTTCAGCAGGGTAGTATGACTGTTACCCAGTATGAGACTCAATTTGTAGACCTAGCTCGCCATGCCATTGTTTTACTCCCTACTAAGAGGGAGAAAGTGAGGAGATTCATTGATGGACTCACCTTCAGTATCAGCCTACAGAAGGCCAAGGAGACTGGGGATGATATTTCTTTCTAGATTGCTATAGATATTGCTAGACGTATCAAGATGGTTCGTGGTCAGGAGAGGGGGCCAATGTCCGATATTTCTTTCTAGAGGGCTGTAGATATTGCTAGACGGATCGAGATGGTTCGTGGTCTGGAGAGGGGCCCAGTGTCTGATAAGAGGCCTCGTCATTTCGATGGCTTTAGTGGTTTCATCTGGAGGCATGAGTTCTTTTGGTAAAGGCCATCCTCCAAGACCGATTCAGTCAGCTCTCCAGGTAGCGCACAGTACTTCGGGTGGTCATGGTTCTTATGGGTCTCATCCTGAGCAGTAAGCGTTCAGTGCACATTCAGCTCCTATCAGTGCACCACTGCTTCAGAGTTACTACAACGACTATTCGGGCCGTCAGGGTCAGTCTTCGCTTCAACAGCCTCAACAACCAAGAGTGTGCTTTGAGTGTGTGGGCATAGGTCACATCAGGAGGTATTACCTTAGATTGTTGAGCGGTAGACCTCAGCAGGGTACTTGTGCCATCATGCCGGCACCGATTGCTCCACCGCCCGCATAGCCAGCTAGAGGCGGGGGTCAGATCGTTAGAGGTGGAGGTCAGGCCATTAGAGGTGGAGGCTATCCAGTTAGGGGTTGCTCGAAGGGTGAAGGTCAGTGTGGTGGGGCCCAGCTCCATTTTTATGCATTCCCAGCTAGACCTGAGGCAGAGTTATCTGACGCTGTCATCACATGTATTGTTCTGGTTTGCCATAGAGATGCTTCAGCTCTATTTGATCCGAGCTCTACTTATTTCTATGTGTCATCCTATATTGCTTCATATCTGATTGTGCCTCGTTCTTTGAGTGCTCGTGTATACGTGTCCACGCTTTTGGGAGATTCTTTTATTGTAGATCGTGTCTATCGCTCGTGTGTGGTTTCTATCGGGAGCCATGAGAATAGTGTAGATCTCCTACTTTATCTTGGGTATGGATTGGTTGTCACCTTATCATACTATATTGGACTATCACGCCAAGACAGTGACCTTAGCCATGCCGAGATTGCCCCGATTAGTGTCACCTTATCATGCTAATTAGAATCCTCAAAATGAATGAGCTTTCAAAGTGAAACTCAAGAACATTAGAATAATGTTTAAGTGTCCGATTGTGTCTAATCGATTCCGAATTGAACCAAACTTTGAAGAAAATTTTAAAACAGCAATACAGAACTATTCCAAGTTATAACATCAAAATTCGAACCCGTTAGCTAAGAAGTCAATTTTTTGTCAAACCTTGTAATTCTTCAACTTTCAAAAATGCTAGTTTTCGGCAAAATGGTCAAAAAAGTTAGGGACTTCCGAATTCAATTTCGGGCATACGCCCAAGTCCCAAATCACGATACGGACCCACTGAGACCATGAAAACACTGATCCGGGTTCGTTTACATAAAATATTGACAGTAGTCAACTCAAGTCATATTAAAGACAAAAATACACATTTTGTTCAATTTTTCACATAAGGATTTTCCGAAATAAGACACGGACTGTGCATGCAAATCGAGGAATGCTAAACGAAGCTAATCGAGGTCTCGAAACACGGGAATAAAGGCTAAATCTCAAAATGAGCTATCGGGTCATCACATTCTCCACCCCTAAAACAAAGTTTTGTCCTCGAACGGACATAGAAAAGTACTTGGACTGGTGAAAAGATGTGGGTATCTACTCCGCATGTCGGACTCGGACTCCTACGTAGCTGCCTCGATTGGCTGACCTCTCCACTGCACTCGAACTGAAGGATAAATCTAAGACCTTAACTTCCGGACTTGCCGGGTAAGAATGGCCATCGGCTCCTCCTCATAAGTCAAATCCTTGTCCAATTGGATTGAGCCGAAATCTAACACATGGGACGGATCACCGTGATACTTCCAGAGCATGGAGACATAGAACACCGAATGAGCTACTGATAAGTTATGTGGCAATGCAAGCTTGTAGGCCACCTCTCCCACTCTCTCAAGAATCTCAAAAGGCCCGATATACCTAGGGCTCAAGTTGCCCTTCTTTCTAAACCTCATCACGCCCTTCATAGGTGAAACCCAGAGCAAAACCCTCTCTCGAACCATGAATGCAACATCACGAACTCTACGATCGGCATAATTCTTCTGCCTAGAATGAGCTGTGCGAAGTCAATCCTAAATCATCTTGACCTTTTCCAAGGCATCCTGAACCAAATCAGTACCCAATAACAGAGCCTCTCCCGGCTCAAACCACCCAACTGGCGAACGACACCGCCTCCCATAAAGTGCCTCGTAGGTAGCCATCCGAATACTCAATTGATAGCTGTTGTTGTAGGAAAACTCTGCAAGTGGTAGGAACTGATCCCAAGAACTCCCAAAATCCATGACACAAGCGCGAAGCACATCCTCCAATATCTGAATGATGCGCTCGGACTGACCGTCTGTATGGGGGTGAAATGTTGTACTCAACTCAACCCATGTTCCTAACTCACGCTGCACGGCCCTCCAGAAGTGCGATGTGAATTATGTGTCCCGATCAGAAATGATGGACACGGGCACACCCTGAAGTTGAACTATCTCGCAGATATAGATCTCAGCCAACCGCTTTGAAGAATAGGTAACTGCTACAGGAATGAAATGCGCTGACTTGGTCAACCTATCCACAATCACCCATATAACATCAAATTTCTTCTAAGTCCTTGGGAGCCCAATAACAAAATCCATTGTAATACGCTCCCACATCCACTCAGGAATCTCAACCCTCTCGAGCAAACCACCGAGCCTCTGATGCACGTACTTTACCTGCTGGCAATTCAAACACCGAGCTACATGTGCAACTATATCTTTCTTCATCCTTCTCCACCAATAATGCTGCCTCAGATCCTAATACATCTTGGTGGCACCTGGATGAATGGAATACCGTGAACTGAGGGCCACCTCAAGAATCAACTCACGAAGCCCATCCACATTGGGCACACAAATCCGACACTACATCCGCAAAACCCCATCATCTCTAATGGTAACTTGCTTGGCATCACCGTGCCGCACCGTGTCCTTAAGGACAAGCAAATGAGGGTCATCATACTGACGCTCTCTGATGTGCTCATACAAGGATGACCGAGAAATCGTGCAAGAAAGAACCCGACTAGGCTCCAAAATATCTAACCTCACGAACTGGTTGGCCAAAGCCTGAACATCTGATGCAAGCGGTCTCTCACCAACCAGAATATATGCAAGGCTACCCATACTCACAGCCTTTCTAGTCAAGGCATCGACCACCACATTGGCCTTCCCGGGATGATACAAAATGGTGATATCATAGTCTTTCAATAGCTCCAACCACCTCCTCTGCCTCAAGTTGAGATCCTTTTGCTTGTACAAGTACTGTAGACTCTGATGATCCGTGAACACCTCACATGACACGCTGTAGAGGTAATGCCTCCAAATCTTCAATGCATGAATGATGGCTACAAATTCTAAGTCATGAATAAGGTAATTCTTCTCGTGAACCTTCAACTGCTACGACACATATGGAATCATCCTACCATGCTGCATCAATACTGCACCGAGCCCAATACACGATGCATCACTATACACCGTGTAGGATCCTGAACCTGTGGGTAACACCAACACTGGTGCTGTAGTCAAGGCAGTCTTGAGCTTCTGAAAGCTCAACTCACACTCATCCAACACCAGAATGGGGCACCCTTCTATGAGTTAATAGGGCTACGATGGATGAAAACCCCTCAACGAACCGGCGATAATACCCCCTCCAAACCCAGGAAGCTCCAAATCTCTATAGCTGAAGTAGGTCCAGGCCAGTTTTGAACTGCCTCAATCTTCTTAGGATCCACTTTAATGCCCTCGACCAATACAACATGCCCCCAAAAGGCAAATGAGTCCAACCAAAACTCACAATTTAAAAACTTGGCATATAACTGACTATCTCTCATAGTCTGAAGTAAATTTCTAAGATGCTGCTCATGCTCCTCTCGACTACGGGAGTAGATCAAGATATCGTCAACGAATACGATCACAAAAGAATCTAAATAGGGCTTGAATACCCGGTTCATCACATCCATAAATGTTGCTGGGGCATTTTTTAACCCAAATGACATTACTAGGAACTCATAATGCCCATACCGAGTTCGAAAAGCTGTCTTAGGGACATTCGATTCCCTAATCTTCAACTGATGGTAGCTAGATCGCAAGTCAATCTTCGAAAACACTTTGGCACCCGAAAACTGATCAAATAAGTCGTCAATCCTCGACAATGGGTACTTGTTCTTTATAGTAACTTTGTTAAACTGCCGATAGTCTATACACATCCTCATCGAACCATCTTTCTTCTTCACGAACAACACGGGCGCACCCTAGGACGAGACATTATGTCTAATGGATCCCTTATCAAGTAAATCGTGCAATAGCTCCTTCAGTTCCTGTATGGTACGGTGGATTAGAAATGGGCTAAGTGCCCGGAGCCAAATCAATACAGAAGTCAATATCTCTGTCAGGTAGCATCCCCGACAGATTTATAGGAAACACCTCTGGAAACTCACACACAACAGGTACCGAATCTATGGAAGGAACCTCCGCACTAGAATCACGAATATCGGCCAAATAAACTAGACATCCCTTCTCGAACATACGTCGAGCCTTCACATAAGAAATAACCTTGCTAGTAGAATGGCAAGGAGTCCCTCTCCACTCTAATAGGGGCAATCCCGGCATGGCTAAGGTCACTGTCTTGGCATGATAGTTCAATATAGCATGATAAGGTGACAACTAATCCATACCCAAGATAAAGTAGGAGATCTACACTAGTCTCAAGGCTCCCAATAGAAACCACACACCAGCGATAGACACGATCTACAATAATAGAATCTCCCAAAAGCGTGGACACATATACACGATCATTCAAAGAACGAGGCACAATTAGATATGAAGCAATATAGGATGACACGTAGAAATAAGTAGAGTTCGGATCAAATAGAGCTGAAGCATCTCTATGGCAAACCAGAACAATACCTGTGATGACGGGGTCAGATAACTCTGCCTCAGGTCTAGTTGGGAATGCATAAAAATAGGGCTGGGCCCCACCACTCCGACCTTCCACTCGGGCAACCTCTAGCTTGCTGGCCTCTACCTTTAATGGCCTGACCTCCACCTCTAGTAATCTGACCCTGCCTCTAGCTGGCGGTGTGGGCGATGGAGCAATCGGTGTTGGCATGATGGCACGACAACCCTTGTGAGGTTTGTTGCTCGACAATCTAGGGCAATACCTCCTGATGTGACATATGCCCCCACACTCAAAGCGCTATCTTAGCTGCCGAGGTTGCTGAAGTTGAGATTGACCCTGACGGCTCGAATAGCCACTGTAGTAACTCTGAAGCAGTGGTACACTGATAAGGGATGAAGGTGCACTTAAAATGTGATTCTAATGTTCATTCATAGATTTAGATGTTATTGATTGCCCGAGCAAGTTTGCATGATAGTATTACACTTGTGTGCATGTTTGGTTTGGAGCCCGAGGGGCTCGGGTAAATTTCGGACGTGTTTCAAATAAGTTTGGTTAAGGTTGGAATAACTGGTGCTGGTGCTCTGCTACAGATCTCGCATTTGTGAGGTGTAGCTCGCAATTGTGAGCCTCGCTTTTTAGAAAAAATGTTCGCATTTGCGAGCATGGGCTGGACTGGGAAGCCTCGCATTTGCGAGAAAAATCTTCGCAATTGCAAATGAACAATAGCCGCTTTTGCGAAGACAAAGTCGCATTTGCGATTCAGTGTGTTCCTGGGTAACCTTCACATTTGCGAACCAAATGTCGTATTTGCGACTTCTGTAGCTTTGAGATAGGTTTTGCATTTGTGACCCTTGCGTCGCATTTGTGATGTTCGCAATTGCGAACAAAACATCGCAATTGCGACATCTGCAGCTGGGCGAAAGAGGGGGAAAATGGGACTTAGGTCATTTCTCACAATTTCTCAACCCTAACCACCCTAGAGGCGATTTTCCAAGAGACTTTTCTTCCTAAATGCATTGGCAAGCGACTGCAATCCATTTCTTTTTAATTACCCATTACATTTCATGAGATTTCAATATCAAATTTAGGATTTTCATGGTAGAAATTAGGGATTTGGGTAAAATTGGAAATTTTTATAAAATTGAGATTTAGACCTCGAATTGGAGTCGGATTTCGAAAAAAGCACAAAACCGGGCTCGGGGGTTAATGGGTAATCGGATTTTTGTTCAAATCTCGATTTTGGCCAAGCGAGCCTGGGGTTGACTTTTGTTGACTTTTTCAAAAATGACCTAAATTGAACCTCTTTCATTTGTGGGTAGTTTCTAAAGCTTATTTTAAATCATTTGGTTAATAATTTGCTAGATTTTGTTGGTTTGGAGGCTTGTTCAAAAGGCAAGTCCATGATTGATTGATTGCTTGAGATGCGGAGTGAGGTAAGTGTTAGTCTAACCTTGATTTGAGGAAATTAGGAACCCTTGAATTACATGTTATATGAATTACGTGTAAAACGGCGTATATGTGAGGTGATGAGTTTATATGCGTTATTGTATTACTTGCTTCCATGTTTTCGTTGCTTCATAGTATATCTTGATACATGCCTTAATTTCTTCTTCCTGATGGTTAATTCAGTATACTTCCAAGAAGAGTTAAAACAATCAACCACAAGCATGTACAAAATTCAATAAGAAACGCGAAGATAGAGTAAAGAGAATATATGTATATCAAATAATAAAACTTACACGCGATGTATTGAAAAGTAAAGCAAAAATGTAAGGAGAATCCCAGAGACAGAATGATGATAAGATCAATATTCTCTTAAAAAATAGAATCACATATTTACATGCCCATCAAGAAATAACAAATAAAAACTAAGGAAAATTAAAAAATGCCAGAAAACCCGAAACAAAATATAGAATTTTTTGAAATAAAACTAAAATCTAAGGCTAAAAGAAGGAGCTAGCAAAATAAAAGCATAAGATGGATAAGAGAAAGATAAAAGTAGGTTTTCAAGATGGACACTTACTTTCTCTCTTACCCATCTTCTTCAGATGTATGTGTTTGCAATGAATTTTCGACTCACGAAAAATAACTGCAATCACACTTACTTTCTCTCTTACCCATCTTCTTCAGATGCATGTGTTTGTTTCTCCCTTGATTCTTCTCTCCTGCTTATCTCCTTGATTCGAGGGTTGGAGAAGCGTGTTTCTCGGACGTAGGATGATGCAGAATTTTTTGGATGTATCTGATATCCCTGAAAGTATGTTGTGGATCATCTTGAAGTATTTGATTATCAAGAATTATCTGTCCACAACTTAATCTCTTTGTGAGTATCCTGTGAGTTTGTGTAATATTCGAGATGATCTGCATTTTTTAGATACTTTTTTAAAGGAATATGTAACATTTTTATAGGAGTGACATAGGGTTAGTGTAAGTAGCCTCCAAGTTAGGACTTTGGTAGAGTAGCCTCCAATTAACCTTAATAGACTCCTAAAATTTCAAGAGTAGTGTTTTGAATTTAGGATTTAGCCCAAATTTCGTATAGGCTTGATCCATTAAAATTTCGATGTCTATAAATGCCCCAACTTCAAGGTTTGTCGGGGTGTAGGCTTCCCAAAATTTGAAGATGAGACTTGAAGTACTCGACCATCGTAATAAATGATTTTAAAACTTCATGTTTTCGATTTTGCATGAGAAAGAGATGAATGGCAGAATTGGTCCCACTGGCGTTCTAATTTGTTTGCAATAATTTTTGACATACAAAAAATAACTACAATCACAAAAGAATAAAGTAATTTTATCAATCAATTGTGAGCACAATTCTGTTTCTTGCTTGATTCTTCTCTCCTGATTATCTACATGATTCGATGGTTGTAGCAGCGTGTTTCTCGAGCATAGGATGATGCAGACTTCGTTTGATGTATCTAATATCCATGAAAGTATGTTGTGGATCTTCTTGAAATATTTGATCATCAAGAATATCCGGCCATATCTTGATCTCTTTGTGAGTATCCAGTTAGTTTATGGGATATTCGAGATAATCTCCATTTTTGAGATATTTTTTTTAGGGAATATGTAACCCTTTTTCTAGGAGTGACTTAAGTTTAGGGTAGAGTAGCGTCCAAGTTAGGTTTTAATAGAGTAGCCTCGGAACAACCCTAATAATCTCCTAGAATTTCAAGAATCGTCTTATAGTATCTTGAATTTAGGATTTATCCCAAATTTCGTATGGGCTTGATCCATTAAAATTTCGATGTCTACTAATGCCCCCTACTTCAAGGCGGGGCATAGATTTACAATATAATCGTAGACAAAGCTTGAAGAATTAACAAAGAAGACACCATATATTCTTTTCACCGTGAGAAAAGAGATGAATGGCAGATTTGGTCCCACTGGGCGTGCCAAAATTTGTAGCTACTAAATTTTGTTCCTGAAAAATAATTACCAAGACAAGAAATATAGCGTCAAATATTATATTTGATTTCAAGTGATGGGGTTAGAATCTCTATAATATCTCAAATCTAAAGATATGTAGTCTCTGATTCTTCTTCCCACGAATGATGGTTCAAATTTATTTGCAAAGCATTTTTGACACACGAAAAATAACTGCAATAACAAAAGAATAAAGTAATTTTTTCAATTAATTGTGAGTACAATTCCATTTTTTCCTTGATTTTTCTCACCCGATTATCTCCATGATTCGAGGGCTAGATCAGCGTGTTTCTCGAACATAGGATGATGCAAACTTTCTTGGATGTATCTGAAATCCGTGAAAGTATATTGTGGATCTTTATAAAGTATTTGATTATCAAGAATTATCTATGTCATGACCCTAAATTCCCACCTTAGGATGTACCTTGTCTCTAAGACTAGGTAAGCCTAAACACACATTGTGAATTTAGCAAAAATAACAACTAAGATATAAATTAAACAGATAAAATATTACAATGAACCCAAAATGGAACAACAATCATAAAATTCCCAAAACCGATAAAACTAAGTCATACGGCACCTTGCGGCGCTACTTGCACGAGGCCTCGCCGTTCCGTTGCCAAAAGCCATCAGCCGCTACGAGCGTTGTCGCCTCCCGATGTTGCCCACAATAACCGATGGCAATCGGAACGTACTGAGCTTAGCCCCATGCTCACGGCACCTTGCGGCGCTACTTGCACGAGGCCTCGCCATTCCGTTGCCAAAAGCCATCAGCCGCCACGAGCGATGCCAGACACAACTCACAACAATCGATGGCAATCAGAACGTACTGAGTTTAGCCCCATGCGCACGGCACCTTGCGGCGCTACTTGCACGAGGCCTCACCGTTCCGTTGCCAAAAGCCATCAGCTGCCATGAGCAATGTCGCCTCCCGATGTTGCCCAAAACAACCGATGGCAATCGGAATGTACTGAGTTTAGCCCCATGCGCACGACACCTTGCGGCGCTACTTGCACGAGGCCTCGCTGTTCCGTTGCCAAAAGCCATCAGCCGCCACAAGCGATGTCGCCTCCCGATGTTGCCCGCAACAACCAATGGCAATCGGAACGTACTGAGTTTAGCCCCATGTGCACGACACCTTGCGGCGCTACTTGCATGAGGCCTCGCAGTTCCGTTGCCAAAAGCCATCAGCTGCCATGAGCGATGTCGCCTCCCGATTTTTCCCCCAACAACCGATGGCATTCGGAACATACTAAGCTTAGCCCCCATGCGTATGGCACCTTGCAGCGCTACTTGCATGACGCTCCGCCGTTCCGTTGCCAAAAGCCATCGGCCGCCACGAGCGATGCCCAGCACCAGACGTACTACGAGCACACACGAGTACTTGCCGACACGCTTTGCGAACATCGGGGACATAGCACGGACAAGCCGTGCATGCCCCTAATGCCCACGCCGCATGCCAGCGTCCCCCGTGCATGCCTGCCTCGGCCAGGCAGCAAGCACCTTGAGGTGCCTTTCAACACCTCTACCCTCCTTATATATGTCTTAAAAAAAACCAAGTGACAGGAGTAGACATGTTTTGGCCAGAGAATCATAATAGACATGTACAACACCAAAATGCACAAACCAAAGTACAACTTAGCTAATATATTCACAAATGACTTTTAAACATTGTAAATGATATTTTTTACAAAAAATAATATTTTTTTAATAAATATTTATTATAAAACGAAAAAATACATAATAAAATACAAAAAAATAAGAAAATTATTATAAATATAGAAAAAACAATGGAGAAAATTTCCAATACATCTAGTAATAATATAACACATAAAATAATAAATATTTTATAAAACAAGTACGATAAAAACTATTTAAAAATACAAAAAATGCATAAGATTTAATAAAAAATATGTAAAAAATAGGTAAAATACATAATATTATTATAAAAATATATAGATGACCAACCACCAATAACCATGACGCACCTCCATTGTGACAACCACCATAAGTGATTCCGATATCAAACAACCGCTGCAAACCACCAAGCGTCGCACCAACCGTCGTCGGTCACTACCGCTCGAACCACCGCAATTTTCCACCACCGCCAGCCACGACCACCAACCACCAACATCATTGCACTTGACATCTTGTTAAACATTGGCTAGCACTAGATATGGTGCGACATCATGCCATGGCCATGCCCTTCCATGTCCTGCCATGTCCTACGTCGTGCCATGGCCATGTCCTTTCACGTTCGACGTCGGGCCATGGCAACGTCCGACCATGACCTGCCATGTCCTGCCATGTCCTGGTCCTGCCACGGTCATGTCTTGCCACATCCGACGCCGGGCCATGACCATGCCCTGCCATGTCCTGCATGTCCTGCCATGTCCCGCGTCCTGCCATGCCACATCCGATATTGGGCCATGGCCACGTACGTCCATGCCCTGCCATGTCCCATCTGTCCTGCATCCTGCCATGGCCATGTCCTGCCACGTCCGACGCCGTGCCATGGCCACGCCCTGCCATGTCCTGCATCCTGCGATGTCCTGCTTCCTGCCATGTCCCGCCATGTCCGACGTCGGGCCATGGCCACGTACGACCACGCCCTGCCATATCCCATCATGTTCTTCCTTGTGCGATGGCCATGTCCTGCGACGTCCGACGCCATGCCATGGCCACACCCTGCCATGTCCTGCGTCCTGCCATGTCCTGCGTCGTGCAATGGCCGAAGCCATGCCATGGCCACGCCCTGCCATGTCCTGCGTCCTGCCATGTCCTGCGCCCTGGCGTGGCCATGTCCCGTCATGTCCTGCCTCGTGCGATGGCCATGTCCTGCGACGTCCGACGCCGTGCCATGGCCACGCCCTGCCATGTCCTGCGTCCTGCCATCTCCTGCATCATGCCATGCATTGCATCGTGCCATGGCCATGTCTTGCCACGTTTGATGCCGTGTCATGGCCACGCCCTGCCATGTCCTGCGTCCTGCCGTGGCCATATCCCGTCATGTCCAGCGTCATGCCATGGCCATGTCCTGCGACGTCCGACGCCGTGTCATGGCCACGCCCTGCCATGTCCTACGTCCTGCCATGTCCTGCGTCATTCCATGACCATGTCCTGCCATGTTTGACGCCGTGCCATGGCCACGCCCTGCCATGTACAACGTCCTGCCATGTCCTGCGTCCTACCGTGGCCATGTCCTGTCATGCCTAGCGTCGTGCCATGGCCATGTCCTGCGACGTCCGACGTCCTGCCATGGCCACGCCCTGCCATATCCTACGTCCTGCCATGTTCTGCGTCGTGCCATGGCCATGTCCTGCCACGTTCGACGCCGTGCCATGGCCACGCCATGCCATGTCCTGCGTCCTGCCCTATCCTGCCACGTCCGACATCGGGCCATGGCCACGCCCTGCCATGTCCTGCGTCCTGCCATGTCCCGTCATGTCCTGCGTCGTGCCATGGCCATATCCTGCCACGTTCGACACCGTGCCATGGCCACGCCCTGCCAAGTCCTGCGTCCTGCCATGTCCTACGTCCTGCCATGGCCATATCCTGCATCGTGCCATGGCCATGGCCATGTCCTGCATCATGCCATGGCCATGTCCTGCAATGTCCGATGCCGAGCCATGGCCACGTCTGAGGCCGAGCCATGGCCATTTCCGACGCCGAGCCATGGCCACGCCCTGCCATGTCCTGCGTCCTGCCATGTCCTACGTCCTGTCGTGGCCATGTCATGTCATGTCCTGCGTCGTGCCATGGCCATGTCCTGCGACGTCCGACTCCGTGCCATGGCCACACCCTGCCATGTCCTGCGTCCTGCCATCTCCAGCCGTGGCATGGCCATGTCCAGCCATGTCTGACACCTTGCCATGGCCACACCCTGCCATGTCCTGCGTCCTGCCGTGGCCATGTCCTGTCATGTCCTACGTCCTGCCATGGCCATGTCCTGCATGGTGCTATGGCCATGTCATGCGATGTCCGATGCCGAGCCATGGCCACGTCCGAGTCTGAGCCATGGCCACGTCCGACGCCGAGCCATGGCCATGCCCTGCCATGTCCTGCGTCCTACCGTGGCCATGTCCTGTCATGTCCTGCGTCGTGCCATGGCCATGTCCTGCAAAGTCCGACTTCGTGCCATGGCCACGCCCTGCCATGTCCTGCGTCCTGCCATGTCCTGAAGTGGCATGGCCGTGTCCAGCCATGTCTGACACCTTGCCATGGCCACACCCTGCCATGTCCTGCGTCCTGCCATGTCCTGCGTCCTGTCGTGGCCATGTCCTATCATGTCCTGCTTCATGTCATGGCCATGTCGTGCGACGTCCGACGTCGTGCCATGGCCACGCCTTGCCATGTCCGGCGTCCTACCATGGCCATGTCCTGCGTCGTGCCATGGCCATGTCTTGCGACATCTGATGCCGTGCCATGGCCACACCCTGCCATGTCCTACATCATGCCATGGCCATGTCCTGCCACGTCCGACGCCGAGCCATGGCCACGTCCGACGTCGAGCCATGGCCACGTCCGACGCCGAGCCATGGCCACGCCCTGCCATGTCCTGCATCCTACCGTGGCCATGTCCTGTCATGTCCTGCGTTGTGCCATGGCCATATCCTGCGACGTCCGACGCCGTGTCATGGCCATGCCCTGCCATGTCCTGCGTCCTGCCATGTCCTGCGCCGTGGCATGGCCATATCCAGCCATGTCTGACACCTTGCCATGGCCAGGCCCTGCCATGTCCTGCGTCCTGCCATGTCCTGCGTCCTGCTTTGGCCATGTCCTGTCATGTCCTACATCCTGCCATCGCCATGTCATGCCACATCTGACGCGCGTGCCATGGCCATGCCCTGCCACGCCTGCCATGTCCTGCGTCCTGCCATGTCCTACGTCCTGCCATGGCAATGTCCTGCCACGTCCGACACCGTGCCATGGCCACGCCCTGCCATGTCCTGCGTCCTGCCACATCCTGTATCCTGCCATGTCCTGTGTCCTGCCATGGCCATGTCCTGCCACGTCTGACGCCGTGCCATGGCCACGCCCTGCCATGTCCTGCATCCTGCTATGTCCTGCGTCGTGCCATGACCATGTCCTGCCATGTTTGACGTCGTGCCATGGCCACGCCCTGCCATGTCCTGCGTCCTGCCATGTCCTGCGTCCTACCGTGGCCATGTCCTGTCATGCCTAGCGTCGTGCCATGGCCATGTCCTGTGACGTCCGACGCCGTGCTATGGCCACGCCCTGCCATATCCTGCGTCCTGCCATGTCCTACGTCGTGCCATGGCCATGTCCTGCCACGTCCGACGCCGTGCCATGGCCACGCCATTCCATGTCCTACGTCCTGCCCTGTCCTGCCATGTCCGACGTCGGGCTATGGCCATGCCCTGCCATGTCTTGCATCCTGCCATGTCCCGTCATGTCCTGCGTCGTGCCATGGCCATATCCTGCCACGTCCGACACCGTGCCATGGCGACGCCCTGCCATGTCCTGTATCCTGCCATGTCCTGTGTCCTACCATGGCCATGTCCTGCGTCGTGCCATG